>NC_091789.1:18719013-19072148 GCF_029378745.1 Bos indicus | reverse complement strand
GCTCTTCTCCACTAGCATAGAAATCGGAAGCACATAATCAGGTAACAGGTTCCTTTTTTTATTTATGTATTTATTTGACTGTGATGGGTCATCCTTGCTTCAGTGGGCTTTTATCTAGTTGCAGCGATCCAGGGCTTCTCTTGGTTCAATTTTATGAGCTTCTCATTGCTGTGACTTGTTTCCTAGCACAGGCCCTAGTAATGGCTTCAATAGTTGTGGCGCCCTGGCTTAGTTCCCCCTTGGCATGTGGGGTCTTCCTGTACCAGAAATTGAACCTCTGTCCCCTGCACTGGCAGGTGGAATCTTAACCACTGGGACCCCAAGGGAAGACCTGGAAGGTGAAGTCTTAACTACTGGACCACTGTGGAAGTTCCCCCAGGTCATAGATTTAGATGCAGACATATGACGGGAGCTTGGTCCAAGAAACAAAGCATGAACAGGGTGCAACTGACCAAAATCGTGAAGAAATGCCTGAGCTGAACATCAAGCAAACTGGCTGCTAACCTTGAATCTCCCACCCCTAGTTCTGTGGCTTTTGTAGATCATTGTGAGTCTTTAAATTTTATTTTATTTTTAAACTTTACATAATTGTATTAGTTTTGCCTTAAACTCACTTAAAATACAGTTCACTTACGTTAACCTCTCGGTCCTCAAGCTACCAGGGCGTAGTGCTTCTCAAACTTTAATGTGCATGGAATCACCAGGCATATTATGAAAGTGCAAGTCCTGGTTCAATAGGCCTGTGATGGAGGCCTCAGAGTCAGAAATTCCCAGGTGATGCTAATGCTGCTGGTCCCTAGACCACACTTTGAGTAGCAAGCAAGCATATACTACAGAAGTGGCTTAAGGGCTCTCACTGCTGGTGTGGATGGAAGGTCAGAGGCAGAACTTTAGTCATCATGCCCTTGCAAGCTTCAGCCAGTGCCTTGCCTTTTGAGGTCCTGAGACTGTGGAGCTCGTCTGATCAGCTCTGAATCAAGCTGATCAGTAACAAAGATTTATCCTGGAGGATAGACTGCTTCCACGTGGTCAATGTTCCCCTTGGTCAGTGTTCATTGATTGATGTAAAATGAGTGGCCAACACATCGCCAGGGCTTTCTGATGTAGTTCATGAGATCCACCAGCAGATGGTAGGTTATTGAGTTACACTAGGCTCTACGGCCTCACATTGACATCCGCTCCTCCCACTCCTATGCTGTGCCCCAAGACCTAACTTCTCTTTCTCCTCTTGCCCTTATCAAAACTGACTCTTCTCAGATGACTGTTCCTGTTGTTGAGGCCTTAGGAACACATCTCCCCTGGACCTTTCTGATGCAGTTCAAAGAATCCACAAGTAGAAGACGCTGCTCAAATATATTTTCGAGTTATACAAGATTCTGTAGCCTCACGTTGACATCCACCACACCCCCCCTCCCTTCCTGTGCCCCAAAAGCTATCTTCTCTTTCTTCTCTTGACCTTATCAAAACTGGCTGTGCAGCAGTGACTGTGTCTGTGGTGAAGCCTTTGGCAACACAACACCCCAAGGGCTTTCTGATATAGTTCAAGGAATCAACCAGCAGATGGTGATGCTCCACTAACATGGATATCAGAACCACATAATCAGTTCATAGGTTCTTTATAATTTTTTATTTATATATTTACTTTGGCTGTGCTGGGTCTTTGGAGAAGGCAATGGCACCCCACTCCAGTACTCTTGCCTGGAGAATCCCATGGATGGAGGAGCCTGGTGGGCTGCAGTCCATGGGGTCGCTAAGAGTCGGACATGACTGAGCGACTTCACTTTCACTTTTTACTTTCATGCATTGGAGGAGGAAATGGCAACCCACTCCAGTGTTCTTGCCTGAAGAATCCCAGGGACAGGGAGGCTGTCTATGGGGTTGCACAGAGTCGGACACGACTGAAGCGACTTAGCAGCAGCAGCTGGGTCTTTGTTGCTGTGGTGGGCCTTTCTCTAGCTGCGGTGAGCCAGGGATACTCTTTTTTGCAGCGTTCAGACTTCTCATTGCCCTGACTTCTCGTTTCAGAGCACAGGACCTAGGGCACCAGGGCTTCCACAGTTGTGGAGCCCAGCTTCGTTACTCCGTGCAAAGTGGAATCTTCCCGGACCAGGGATCGAAGCCACGTGTCATGCACTGGCAGGCTGAGTCTCAACCAGTGAACCACCTGGGGAGCCCCCGAGGCTGAAATCTTAACTACTGGACCTCCAGGGAAGTCCCACAAGTCATGGATTTAGATGCAGGGACATGTGACAGGGGCTTTGTCCCAGAAACAAGGCATGAACTTGTCCTCTGGGATCAGAGGGAATCTGCCACAGGGTGCAACTGACCAGAATAGTGCAGAGAAGCCTAAGCCGAAAGTCAGGAAACCTGGCTGCTACCTTGCATCTCCCACCCACTAGTTGTGTAGCTTTGGGTGCATCATTATGAATCTTCCTTAGTTTGTTTGTACAACACAGTTCACTTACGTCAACCTCTTGGCCCTCAAGCTTCCAGGGAGTAGTGCTTCTCAGTACTGCAGTACTTTGCAGGTGGCATGTATTTTGGTTTTGTCTCATTATATCTAGTTAATTTTTGTATGTTATGTGAGTTTTTTTGTTTTTAAAGATGTGCTTTTCCAATGTTTCCAGTATTTTGCTGAAAATGTTATTTTTCTCTGTTGTACTGCATTTACATCTCAGTCAGAAGGCAATAGTCTTTCTGACTTACTTCACTCTGTATAATAGTTTCATCCACCTCTTAATTAGCTTCCAATTAAAATAAATTAAAAAAAGGCAATCGTCCATATAGTTTTGAGTATATTGTGAACTCTGTTCTCATCCATTGATCTGTAAATCTATCTTTATACCAAGATCACACTGAATTATTGTTGATCTATATCAAGTTTTGAAATGAAGTAGTATAAATCCTGCATCTTTGTTCTTTTTCAAAAATTTTGGCTCTCCTTAGCCTTTTGTATTTCTATGGAAAGGTGGAATCACTTTGTCAGTTTATCTTCAAAGTCCTACTGTTGCTTCATTGGGAATGCATTGAATCTATAGGCCAGTTTTCTAGAGCTCCCATCCAGCAATATTGAGTGTTCAAATCTGTGAGCATGAGATATCAATTTATGTTTGTAGTATTTAATTCCTTCTGTAATTTTCAGTGTACAGGTCTTCCAGAAATTTTGTCAAATTTATCCCAAAGTACTAGTATTTCTGCAAAGAAAACATATAAATGGCTACCAAACAAATGAACAGATGCTCCACGTCATTGAAAGTTGAAAGTGTCAGCTGCTCAGTCATGTCCAACTCTTTTGCAATTCCAGGGACTGTAGCCCACCAGGCTCCTCTGTCCATGAAATTCTCCAGGCAAGAATACCGGAGTGGGTAGCCATTACTTTCTCCGGGGGATCTTCCCAACCTAGGGATCAAACCCTGGTCTCCTGCACTGCAGGCAGATTCTTTACTGTCTGAACCACCAGGAAGTCCAATTTCACATCATTAGCCTTAGGGAAATGCACATGAAAATTGCTTCACACATACTAGGATAACCGTAAATTAGAAAAGAAAAATAACAACTGTTGGAGAGTGTGGAATCATCATACATTACTAAGTGGGACTGTAAATGGTGCAGCCTCTATGTAAAACAGTTTGGTGAGTTCTTCCATTAGTTAAACATAGAATTAACATGTTATCCAGCAATTCTACTCCTAGTTGTGGACCCCCAAAATTGAAATCAGGTGTTCAAACAAAACCTGTACTTGAATGTCCATAGTAACCCTATTCACAATGGCAAAAAGGTAGAAACAACACAAATGTCCACAAACATATGACTGGATAAATAAAATGTCATATATCCATAAAATGGAATATTATTCTCCCATTAAAAGAAACATACAATAATGTGAACGAACTACAGATAATGTGAATGAACTACAAAATATTACACTAAGAAGCCAGGTATAAAAGGTTACATATCATATGATTCCATTTGTATGAAATACCCATAAAAAGTATATACATAGAGACAGAAAGCATATTTGTATTTGCCAAGGAGTAGGGTAGGGAGGTAATGAAGACTGACAATACACATGGTGTTCTCATCTGTGGTGATGGAAATATTCTAGAATTAGATAATGGTGATGGTTACATATTGGGGATGTACTTCATGCTACTGAATTTGGTACTTTAAAATGGTTAAAATGGCGACATTTGTTGTGTATTTTGCCATAATAGAAGACCCATCTCATCATAAATTTAAGGATTTGTTCATACTTTCTCAATCTGTTCCACTGATCTACGTGACTATCTTTGTACAAGATTCATACTGTTTTGATTACTGTGGCTTTATGACTTCTGGAATAGGTATGATAAATCCTTCAACTGTTTTCCTTTTTCAAAATGTTTTGGCTATTTAAGGTGATATAAATGTATATTCCGCATATATTTTAAGATCAGCTTGTCAATTTCCACAGGAAATTCAGCTGAGATTTTGATAGATATTGTGCTAAATCTTGGGGAAGGTTGCCATATTGAGTCTCCCAATCCATGAACTATCTTTACTAAGTTTAAATTTTCTCAGCTATGTCTTATAATGTTTTAAGTTTTAGTTTGCAGGTCTTATTCATTTTTTATGGGATTTATCCCTAATGTTTTATTCTTTTGAAGGCTATTACGTATCCAGTTGCTTTCTTAATTTCATTTTTGGAATTTTTTGTGCTAGTATGTACAAGTATAAGCGATATTTTGATGTTGATATTGTGTCCTGTTGGCCTTGCTAAATTTGTTTATGGGTCTAGTGGCTTTTTTGTGTCTGTGCTTTGTTATTTTCTCCATACAGGATGATCTGTGAATAAATAAAGCTTTATTTCTTCCTTTCCAATTCGGATGGATTTGTCAGGGTAGGGGGCTTATTCCATTTGCTCAAGCTTCCACTACAATGATGAATAGAAATGGCAAGAGTAGACACCATGCATTGTTCCCAATATTAGGAACATTCTTTCACCATTAAATATTATGCACACTGAGGTTTTTTATAGACTATTTGCCAGAAGAATGAGTTCCTAACAATTTCAGTGTTCTTAAAAGATGTTAAAATCATGAATGGGTATTGAATTTCACCAAATCCATGTTTTAAATCTTTTGGAATGATTATGTATTACCCCTTTGTTCTCTTAATATGAAGTATAACATTCACTGGTTTCCTGCCATGACCCCACCCAATTATAGCCCTCAGGATGCTCCCCTCCCCCAGCTTCTGGCCACCAGAGTCGCGTGAGCTCACCAACAGACCCTCTCCTCCAAGGGGGCACCACACCAGAAACAAGAGGCCTCTGTGTTTTTTTTTTATTGAACTCAAATAATTTTTTTTATTAACTTAGATAGACACAAGATTTGACAACACTGAAAACAAGAACATTTCTCTGACCAGACTGCGCTGACTGGTGGAGAGTTCATCACACACAGAAAAGGGAAAGCTGTCTTATTCAAGTTGGTGATGGCGTAGAACCTCCACTGCCTGAAAAAGAGATTGCAATTTAAATAAATAAAGTACATACAGAGGAGAGCAGCAGAGGCCTAGTGAGGAGATGAGGAAGAGGTGGGAGAGCAGCAGCAGCAGCAAACTACTCAAGATCAAAATGGTAAGAAAAATAGTGGCAGGAGCATGTGCTGAGGACGTGTCCCCGCCCCTCCCACAGCCAATACCTTTGGGGGCGGACAGCCCCAGCCAGAGCCCCATGGGGAGGGGGGATTCTCTGCAGGTGATGATGGGTCTCTGAGCCTGGGGCCCCTGAATCTCCAACACACTTTCTCCACTTTAGGAAGCGGCCTCCCAGGGCCCAGGCAGCTCCAACAGAGCTGGGAGCCTGGGGAGGACAGGATGCCCGTCCCCCAGAGCACACCCACTAAACAGCTCAGCACCTTCTGCAACCCACAGCCACTCATGTGTGCATAAACACTCACACACACACATTCACACATGCACAGTGACATGTATATTCATACCCGCACACACACTCACACCCGTACCTTCACACACACACATCCGTGCACTCATCTGCACTCATACCCATACACTCATCCACATACACCCACACACACATCCCCACGCTCACACACTCAAGCCCTCATGCATGAACATGCAAATTCACACACACATCCCCACACTCACACATGCACTCAACATGCGCACTCACACACCCATTCACACACAGGCACGCACATATTAAGTAAAGACCCTCCCTAGTGCCCTCCCCAGGTCCTCTCAGGCTGGCCCAGGAAGAGGCTGCGGCTGGACATCCAGTCACCCAGAGCGTGAGATCCAAACTTGAAAAGGGCACATTTACACATCAGCCCCAAGGAGGCCCCTGGTCCTCTGCTCCTCTCCTCCCCTGCAGCACATGTCACAGTCTCTCAGAACTCCAGGGATGCAGTCCAAAGGCTGGCAGTCTCCCGGAAGTGGTCCTAGAGGGACACAGTTGGGGTGGAGGAGGGGCCACCAGGACCAGGGGTTTCCAGGCAACTTGGCACAAGGGAGGAAGCCATCAGCGCCCTTCCATCTGTGGGAATCTGCGGGGGGCATGTGGTAGCCCGGATGCAGCCTCAGGCCTCGGGGTGAGGCAGGCAGAGCTCTTCAGCCGGGCCCTGGGTGGCTGAGAAGGGCACATGGTGTGAGGCTCAGCCCCTGTGTCCCAGGGGCAACCAGGCTGCTGTGGTTCTTAGTCCCAGGAACTGAGGACCAGGACCACGAGCAATCAGTGAGGGGGCAGATGTGGATATGGGATGGGGGTGAGGGCCAGGGCCTCTCCCGGCTCCCCTCAGTGCCGCTCCTGGTGCACCAGTCAGCAGCACAGCCAGGACCGCTGCAGGCCCATCCAGAGCAGATGCTCCTGTGTGATCCTAGCAGGAGGGGCAGCCTGGAGACAGAGACATGGGGTCATGCGTGGGTCTCAGCTCCACCCCACCCAATTGTATCCCTTCCCTCCTATTACACTCAGCCCCAGGAGCCAGCCAACACCCCCACCCAAACTGAGAGGCCTGTGCCACTCAACACCAAGGAACCCCTGGTTAAGCCTTGCATGGGGCTTGGGTTGGGGTGGGGAGGTTTGTGTGTAAGGACCTTGCTCCCCAGGGGGTTCTGGGACTCATCTCTCCTGTGACCATATCAGCTCAGACTGTCCCCCAGTTCTTGCCTGTGACTTGCTCTCACCTTCCCTGCCACGGGCCTCTCTCTCTCTCTAGATCTCTTGGGAGCCTGTGCTCCCCTCCCCCATCCCACTGTGCCAGGTCTCCCAGAGACTGGGGGGCAGGTAGGCAGTGAAGACCCAGAGGCAGGTTCAGCTCCCCCACTTCTGATCTATGTGACAAGGGCAAATGTCTCCCTTCCCAGAGCCCAGCAGGTGGGGAGAACCTGCTCCACCGGAGTGTCTCTAGCTTCATCCTTCCTTCCCCATGCCAGTACTGGATCACCAGGCCACCCCTTCCCTCGGGCTCTCCACCTGGAAAGGCCTGCCTCTCCTCGAGGGGTCAGGCTCTTCTCTTGGGTGCTCCCCAGGCAACTCTAGGGTCAGGGGTGCCCCAGGCAGGGATTTGACTCTCTGGACAAGACCACGGAAGGGGCGGTTCACCTTCTATAAAACCAGTTCCTGCAAGAAAATCATGGGGACTTGAGAGTTGCCTCTTCACCCAGAGATGTCCCCGTCTCCCCAGTTGTTGCCTACCCTACAAGCCTCTTCTCCATCTGCTCTCCCACTCCGGCCTGACAGCCGCCCTCCACTCAAGGGGACCCCCACTTTCCCAAATACTTTGGGACACAGGGGCTGCTGGAGGCTGTCCAGGACTGGAGCAGCGCATTCTGTGGCACCAGGAGGGTACTGGTAGGAGGTGGAGGGAGCGTGGCTGAGATGGGGCAGGGCTGGGAGGAACACGTCTTTCCCACTCTTCCCTGTCCCCTGATGCAAAGCTTTGGAGGGTGGAGAGGAGCAAGAGAGACAGCAGGAGCAGGCAGAGAGCAGTCCCAGAGACCCGCCAGGAGGAAGTCTTGTGAAGGGCTGAAAAAGAGACAGACCTGGGCTTGGGCCAAGAACACAACCATCCGTCCAGGCTGCCTCTCGAGGGGTGGAGGACAAGGGGGCCAGCATCCGCTCTCTTCTAGGGCTTTCTCAGGGCCTCTCCAGGGCCATTTCCCTCCATTCCCCCGTGTTCAGGTGACACTACTGGGGCCATGGGCCGAGGTGATGGGCTGATCCTCGGAGATGCCCAGGAAGTCGCCTCTCGTCCCCAAGTTGTAAATATGACAAGGTTGTCCAGAGGGTCTGCGTGCACCCTGCCTTGCCTGCTCTCGGCTCGGCAGCTTTCCAGGCTGGCTTCCACGGGTCCCTTCCTCCCCCAAGCCGCCCAGGGGCTGGATATCTAGATGCCATGGCAACAGCCTCCCTCCAGCCCGCAAGTCCAACCTCTGGCCTCCTACCTTTTCAGTCAGGGTCAATCATTCATGTTTCTAATGAAGAATTTCTTCCTTCTGCTCCCTCCTTCGGCTAAAGTGAAACAACAGGTTGGCTGCACTCAGATAATTTCCTCGAGTTTCATGGAAAGGGCCCGTTTTGAGAGTTTCAGTGCAGTTCGTCACCAGAGAGCTGGGGCTTCGGGACTGCGAGGTCGTTTCCGTACCCTGCATGTATCACCGTGATTTTCCTTGCCCACTGTTGTCTCAGCATCTTTCATTGTGGCCTTTCCTAATACTTCGCATCCTGATGGTTGTATCTCTAATGTAGGAAGAGATACAGGTGGGTCATTTCCAGTGTCATTTTTGAGCTTTAACCCTGTTGGAATAAACAGAAGAATCAGCCATCTGTTTCCCAGAACAAGAAAACTGTCGGCATGGAAGAAAAATCAATGCTGACAGCTTTTTAAAAATACAGGAACAAGGGATTTTTGGTCCAATCTGGACAAAATGGCACAGACCCATTTTTCCCTGGTCTTCCTTTCTGGGCACAACTACAAATCCATTTAAGAATGCAAGATACAATGAAGAGAGAATTCTATAAAGTGGTAAGAGGAAGGCAAAATGGTTTGGGACTCCAGGACTAGAAGAGTAACACAGTAGGTATCTTACATCTCCACATCCAAAAATGTAGGCAATCCAGATCTCGTGTTTTCCAAATCTCAACTGAGCAACAGAAGGCTACCTGAATAGGCTCAGTCCATCCGCAATCGGAAACGGGAAACTGTCTGACAACATCAGAACTCCAATCGGAGACATCAGATTTGTCATGCAGAACTAGCAAGATGGACCTAGCTAACCAGCCACTAGCAGCCGGCCCCAGGAAGCCTCTTCATCCCTACGGGTCAGAGATTCCCACTGAGAGACACTCTAGCCTAAGTAAAGATCTTCCTCATTCCTCACTCTCTGGCAGCATGAGCAGGAGCACATGGGAATCCCAGCAGTACCACATAAATCGAGGAGACCAAAATAATACCATAAAGGCTCTGAAAATTAAGCTGTCACTAGACACATATTCCACAAAGTAGAAAAGAACTTACATGCTAAACTAAAACAGAGTGACTGCCCATTAAAATATTTAAATAGGACTCAGACTCTCCTAACATAATAGACAAAATGATCAGGATACAAAAAAACAAATCACACAGCACACCCAGAACCAAAAAAAAAAAAAAAAAAAAAACCCCACAACTTGAATGAGAAAAAGCAATCTGACAAAAATGGAATCAGATTGGTAATCAAGACCAGAAAGGCAACAGAAAATTTTTAAATATATGGGGAGAAATGGAAATATACTTCTTAATAATCCATGATTCAAAGAGAAAGTCTCAAGGGAAATTTAAAAATACATACTTAAATGAAAATGAAATTATATAATATAATCAAAATATGTGGAATGCAGCTATAGGAATGCTCAGAGGAAAATGTATAGCCCTAAAGGCACACAACAGAAAAGAGGAAAGCTCTCAAATAAATAATCTACGTTTCTACCTCAAGAAACTAGAATAAAAGGAAAATAAAAATTGAAGGAATAATAAAGATCACAGCAAAAATTAAACAAAAAACTTGCTCCTCAAAAAATTAATAGAACTGATAAACCTGTATTAACTTAGGCAAAAATGAAAGAAGATGCAAACCATCCATATCAGGAAGGAACTGGGTCTATCACTACACGTTCTGCAGCAATTAAAGAGATAATAAGGGAATACTATCAGCAACTTATGTTCACAAATGTTAAAAGTTAGGGGGAAATGGGTAAATTTCTCAAAATCTACAAACTACCAGAATTCAACCAGTGTGAAATAGATAATCTGAACAGCACTCTGAAAATTAAAACTTGAACTCATAATTAAAAAGCTGCCAAAACAGACATCTCCAGATTCATATAGTGTTACTGGAGCATTCTACAAAATATCTATACAATTAACACCACTTTTATATCATCTCTTCCAGAAAACAAGAACTATTACCCAAATCATTTCATAAGGCCAGTAATTACCCTGGTAACAAAATCACACAAAGACAGTACTCAGAAGGAAAACTACAGACTAACATCTCCCATGAACTTCAACATGAAAATCCTCAACAAAATATTGGCAAGCTGAATGTAACAGTATGTAAGCATTATATACCATGATCAAGTAGGATTTCCATATTTGAAATCAACCAACATAACCCACCATATATCAACGAGCTTTGAAAGATCATAATCCCATTGACTGACACAGAAAAGTATTTGACAAACCCTACATCCATTAACGATAAAAAAAACTCAAGAGAGACTTCCCTGGTGGACCAGTGGCTAAGACTCCACATTCCCAATACAAGCGGCCCAGGTTCAATTCCTGGTCAGGGAACTAGATACCGAAAGGATGCAACGAAGAATTTGTATGCCACAACTAAGAGTTCACACACTTCAACTAAAAAGATCCCGAGTGCTGCAATGAAGACCCAGCACAGCCAAAAATAAATAAATAAAACCCTAGGAAAGTTAGGAATTATTATCAACCTGATAAAGTATCAATAAAAACCCTGCACGAACATCACATGTAAAAGTGAAAGACATAACGTTTCCATGATAAAACTGAGAAGGCAAGGATGTTTGCTCTCACCATTCGTATTCAACATTGTACCAGAAGTTGGACCTACTGCAACAAGGCAACAAATAAATAAAGAAATAAAAAGCACTGTAGATCATGTGACTATGTATAAAAACCCCAAGAAATTTACCAAAAAACGCCTTCCTGGAACTCATAAGCAAGTTCAGTAGGGTCACAGGATAAAAGAAGAAAACATAAAATTAGAGGCAGACCTATATAAAAACACTGAACATTTGTTTTAACAAAAATTTAAAATAATACCATTTACAGTTATGCCAATGAAAATTAAATGCTCCTGCATATACTTGGCAAACATGTAGAGGATCTGCACACTGAAAATTATAAAAAGTAGATGAATAACTATACTCTAACAAAAACATAGATAAAATAAATTTTTTTCTCTATCAAAAAGTTGGTGATGGGACTTCCCTGGTGGTCCAGTGGTTAAGAATCCACCTTCCAATGCAGGGGACTCAGGTCTAATCCTGGTTGGGGAACTAAAATCCCACATGCCCCAGGGCAATGAAGCTAGCACCCTGCAACTAGAGAGAGCCCTCGAGCTGTAACTAGGGAGGCTGCACACCACAGTAAAGACCCAGTGTAGCCAAAATAGATAACTAGATAACATTTTTTAAATGATGAAAGAAATCAAAGAAAACTTGAAAAACATACTGTGTTCATTGTTTGGAAAAATCAACACAGTAAAGAGATCATTCCTCCTCAAATTCCCATCTAGTTTAATGTTATTTCTAGCAAAATTCCAAAAAAGTTTCTTATAGATAAGCGTATTCTAAACTTTACATGGAAAGGGACAGGCCCTAGCATAGCTTAAAATAAAATTGATCTTGACAAAAGAATAAAGTGGGAAGAAAGACTCACACATAACTCGATGGAACAAAACAGATACACAAGTATGCCCAACTGATTTTGACCAAAGTGCAAAAGCAATTCAATGGAGGAAGGCCAGCCTTTTCAATAAACAAGGCTGAAGCAACTGGACCTACACAGGCAAAAACACAAATGAGCTTCAATCTAAATTTCGTATCTTATATAGAATCTACTCAATATGAATCACAGACTTAAATGCAAACTTAAAAAACTTTTAGGAAAAACTTAGAAAATTTTAGGGATCTATGGCTTGCCCTGATAGCAAAAATACAATTGGTAAAAAGAAAAGTGAAAAATTGGGCATCAAAATAAAAAACTTACTCTGTGGAAACCCATGGGAAGAGGATAAAAAGAAAAATATACAGACTTGGGGAAACTACTTTCAAACCATATACGCTGGAAAGCACTACAATCTATAAAAGAACTCTCAAAATTCAACACTTAAAAAACAACCAAATGAAAACCATGGCAAAGGCCGTTTCACTGAAGATAATATAAAGATGGCAAATAAGCACATGAAAAACTACATCATCATCAGCTATTAGCAAAATGCAAGTCCAAGCCACAATGAGATAACATTACATACTTAACAGAAAGCCAAAAAAATTTTTAAATGGTAATACTATTAAACAATGGCAAGAATGTGGAGAAAGGATCACATCCATTGCTGGCTAGGAAGGTCAAATGATGCAGCCACTCTGAAAACCAGTTTAGCATTCAACATCTAATTACCATACGAAATGGCAATTTCACTCTTTCACTCTCTATCCCAGAGAAACGCAAACTTACCATCTCTACACAAAATTCTGTACAGGAATGTTCATGGCAGCTTTATTCACAATAGCCCAAGACTGAAGACAGCAAAAATATCTTTCAATGGTTTATCAATATTACAGAACACTTCTCAGCAGTAAAAATGAATGAACTACTGATACACACAATAACTTAGATGAATTTCCAGGGAATTATTGTGAAGGAGAAAAGTTAATCTCCCAAAGCTGTATTTTTGAAATGACAAAATTTTTAAAAACTGTAAGCAGATCAGTGGTTGGCACAGGTTGGTGACGAGGTAGGGTGTGGGAGGGAAGGGTGTGTTGTTGTATTGATAAAAGGGCAACAGGAAGGATCCTTGTGGTAATGGATCTGCATTGGGGTGGTGAATATACAAACCTCCACGTGATCAAATCTTATATAACTAAATACATACACACCCACCAATGAATACAAGGAAAATGAAAATATGAATAAGGTCAGTGGACTGTACCCACTTTATTATCCTGGTTGTGACGTCATGTACGTTTGCAAAAGTTATCACTGAGGAAAATGGGTAAAGCGTATATGGGTTCTTTGAATTACATTTTAAATATGCATGTGAATCTACAAGTCAGTCAATAAAGAGGTTAATTTTTAAAAATATAGAGGAACAAAATCTTAAAATTGTTAAGCCCTTATAAAGGCTCCTATTAAGGAATTTTCTCCTCTTCCTATATGTACGTTTACCTCAAAGAGACTCTCCAAGAATGTCCTCGAACTCTTAGGGACGTTGGGTCTATGGTTCTTGCCCTTGTGCTAAACAGATCACTTTAAGTTTAGGGTGCAATGATAACGCTCTGAGAATAAAACTTGGAGGTCATGGACTGCCATCTAAATTCCAGACTATTTTCAGAAAAAGCAAATAACTCTCTATACTTTTGTTTACTCCAAACATTTAAATGGGCAGAATCTTAAACTCAGTATCTTCTTTATATTCTACCGTGGCTGTGGCTGGATGTGCAATGAGGAAGCTAGGAACTAACCCTAAGGACACATGGAAACGTCGTGGGACAGGAGTCCTGTGGTATTCCAGCAGACCTGGTTAGAGATGAGGCGGCGGAGACCAGGATGGTAAGAGCAGAAGAGGTTGAGACATGGTTGTATTCAGGACCTATTTTGAAGACAGAGTTAAGAGTACTTGCTCCCTGATTGGCTGGGGGGTAGGGGATAACAAAAGGACTGGAAAAAAGGATAACTGAGAGTTTTGGGGCCTGAACAACTGGGTAAACTGTGCTTTCTACTGACATGGAAAAGATCTGGCAAGAGTGGGCTTGCAGGGTAGGGCAAGAGTATGATAGATCAAGCAGTCTACTTAGGAGAAAGAGGTGTATTTGTAAAAAGCTCGCCAGGTGATCTGGATCTGCCTTCCCTCTCCCCTCACACCATCAAGCTGAGAACCAACCCACTGCTGGGACACTGGGACACTCTCACAGGTGTGCATTTTCCATGAAGTGAGGATGTAACAGATTGCTCAATTGCTGTACAAAGGAAAGGAAGACTCTTTACCTACAGAGGCGACATCCTCATAGAGTTCCTGCATTACATCAAGGTAGAGGGTCTTCTCATCAGGGGTCATTATTTTCCATTCTTCCTCGGAAAAATACAAGGCCACATCTTTAAATGTCAATGGACTCTAGAGAAGAGAGTAAGTTGTAGTTCAGTACTCGCTACAACAGAAGCCGTCCTATCACTCATTTCTGAATTACATGGGAGGCCAGTTACCAAAAAAGTTAAGAGAAGATTCAAGGGAAAAGGAGTGAGATGACAGGAAAGGTGCCCAAGAGATCAGTACACGGCTTGGGAGGTGCCCAATCCCACAGCGCCAATCCTAGTTGCCTAGGGAACACCCAGGGCTAATGTGCCTCAGAGCATCTGCTGTGTAAGGCAGGATCATGGGCAGCAGAGAAAAGCAGACAAGGCCACATTCAGGCTGCCTGAAAACGCTTGTAAAGTACAGCTCACCTGGGACTTAGGCAAGGTGAGCTTAGATGTCAACTTCCAGCTTGGGGTGCTTTTCTCCTCAGAAAAGGTTGGACTCTCTTCAGCAGGCACAGCTGTGGGGAAGGAGCCAGAAAAAAAAATATTTTCTGTTTATGAATACCCCAAACCAACTTCTACAGTTTAGGACTCCTTCAGTAAAGACAGCTCACCTTCACGTATGTGTGTGCACACGCGAGCTCACACATGTGCACCAGAAGTGGCCTTCTCATAAATTAGAACCAAAAAGCCACCACTCCATAGAACTGGTTCCCAGTTTTCATTAAATGAAAGGAAATCCACTGCTTTTCCTCTCATTAAAGAAAATGTTCACTGAGCTAGGCAAGCATTAGAGGTGTTTGAAAATTAAAACCTTGGTGGGAAACATGGGAGATTTCTTTTATCACTTTTTTCCTGGTGTACAATTCTCTTCCCATTCTGCCACTGACAGCCCATTTCTGATCCCAATTTCTCCTCTAACTTCTAATGGTGAGATGACCCCCCTGCCTTGTCCCTGCTCTACCTTCTTCTCCCCTCTCAAATTTCTGTAGAGAAAGGTCCACATTGTGAATACCAGGGTTCTGTGGTTTGGATGCTTCTGTACCCCAGAATGGCCTTCACCTTCACCCACCACGGACCTACTGTACTCCCACTAGACAGTCATCCTAACTGAAAGCATGACTGGGCACCTGGAAAATTCCCATGCAATGCTCCCTGAACCAATTACTATCACAGCTCCCAGGAGAAGATAATTATGATGAAACTCCTCACCTCCTTTATCCACAGGCTGGCTTTCTTTGTGAGTATTCCAGCGCGGCTCCTGCAGTACCTGGTATATATTCGAACATTCTTCCTGGAACACACCCATTGGTTGGGGCTCTGCTGGCTTCCACTTAAAGCCTGGGGCCACTGCTGTTCCTCCCAAGAGCGCTGTGTCATTTCCCAGTTGGTGGGTTGTGACCTAAAAATAACCCCCATCCTCATTAGAAAAGAGCTTTTGGTTTTGGGGTGGTGATGGAAGAACAAACAAGAGTAGAGTCCAGGTTTGGGGAGTGTGTAAGGAAATTTTTAAAAATGAAGAGATACTGCGCCATGATTTTCTCACAAGGAACTGTACACATGATCTGGGAAAATCAGATTAAAATGAGAGAAGCTATGACTTGCTTGCCTCCACACCTCCTTGGACAGCCACAGCTCAGGCCAAGAGCAGGGTAGGGGTAGGCTGCCTGTTCTCTCACTGCCTCCAATCTCTTGTTTTCTAGACTTGGATCCTTGATTTAGTGAACTTTTATTTTCTAGTTTCCTCTAAAGAATAAGAAAATGAATAAAAGAGGGTTTTCTGTCAGTTGGATTCTCCAATCCTCCCACGTCCAGGGAACAATTTCATGGACAAAGGGGATGCAGCGGAGGAAAAAATGGGGGAAGAGCTGGATTCAACTTTCCGCCATACACTTCAGGTGTATAAGACACTTGTGCTCCTCAAGGCGGGGCTCTCAAGGACAAGTATGCTGCCATCTCCCCAGGGCAGACCTGGTTACCCACTCACCAGCAAAGCCAAGGCAAAGCATGAAGGCAGGCCATGGAGACGCTTTTCTCCTGGCCCTGAGATGTGTGTTCCCAGCCCAGAGAGCACCACCCCTCAGCATTCAGATTTTCTCCATTTTACTGTTAGCTTTTTTCTTCTTTCTGATCCTTGTTTCCCTTTTCTCTTTCCATTTCTTCTCTTTCTTTGCAGTCTCCCCAGAAAGGTTTGATTTATACTTTGGCTGCTACACTCTCCTGCCTTTGACCTTTAAAACGCTGCATTTGGAGGTTTTTTCCTCCCTTCCTAGCATTTTCTTGCCTTTTATTTCTTGGCTGCTAAGTCCTGTCTCCTTGGCCATGCTAGGCCAGGCCCACCACCTTCAATTCACCCTGGCCCTAAAGAGGGCAAAATGCATTTCTTTTTTTAAGGCCAGGAAAAGACTCTCAGGAACTCCCCAACCTGGAAGCTGTCAGTGCAAGCCTGTGATTTCAGATTGCACTTAGTTATTCTAAAGGAACAACAGAAGAGTGACTTAATCCATCTCATTCTCCAATTATTGACCCCACTTTCACCCTCTTTCGCAGTGTACATGTAAGGAATCTTTCTGCTCACCTCATTGCTTATTCCACCACATTCTCTGTGAAAGCGGTCTACCAGGGCCACAGCCTCTTTGACGTTCTGTGGATGATACTTCTGCACCCAGTTCTGGATATGACTGGGCAGAACGTCCAGGAACTGCTCCAGCACCAGCAATTCCAAGATTTGCTCTTTTGAGTGGATCTCTGGCCTCAGCCACTGAGAGCATAATTCCTGCAGTTGGCTGACAGCCTCATACGGTCCAGGTGTGTCATGGTAACAGAAGCTCCGGAAGTGCTGGCGAGCACTCTCAGGATGAAGACTGCCCATCTGTGGGCTGGATTTCTTACTCTTATTGGAACTCTCTTTCACAGACCTCTTAGTCCCCTGTAAAACCTCCACATGTGGGTACAAGCATGCAGGCGCCTTCACAGGGCTCATCATTATTTGCTCTGGGAACAGCTTTTCTCCTACTTGTGACATCCTCCTGGGCCACCTGATAACTGAGGCCTTGTCAGCTTTGGTACAAAACCAATGAGTGGATCTTCTCCCCAAGGGCACTGAGAGAGGGGAGGGAAAAAAAGTACACATCAAGAAGAAAGCCACATGACGCACATTTACTTACTTATCAGAGAAGAAGAACAGAAAGTTATCAGAAGAGGAGGAACAGAAAGTAACCGTTCTGCCTCCTCTTTAAAATTAACTGCCTCTGGTGAAGGCTCAAGACTCAGGACATGTTTTCAACCTTTCCTCTGTTACCCAACTTTGAAACAAATATACAACTCTGGAAAGACAAATGTTAGTTCATCACTTTTTCTTTAAGGTTGAGGGATGCAAAAACTTACATGCATTTGCTAAAAGGAGCTTTGAGGTTATCCAATACTTAATCTGTGCACTTCCTGTCCCACCTTTATAAACAGGGGTATTTGACTTTCTCTACATTTTAATAGATCATTCCAGTTTCTTATCCTCAGTGAGATGAGGGACAACTGCTCTGTCCCTTCATCTTCTTATGCAGACTGATTCCTTTGCTTCATGGAATATCTAGATTCTCTTTTACATCATACTAATACTTGAAGGGAAACTGAGACACCCAGATCAGAAAAAAATTAGAGAAAAAGTAACCTTATTCCTTTCAGCAAGTTTCCCCCACTAAGCTATTAGAAGGCATTAACACTGCTTCTTTAGCACCTCCTGGGAACACATACGAATGTCACAGTGCCCCTTGTTGAGAGAAGGCAAAGGCACCCAACTCCAGTACTCTTGCCTGGAGAATGCCAGGGAGGGGGGAGCCTGGTAGGCTGCCGTCCATGGGGTCTCACAGAGTCGGACACCACTGAAGCGACTTAGCAGCAGCAGCAGCAGAAGCCACTTTCTACCTGTGTATGAAAATCTCTGCTCACTTTACTAGAAAAACTGACAGCTGGCTTTGTTTCCAAGATATCCAAACGTCACACTCTTAAAAACAAAAACACACACACACAAACAAACGGAGAAACAGGGACGATTAAGGTTCTTCGGAAACAAGAAAGGTCCTACAAAAGGTAACCCTTGTCTTGACTTGACATTTCCTCAGGGTCATAAGAGATTTTTAAGGAAGGCTGACGATGGCCTTGAGAGTCTGATTTTCTCAGAGGTGACCCAAGAGAAACAACAACAAGGCTCTTTCAAGGAAGCCACAGGTGTTCAAAGAAATGGCTCGAGAGGTACAGGGACACTGCCTGCATTTCTCTGTCACAAAAACTAATGTCTGGGAGGCTGAAATGACCTCTTTCTCGGAGCTTCCCTGCTAGCTCAGTTTTAGTAAAGAATCCGCCTGCAACGCAACGCAGGAGACCCCAGGTCGATTCCTAGGCCGGGAAGATCTACTGGAGAAGGGATAGGCTACCCACTCCAGTATTCTGGGGACTTCCCCCTTGTGGCTCAGGTGGTAAAGAATCCGCCCACAATGTGGGAGACCTAGGTTCGACCCCTGGGTTGGGAAGATCCCCTGGAGACGGGAAACGCTACCCACTCCAGAGTTCTGGCCTGGAGAATTCCATGGACTGTATGCGCAAAAGAGTTGGACACAACTGCGCGACTTTCAAATTCACCAGTAATATGCGCATAAGCCAGCAGAAACGGGCAAGTTTCGCTGGGTGCCCTGGTAGGCCTTTCCGCCCTATGGCTCACCTACACCTTCTGGGTCCAAAGTACCAAAGGCTCTCCACACACCAGCAGCCCCCGGAGTCTACTTCAGCAGCAACCCTGGGTTTTGTTTCCACACGGTGTACAAGAGTTTGCTTCTGGAGGTTAGATATGACTGTAGGTGCCTGCCTGAGTACCGGCCTCCTCGAGAACAGGTATCGCCGGGTCTCAGACCCGCCCGCCGCCCGGCAAAGAAGCCACAGCGACATCGAGAAGGCCGCCCGCCCCGGCTAACTTCCGCCCACCCCCGCTGGCTCGTGAGGTATCTCTAAGGGTATGGCTCGTGATTTCTCGAGGCTCTCCTGACCAAACCCCCAAGAAAAATCAGCTTCTCGATTACCTCCACCCAGCTCTGGCTTCCGTGGACGCCAATTCCCTCTTCCTGGGCTATGAAGTCACCACACCTCACGCCGTCGCGGGGAGGCAGGCAGGTCCGGGTTCACGCGCCCCCGGGGGCGGTGCCGGGAAGGCGCGAGGCGCCGGGCGCGCGCGGACCTTGGGTTTCAGTCCCCGGCGTGACCCCTCTAGCGCCTCGAGACGGTACCCCGGCTCGCCATTCTGGGGTCTCGTGCTGTGGGCCGGGCGCCCACCGGAAAAGAAAGGATGGCTTCCTGTGGCTGCGTGATAGCCACGCCCATCACCAACTCCCCCCCCACACACACACACCAGCCCCTCCACCCCCTCCACCCCAAACCTGCGTAGGCGTGCACACGCGAGTCAGGAAGCCTCCCGCAGGTCCGCCCCATCCTGGGGTCAGCCCCGGCTGCACAAATAAAGGACAGTTCAGGTCACGGAGTCTCGGGCTCACGGGAGTCCTAGCGGCGCCGCGAAGTAGGTTGTCTCCTGCGAGCGTCCGAGATCTCGGACCACCCCCCCCCCCCCGCCCCGACTTGCTGCGTGTCTTGCGTCCAGATTACTGCCGAATCGCGTTCCAACAGCCGGTGGCCTTTTCTACCGCGCAGTTCGCCTGGCTAGGACCCCTATCTCCGAAAGTCATCACTAGGATTGTCCCGGGGACTCGAGTTAAGAGGCTTTTGGTCCTCCTGGCCAGACCCCTCGCTGGATCAGGAGCAGCAGTCCCTGATATTTTTAAAATCCTTTTCTGGTTTGCAGGCACGTGCTTCCCAACTATTATTGTTTATTCTTGTTGCTGCTGCTCCTGCCGCCGCCCAGTCGCTTGAGTCGTGTCCGACTGTGTGTGACCCCATGGACAGCAGCCCACCAGGCTCCCCGGTCCCTGGAAGTCTCCAGGCTAGAGCACTGGAGTGGGTTGCCATTTTCTTCTCCAACGCATGCAAGTGAAAAGTGAAAGTGAAGTCGCTCAGTCGTGTCCGACCCTCAGCGACCCCACGGACTGCAGCCTTCCAGGCTCCTCCGTCCATGGGATTTTCCAGGCAAGAGTACTGGAGTGGGGTGCCATGGCCTTCTCCGTTATTCTTGTTAGGTAGGTTTGAACCTCGTGGTGTCCCTTCCGTTTACATTTCTCTTTGACGTATAAAGAAATTCAGATACAGGACGGGGCGTCTGCCGAGTCACGTTGGATTACAGGCGGCAGATTTTAGACCAATTGTAGGTCTCCTGTTGCCATACCCCATGCTTTTGCTACTGTATTATGCGTCCCTGAAGGACAGGACTCTTGTTTCATCTTACACGTCCTGTAGTGCTTAGCATAGTTCTTTGGAGAAGGCATCTTGCTAAGAACCCGGATATCTCAGGTTGTCAGTGTCTCCAAATTTTCATCGTTTACCTAAGTATTGAGCCATTTGGGGGAGAAGGCAATGGCACCCCACTCCAGTACTCTTGCCTGGAAAATCCCATGGATGGAGCAGCCTGGTAGCTGCAGTCCATGGGGTCGTTAAGAGTCAGAGAAGACTGAGTGACTTCACTTTCACTTTTCACTTTCCTGTATTGGAGAAGGAAATTGCAACCCACTCCAGTATTCTTGCATGGAGAATCCCAGGGATCGGGGAGCCTGTTGGGCGCCGTCTATGGGGTCGCACAGAGTCGGATACGACTGAAGCGACTTATCAGCAGCAGAGCCATTTGGACAAAAGTTATCTATAAGAATCGAAGAGAAGAAAGTATGTGTAGCTCAGTTGTACACTGGAGATGAAACTGACCTTAGTGTGAAAAATCAGTGTGAGAAACTCCTCTGGCAAGGATACCAGAGATCTACATGCCAAGGAGGAAAATGAAAAAGGAGTGCCTGTCCGCCTTTTAACATGCAAACTAAGATTACACTCAGAAGATAAGGTTAATCCTTATTTGCAGAGCAAAGCTGCCCTAAAGTGTGAGAGGACACTGTGCATTATCTGTGATCGTAAAACTAGTAAACATGTTTGCTTCACCAAGGAGTCGTTTTCAGAATGATTCTTTCAAAGCTGTGTTCCTGAGGTCAAGCATTTTCAACCGAATGTTTTATGACAATGGAAGAAAAGTCAGAGCATTGTTGCTTCTGGATAATTCCAGGCTTACCTTTCAGCTGGGTCACTCACCAGTGAGGATGGTCAGATAAAGGCATTTTCTTTTTCCTCTTTTTTAAATAGTGAGATTTGTAAACCATGTGAAATTTAATATTAATCTGCTCAAAGTTATTCCTTATAATTGTCTTCACTAGAAATTAGATTATACAGTTAGCCATTTAGAATGAATATGGAAATAAGTATAATGATCTCTTCAGTTTTCCTTATAACCTACTATGGCTTATATGCTTCAAAGAAAAGAAAAAAAAAAGTTTAAATGACTAGAGACTCCAGGAAGACAGGTTGTAATTCACTTAAATTTCATTACATATTATTAATATGATTAGTGGTTTAAGCATACATTGACCCGTTTTAAAAACGTTTTTCCATTATAAAACTCTGCATAATTAAAGGTTTATAGTTTACTTATAATTTAAATCCATAAAGCCCAGATCCCTTCCATACTTATGTTTTGTCTAATATGTTTGAAACAGTAAGTAAAAAAGAGAAACTATGTAAAATCTGTGTAAAAAGGATTTTCTTTCCTCTAAACACTTCAACTTTGAGTCACCCAAGGAATCAAGATGAGATCCTGAGCAGCAAACAACTTTATAGGTGGACGGAAGAATACTGGAGTGGGTTACCATGTCCTCTTCCAGGGGATCTTCTTGACCCAGGGATGGAACCCGTGTCTCTTACATCTCCTGCATTGGCAGATGGGTTCTTTACCACTAGTGAAAGCTTACCAGAAGAGGGGCTGAATTGGGGACTAGGTGAAGACCCCTGTTGGAATGCCTTTTTAGTGCCTAAGAGCAATTATATGGGCCTCCTCTTTGCTCCGGCGTCAAGGGAAACATTCCAAGTAGGAGCAACATCAGTTTGGTGACATCATAAGATCTGTATGGGGGCTATAACAGTGGCTGCAGTGGGGAGAGGGTACATCCTTATGAGACTTACCATTCACATCAATTACCATCTTACCCAGACAGAACTGCATGCTCACTGGTTCCGGTTTTGTTCCCTGTGACTTCTGCACTGATGTTCTGCAGAACCGTGCTGGTCACCCTAACTTTGCCTCACTCTACCAGGAACTGCCCAACACCCCCACATTATCTGAACATGTATTGTGGGTCTCATGTAGTAGGCAAAAGGATCACTTCACATAGAAAGGTGTCAGATTACCTACCACCTTTCTTACCTTAACCAGGGGAGAACTTCAATTCCGGCCTGGAGACCCCTCCCCCTGCCACCCACTACCTCTCATCAATGCCCAGATTACGGAGCCCAGAGTCCCACTCGGTACCTGGTGTGATGCACACCCAGAGCCATATGTTCATCAATCATGCTTGTAGTCATCACAAATAATAACATCTACAAGTGGGAGCTTTTTCAACATACATATCTTACTGAAAAACATAAGCATTTTACAAATGCTTCTGCCAGCTGAGTTTGTCTCCTCCAAAACACTTGGGAAAGGGCTTGCATGTATCTTTTCAAGCTAGCATTTTTCTTTTTCTTTTGTGATACGTACCCAGGAGTGGAATTGCTAGATCATATGGTAGCTGTATTTTTTTGTTTGTTTGTTTCTGAGGAACATCCATATTGTTTTCCATAGTGGCTGCACCAATTACATTTCCACCAGAGGTGTAGGAAGATTCATATTTCTTCACATTATTGTCAATACTTGTTACAGCTCTTCTTTTTCATAATGGCCATTCTAACAAGTGTGATGTGATATCACATTATCATTTTGATTTGCATTTCCCTGATGGTTAAGAGCATAGTGCATCTTTTTTTTCTATTTATTTTTTAATTAAAAGATAATTGCTTTACAGAATTTTGTTGTTTTCAGTCAAACCTCAAAATGAATCAGCCATAGGTATATATATGTCCCCTACTTCTTGAACCTCCCTCCTATCTCCCTCCCCATCCCATCCCTCTACTCTAGGTTGTGGGTCTCAAACAGAGACCCTGTTTGATTTCCCTGAAACATACAGCAGATTCCTCTAGCCTATCTATTTTACATATGGTAATTTAAGTTTCCATGTTACTCTCTCCATACATTTCACCCTCTTCTCCCCTCTCCCTGTGTCCATTAGTCTGTTCTCTATGTCTGTTTCTCCACTGCTGTCCTGAAAATAAATTCCTTGTTACCATCGTTCTAGATTTTGGGTATATGCATTCAGTTCAATCGCTCAGTCGTGTCCGACTGTTTGCCATCCCATGGACTGCAGCATGCCAGGCTTCCCTGTCCATCACCAACTCCCGGAGTTTACTCAGATTCATGGCCATTGAGTCAGTGATGCCATCCAACCATCTCATCCTGTGTCATCCCCTTCTCCTCCCGCCTTCAGTCTTTCCCAGCATCAGGGTGTTTTCCAACGAGTCAGTTCTTTGCATTGGGTGGCCAAAGTATTGGAGTTTCAGCATCAGCATCAGTCAATGAATATTCAGGACT
The DNA here is from genome assembly GCF_029378745.1 of Bos indicus. Lineage (NCBI taxonomy): Eukaryota > Metazoa > Chordata > Mammalia > Artiodactyla > Bovidae > Bos > Bos indicus. The sequence goes on along the minus strand of NC_091789.1, from coordinate 19,048,181 downwards.
GACTTCCTTTAGGACTGACTGGTTAGATCTCCTTCCAGTCCAAGAGACTCTGAAGAGTCTCCTCCAACACCACAGTTCAAAAGCATCAATTCTTCAGCGCTCAGCTTTCTTTATAGTCCAACTCTCACATCCATACACGACTACTGCAAAAACCATAGCTTTGACTAGATGGACCTTTGTTGGCAAAGTAATGTCTCTGATTTTTAACATGCTGTCTAGGTTGGTTATAGCTTTTCTTCCATGGAGCAAGCGTCTTTTAATTTCATGGCTGCAATCACCATCTGCAGTGATTTTGGAGCCCAAGAAAATAAAGTCTGTCACTGTGTCCATTGTTTCCCCATCTATTTGCCATGAAGTGATGGGACCAGATGCCATGAGCTTAGTTTCCTGTATGTTGAGTTTTAAGCCAGCTTTTTCTTTCTCCTCTTTCACTTCTACCAAGAGGCTCTTTAGTTCTTCCTCACTCTCCGCCATAAAGGTGGTGTCATCTGCATATCTGAGGTTATTGAGATTTCTCCTGGCAATCTTGATTCCAGCTTGTACTTCATCCAGCCTGGCATTTCTCATGATGTATTCTGCATAGAAGTTAAATAAGCAGGGTGACAATATAGAGCCTTGACATGCTCCTTTCCTGCTTTGGAACCAGTCTATTGTTCCATGTACAGTTCTAACTGTTGCTTCTTGACCTTGACCTTCTTGATATATGCATTAGTGTACGACATTTATTTTTCTCTTTCTACTTACTTCACTCTGATAGGCTCTAGTTTCATCCACCTCATTAGAACGGACTCAAATGCATTCCTTTTATGGCTGAGTAATATTCCATTGTGTATATGTACCACAACTTCTTTATCCATTCATCTGACAATGGACATCTAGGTTGCTTCCATGTTCTAGCTATTGTAAATAGTGCTGCAATGAACAGTGGAGTACATGTGTCTTTTTCAATTTTGGTTTCCTCAGGGTATATGCCTCTGAGTGGGATTGCTGGGTCATATGGTGGTTTTATTCCTGGTTTTTTAAGTAATTTCCATACCATCTTTCATAGTGGCTGTATCAATTTACATTCCCACCAACAGCACAGGAGGGTTCCTTTTTCTCCACGTTTATTGTTTGTAGACTTTTTGATGAGGGCCATTCTGACTGGTGTGAGGTGATATCTCATTGTAGTTTTGACTTGCATTTCTCTAATACTAAGTGATTTTGAGCATCTTCTCATGTACTTGTTGGCCATCTGTACATCTTTGGAGAAATGTCTGTTTAGGTCTTTTCCCCACTTTTTGATTGGGTTGTTTATTTTTCTGGTATCGAGTTGTATGAGCTGCTTATATATTTTGCAATTTAATCCTCTGTCAATTGTTTCATTTGCTATTATTTTCTCCCATTCTGAGGGTTGTCTTTTCACCTTGTTTATAGTTTCCTTTGCTGTGCAAAAGCTTTTAAGTTTAATTAGGTCCCACTTGTTTACTCTTGTTTTTCTTTCTATTACTCTAGGAGGTGGATCATAGAGGATCTTGCTTTGATTTATGTCATCAATTGTTCTGCCTATGTTTTCCTCTAAGAGTTTTATAGTTTCTGGTCTTACATGTATGTCTTTAATCCTTTTTGAGTTTATCTTTGTGTGTGGTGTTAGGAAGTGTTCTAATTTCATTCTGTACATGTAGCTGTCCAGTTTTCCCAGCACCACTTATTGAAGAGGCTATCTTTGCCCCATTGTATATTCTTACCTGCTTTGTCAAAAATAAGGTATGGATAGATGCATGAATTTATTTCTGGATCTTTTTCCATTGGTCTATATTTCTGTTTTTGTGCCAGTACCATGCTGTCTTGATGACTGTAGCTTTGTAGTATTATCTGAAGTCAGGAAGGGTGATTCCTCCAGCTCCATTCTTCTTTCTCAAGACTGCTTTGGCTATTAGGGGTCTTTTGTGTTTCCAAATGAATTGTGAAATTTTTGTTCTAGTTCTGTGAAAAATGCCATTGGTAATTCGATAGGGATCACATTGAATCTGTATATTGCTTCTGGTAGTATAGTCATTTTCACAATATTGATTCTTCCTACCCAGGAACATGGAATATCTCTCCACCTGTTTTTTTAATCTTTGATTTCTTTCATCAGTGTCTTATAATTTTCTGTATACAGGATACAGTTCTTTTGTCTCCTTGGGTAGGTTTATTCCTATATATTTTATTCTTTTTGTTGCAATGGTGAATAGGATTCATTCCTTAATTTCTTTTCCTGATTTTTCATTGTTAGTGTATAGGGATGCAAGTGATTTCTGTGTATTGATTTTGTATCCTGCAACATTGCTAAATTCACTGATTAGATCTAGTAATTTTCTGATAGTATCTTTAGGGTTTCCTATGTATAGTATCATGTCATCTGCAAACAGTGAGAGCTTTACTTCTTCTTTTCCAGTCTGGATTCCTTTTATTTCTTTTTCTTCCCTGAATCCTGTAGCTAGGACTTCCAAAACTGTGTTGAATAATAGTGGTGAGAGCATCTTTTAATGTACCTGTTGGCCATCTGGGCTTCCCTGGTGGCTCAGAAGTAAAGAATCTGCCTGCAATGTGAGAGACCTGGGTTTGATCCTTAGGTTGGGAAGATCCGCTGGAGAAGGGAATGGCAGCCCACTCCAGTATTCTTGTCTGGAGAAGTCCATGGACAGAGAAGCCTGGCCAGCTACAGTCCATGGAGTCTGCAAAGAGTCAGACACAAGTGAGTGAGTAACACTGGTCATCTGTGTGTTTTTGGGAAAATTTCTATTCGGATCCTCTGCCCAGTTTTAATGGCACTATTCACTTTTCTGCTCTTGAGTTGTATGAGGTTTTTACATATTCTATTTCTTCCTTCAGGTGATCTTCCCTACCCAGGGGTCAAACCTGGGTCTCCTGAGTTGCAGGCAGATTCTTTACCATCTGAGCCACCAGGGAAGTTCCCATATTTTTTTTGGATATTAGCCCCTTATCAAATATATGACATGCAAGTATTTTGACCCATTTAATAGTTGCCTTTTCATTTCATTGATGGTTTCCTTTGCTGGGCAGAGGCCTTTTGGTTTAATATAGCCCTGCTTGCTTATTTTTTGCTTTTGTTCCTTTGATTTTGGTGTCAGAACCTCCTGACTTCTTCTGTGACCATGCATAGGAGCATACCAATCACTCTAATTCTGCCTTACCTTAGCAGGGTCAGGAGATTTCCTTAAACATTCTTATAGTCCTCAAATATGTATGTGTGGCCTTTGTGTTGTGGCCCAAAGGATAATTTCTTATAGGGATCTATTTATTTACCTACTCTCTTTCTTTCCTTAATGAATTGTTAAGCCTCAGAAATCACCAGTTACGCAGGGCAGCTTGAGAGACCTGGTATCTCACAGTGGGGCGTTTAGTCATCTAGTATCAGGGAGGCAATGAAAAGATGAAGAGAGCATGCTGTTCCTCTAGTATGTGCCAGGAAGACTCTCATCTATTGGCTTGACATAGGCTTCTTACAGCCACCTGATATGCCCTACAGCACCATCACACAGCACACCACATGGCCTAGTACACTCACTTGCATTGGCTGGAGTCACCTGCAAAAGTTTCTTTTCCTATAAGGCTGTGTATTGTTCATGGACCTAGAAACTGAAAACATTATTCCTGCATCGGGGATGTCTGAATTATCTCACAAGCCAATAAAATGGAGGAATACAACAGATCCAAAAATTGCTTATTTAGTGTTATTCATAAGGCCTTCCAGTTCACCTTTGAAAGCAATTTCCTGCACATACTCATATAGGGTTGATTTTGAATTAATCGCATGGTGGTAGGAAAGAGACAGAGAAGGCAATGGCACCCCACTCCAGTACTCTTGCCTGGAAAATCCCATGGGCGGATGAGCCTGGTAGGCTGCAGTCCATGGGGTCGCTGAGGGTCGGGCACAACTGAGCGAATTCACTTTCACTTTTCACTTTCCTGCATTGGAGAAGGAAATGGCAACCCACTCCAGTGTTCTTGCCTGGAGAATCCCAGAGACGGGGGAGCCTGGTGGGCTGCTGTCTATGGGGTCCCACAGAGTCGGACACGACTGAAGTGACTTAGCAGCAGCAGCAGGAAAGAGAAGGGGGCAGAGATCGATTCTGATTGCATATGGGTTGATACTTATTGCTCATAGATGATGAGAACATGCAGTATCTCTGTATTATTTTTCAACTTCCATGTGTTTTGATCATTGTCATGAAGTTTGTGAAATGCAATCTGTTTGGCGAGAAGCTACAAGTTCAGGCTCTGGTGCACATGAAGTGCTCTTTTACCTCATTAGTCTCTGGAGAGCAAGAAAACAAACCTCACAGTGCACAATGTGCATCAGCGAGACGGGGTCAGAGGTGCTCTGGAGATGCAGTTTCATCCTAAACTTTGGGATTTGTTGAAAGATATTGAGAGAAGAATGGGATGGCTATATTTATGAACCACATTATCTAGGAGAAGCAGGGTGAACTTGGCATTGGTTGGGGTGGGGCTGAAAACCTGGGAATGGGTAGACAGTGACAGGAAACTTGTAGAGAGTCAACAGCAACATAAGTTGTATCTAAACCGAAGCAAGGCTGATGGGGGATGGATTCAAGAAACAACAGGAAGTGGAGTCTTACTAACTGGATGCATGAGGGAGAAGGACACAGCCAGTAAAGAGATGACTCCTGATTTTGGAGTGGATGGTGGTGACACCACACAAGATAGGGAACAAAAAAAGAAAAGAAGGGTATTTTGGGTTTTTAGAAAAGACAAATTCAACTTGGAACAGTTGACTATGAACACTTGAGTGTGCCAAAAGCAGCTAGATCTCTGATGAGAATCTGCTTGGTTACCACTAAGGGTTGGTTCTTGATATTGCAGGGTAATGAACTCATTTTTGCAAGAGTCAAAAATTAAGATATACTCACCAGAGACTGATCTACAAGCTAGAATGCCAATCAGAACTACAGTGGGAACTATAATGGTCAGGGTAAAATACCAACACGAATTAGAAAGCAGAGTGTATTCTTGAGGGAAAGTGATGCCAGAACAGATGTATTTTAACTGGGGACCTCAGAAGCCCCAGGTGAAAAATAATAGTCTGCAGTTCCATAAATCTTCCAGAGGAAAACAATGTGGTTGACTTTGCAGGTTTAAGTCCTCTGTGGCATAAAAGGCTGAGCAAATCCGTATGCTCCATGGAGCACACAGGTGATGGAAAAGCATAGATAGGGATTGGTGGAGGCAGAGGGCAGAACCGAGGGAGGGCAGGAATCTAGCGGAGCTCTCAGCCTTCAGTTGCCCTCCCTGCGGCCCCCCTCCCCGCACCCAGAAGGAGAAGCAGTAGTACCAACTGGCTTGCTCCTGTGGCTGTGGGAGGCCAAAGGTTCAGGTACACCAAAGAGACAGCAGGGGGAGGCTGTGAGGGGGTTTCAGCTGTAGTACACCCTGAAAGTCGCAGGGTGGCTTTGTCTTTTCCAAATCCAGGGAAGGTTGATGAATAAAATCCCCTCCATTTCCTGTGTTCTTTTTTCTTCCTTTGGATCTCGGCTACCCACTCTGTGCAGCTGAGGGCAAGCAGATGAGAACTGGGTGAAGGAGCTACAGATGAGGCGGAAGGAGTGAGTTGTTTCCGGATGGTGCGCAGTGGAGGCGCCCCGGCAGCCGGGTTCACACAGAAGCTGCCACCTACCGAACCCGTCCCAGGACGAGCCAGGCCCTTACCCATGCTCGCGGCCACACTGGACCCATGACAGTCGCCAGGTGGGTGCTACCCACGCCAATTTGACCAGTCACGAAGCTGCGGCTCAGAAAGGCCGAGTGGCCTGCCCTGGTTAAGTGGTAGAGCTGCTGTGTCTAAATAGAGTTTATGCCCTTGACCCTGACGCGGTGCTGCGTTTTGACGTCCTGAGACTAAGCAGCTCTTCTGACCAGATCAGAATCAAGCTGATCACTAACGAAGAAGGGTGGGTGCTCATAGATAGACCGCTTCTGCGTGTCAGCCACTGTGCTCAGTGTCCACTGATTGATGTGATGTGAATTGCCAACACAACACCCCCAGGTTTTCTGATATAATTCAAAGAATCCACCAGTAGATGGCGCGGCTCCACTGGGTTTTCGAGTTATAGGAGGCTCTGCACCCTCACGAGGACATATATTCCTCCCACGCCCTTCGTGTGTCCCAAGGCCTCTCCTCTCTTTCTTATCTTGCCCTTATCAAAACTGGCTGTGCACGGATGACTGTCCCTGTCGCTGAAGGCCTTGGCAACACAACACCTTTAGGGCTTTCTGATGTAGTTCAAGTGATCAACCAGCAGGTGGCGCTGCTCCACTCAGAAATCGGAAGAATGTAATCGGTTCCTAGGTTATTTATTTTGGCTGTGCTGGGTCTTTTGTCTGGCTACAGCGAGCCGGGGCTACTCTTGGTTCCAGTACGTGGGCTTTTCATTGCCGTGACTTCTGTTGTTTCGAAGCACAGGCTCTAGGGCCAGAAGGCTTCAACAGTTGTGGCTACCTGGCTTCGTTGCTCTGTGGCAAGTGGGATCTTCCTGGACCAGAGATGGAAGCCTTGTGCAGTGAACTGGCAGGATAATTCTCAACCACTGAACCATCAAGGGAGCACTGGAAGGTGAAATCTTAACTGCTGGGTAACCAAGGAAGTCTCACAAGTCATGGATTTAGATGCAAGGACATATGACAGGGGCTTGGTTGCAGAAACAAGACATGAACTTGTCCCCTGGGACCAGAGGGGAATCTGCCACAGGGTGCAACTGATCAGAATCGTGCAGAAAAGCCTGAGCTGAAAGTCAGGAAACCTGGATGCTAATCTTGGCTCTGCCACCCATTAGTTTTGTGGTTTTGGGTACGTCACTGTACGTCCTTTTTCAGTTCATTTAAAATACAGTTTACTTATGTCAACCTCTCGACTCTCAAGATATCAGGGAGTAGTGCTTTTCAAACTCTAATGTGCACTGGAATCACCAGTTATTATGAAAGTGTAAGTCCTAATTCAATAGGCCTGTGGTGGAGGCCTCAGAGTGACAAGTTCCCAGGTGATACTGATGCAGCTGGTCCCTGGACCACACTTTGAGTAGCAGGCAAGCGTCCACTACAGAAGTGGCTCAAGGGCGCTCACTGCTGGTGTGGAGGCCAGAGGCAGGACTCTAGTCACCAGCCCCTCCCCAGCTTCAGCAAGAGCAGCTTGTCTTTTGATGTCCTGAGACTGAGCAGCTCTTCTGACCAGCTCTGAATCGAGCTGATCACTAACAAAGACGGGGTCTTGTGTACAGACCACTTCCACGAGTCAGTCACCGTGCTCAGTGTTCAGTGATTGATGTGTATTGGTTTACATGTTCCTCAGAGAACCACGGAATTACTCACCGTCTCGCAGACCAAGTGAACGACAGAGAATCTGAATGTGCTCAGTCGCTCAGTCCTGTCTTACCCTTTATGACCCCCCATGGACCATAGCCCGCCAGGCTCCTCTGTCCTTGAAATTCTCCAGGCAAGAATGCTGGAGTGGGTAGCCATTCCCTCCTCCAGGGGATTTTCCTGACCCAGGGATCGAACCTGCCTCTCAAGCGGGTTTCAAGCAGATTCTTTACCACTCAGCCACCAGGGAAGCCCAGAGAGTCTGAAGGACCTGGCCAAAGTGACTCCGCTCAAGAGTCTGGGTTCAAACCCAGCTAGTTTCCCCTCCCAAGTCTGCTCCAAGCACCACGTGCCTGGTGTATAAGAGGTAATGACAATTTCCAGTACTGCTGGTGTTCTGAAAAGTCCCTGGTGACTTAAGGGGGTACCCTGCATCCCAGATGTACTTGCAAATCTTGTGGTGTGCATAGAAATCTGAAGCACATAGTCAGTTCATAGATTCTTATTTGCTCAAGATCTTGCACCTCCTATAACTTGAAAACCTGTATATCTCGTCCTCACGGTTTGTTCATTACAGAAAGCAAATTCTGCCAAAACTTGGTGAAGGCTCCATGCTCCAGTCCAAGGCTGGCCAGTGCTGGTGGATCCCTTGAACTATATCAGAAAACCCTGTGGGTATTGTGTGACCAAGAACTTCATTGACAGAAGCAGTCATGCATATACAGTCTGTTTTGTTTTTTAAATTGAAGTACAGCTGATATACAATATTATGTTAGTTTTAGGAGCACAGCAAAGTGATTCGGTTTTATATACGTATATTCTTTTTAAAATTTTTCTGAGTTATTAGAAAATAGTGAACATCGTTGCCTATGCTTTACAGTAAATCCTTGTTTATTTTATATATAGTAGTGTGTATATGGGAGAAGGCGATGGCATCCCACTCCAGTACTCTTGCCTGGAAAATCCCATGGACGGAGGAGCCTAGTAGGCTGCAGTCCATGGGGTCACGAAGAGTCGGACACGACTGAGCGACTTCACTTTCATTTTTCACTTTCATGCATTGGAGAAGGAAATGGCAACCCACTCCAGTGTTCTTGCCTGGAGAATCCCAGGGACAGGCGAGCCTGGTGGGCTGCCATCTATGGGGTCGCACAGAGTCAGACACGACTGAAGCGACTTAGCAGCAGCAGCAGTGTGTATACCTTAATACCATACTCCTAATTTATCAAGGGTTTAATTTCCAAAATATACAGACAAATCAGGAAACTCAATATAAGAAAATGAAAAAAATGGGCAGAAAAGCTAAACAGACATTTCTAGAAAAAAGACATAGATGCCAGGGGGATGAGAAGAGAGGTCTTGGGGCGCAGAAAGGGAGTGGGAGGAATGGGTGTCAAGATGAGGTTGCAGAGCCTCTGCTTTAGCCATGACTGGGATTCCCAGGGTGACAGAGACTGGCTTTCTGTTAAATTTGACCTTGCAGAAAGGGCGCCCAGCAAGGCAAGGTCAAACTGCAGTATTTCGCAGGTGGCATGTACATGGAGATTTGCCATCATCATGAAGTCATAGAAAATGAGAAAACAGAAACATAGAGAAAATAGTCTACTGGTCTCAAAACATCAAAAAGAACTGAGAAGTTGCTTCCCTGGGGCCTGCACTACTGTGCCTGTAGGCCAGGAAACGGGTGCAGGGAGGCACGGTGCCATGCCCACATGCCCAGAGCTGGTGATCTGTGGAGCTGGAACCCACCCGGCCTTTCATTCCTGGGCTAGGGCTCTGCCCTCTGTACTCCTGAGTGCAAAGCCCTGTTGTAGAGAGAGGTAGGAAAAGCAGGATGGAGAACATTCCACGGGGTCTGGGTTAAGGATGTGCACAACATCTGAATAAAAAATGCTTTAAAAAGTGCTCCGATCTGCCGTGGTATTCACCTGGAAACAACTTTCGATAAGACTTTCCAGAACAATTGCCTCGAGAACATCGATGGAATTACCTTCCAGTTGTGTCTGGGGCATTCATTGGAATTCCTGCCACATGTGTCCTGACATTTCTTTTTAATCTACACCATGTAAAAATGCAATCTTTGGCTGCCAGTCTCTGGGAACTGGGAAAGTCACCTATGGCTCTGCTGCTCCGGGTGGCCAGGCTGCTCTGAGTTAACCTTGGACCTGGAGCTGGCCGTAGCAACGACACCCCAGATTACTGCCTGGGTACACGAGGGGTCGCATTCCTCCTGACTGAACCCTCCCATGAGCCCTGCACCTATTATGCTCTCACATGGTCTGTGTGGGCTCCTCTGTCTGGTCCATGGGTTCAGTGCTCAGGGCCTACTTTGGGGTCGGGCATGGAGAGGAGCCCAGGAAATATGTCTTGCCAAATGAGCGGCTGAGGGTCTCTGAAGAATCGCCTTCCCTGAGGCCCTCTGGGTGCCACTGTGACCCCATTATCAGGGTGAATGTTAATGAGCTACAGGGGATGTGTGGCATAAATTGGGGTGTGGGAGGCAGGGGAAGGAGGGATTCCTGAGGAGACCTCGGATTTCTGGGTAAGGGGTGTTGTGGGTGGATGAGCATGGCGGTTGCTGCAGATGGACCCTGTGGTGGCCACAGAGAGGGAGGGCTGTCATGGCAGCCACTGAGGGAAGCCTCAAGAAAGGCTTGGTGACCAGGCAAGGGAGAAGCTGGCCTGAGGTAGCCTTGGGGACTGCTCTGCAGAAGAGGCAGAGGCTCCCAGGTTCAGCCTGGTTCCCAGTGCTGAGGTAGAACACAGCCTCAAGATAATCAGGGGCTTCTGCCACTGTCAGTGGGGCAGTGGGGAGTGAGATTGTCTCTGAGTGCGCAGGGTTGGGGGGGATACCCAGTGCCTTGATGGGGAGCTGTGGCCCACGGAGGCCTACTGTTTGTGGAGGTTGGGAAAGTTGGTCATAGGCCCCAGGAGGTGCTCTGGCCAGAGGGGAAGCCCCACCATGCTGGCTTTCATGGGTAGGCACTGTCTGGGCATCTTCCTCCTGCCTGTTGGGTGTGGAGGGCAGCAGAAGGGCTGGAATGGGCCTCCCTGGAGGGGCTGGGCAAGTGGGTGCAGGGAGCTGAGAGCTGGACGGGGTGCAGGGTGCAGGCTCAGAAGCAGCCTCAGGCCCAGGACAATCATGGGTGCCAAGAAGGAGACCCAGAGGCAGCGAGAACACTGGACCAGAAGCCACAGGCTGTGCCTGGGCCCAGATGCTGAGTCAGCCCTTAGCTCAGGGTGGTGGAAGTGAAGGAGCAGAGCAGGAGGTGGCAGGAAAGACACAGCAGGAGAGGTCTGGCTGAGACCAGAGGCTGAGGCTAAGGAGGGAGAGCAGACAATCATCTCTTGGGGGCGCCGAGGGTGCCCAGATAAGGGCTGGGGAGGCTGTGTGCTCTTCCTCCCTGCCTGGGTAGGTGAGTGCAGGTGTGGAGGTGGGGTCTGAGCTGGATCCTGGTCTAAGGGTGGGCAGAGTCAGGAGGCAGACAGGGAGGATGTGGAGCAGAGAATGAGTCCCTCCAGTGGGGTGACAGGACCCTCGGGGAATGTCAGGGCCAGGCCTTAAGATCTGCCAGTAGCTCAGAGCCTTGGTCCTGTCGTGGGACTCTGCTTAAGCACAGGTCTCAGCCACCCCACGACCTGACGTTTCTGTTTCTGTGTGCAGAACAGGGCCCTACCTTCCTCCCTCTGAGGTGGGTGCTGTGCTTCTCTGCAGGCCTCCCTCCCCCAGCCTCTGAACACCACCCCCGCTCCCTCTGCAGCAGTCTCGGAGTCCCCACCCCGGGCCCTGTGATGGGACAGCTTGAGTCTAAGGTGGAGGGAAGGTAAGCTGGTCTCTGGTCCCCAACGTTGATCTTCAAAACTGGGCACCGACCTGGCTGCCAGGGAAGCGATGGGTCCCTGCCACCTGCTGCTGCAGAGGGGCCTCTGGGTGACACAAAATGATCTGCAGACGGTCCATTTCACCTCACCTACCCCAGCCCATCCTTGGGGTTCAACTGAATTAAGTGCTTTCTAACACCAGGCTTTAAAATAAAGAAAACACTTAGCTGTCTGGTTATTCAAATAGTTTGTGAATGGGACAAACTGGGACAGTTGCTACATCTTAGGCCAGGCCTGTGCTGCTGACTTCTCATCATGGGAGCAGCGCTCCAAGTCAAGTCCTGTCTCAGAGCATCTTCTGAACAGGCCACCATCCCTGCCATGACCCTACCCACTTATAGCCCTCAGGATGCTCCTCTGCCCCAGCTTCTGGCCACCAGAGTAGGGTGAGCTTACCCCCAGCCCCTCTCCTCCAAGGGGGCACCACACCAGAAACAAGAGGCCTCCAGTTTTCATTTTATTCAATTCAAAGAATATTTTTTATAAACTTAGACAGACACAAGATGTGACAACACTGGAAACAAGAACATTTCTCTGACCAGACTGCGCTGACTGGTGCAGAGTTCATCACACACAGAAAAGGAACAGTGGTCTTATTCAAGTCAGTGATTGTGTGTAAGCTCCACTGCCTGAAAACCAGACTGCAAATAAAGTGCAAAGAGAGCAGCAGGGGCCCAGTCAGGAGATGAGGAAGAGGCGGGAGAGCAGAAGCAGCAAACGACTCAAGATCAAGACTCAAGACTCAAGATCAAAACGGTAAGAAGAGCAGTGGCAGGAGCACGTGCTGAGGACGTGTCCCCGCCCCTCCCACGGCCAACATCTTTGGGGGCGGACAGCCCCAGCCAGAGCCCCACAAGGAGCAGGGATTCTCTGCAGGTGACGAGGGGTCTCTGAGCCCGGGGCCCCTGAATCTCCAACACACTTTATCCACTTTGGGAAGCAGCCTCCCAGGGCCCAGGCAGCTCCAACAGAGCCACGAGCCCAGGAAAGACAGGGAGCCCGTCCTGCACTGCACACCAGCTAAACAGCTCTGCACCCTCTGCAGCGCATAGTCACTTGTGTGTACACAAGCAATCACACACTTGTGCACAGACATACACCCATTCACAAAAGCACGCTGACACATGTATTCACACACACACACAGTCACACCGGCACATTCACACACAAACATCTGTGCATTCATGCATCTGTGCTCATACCCACACACTCATCCACACACCCCCTCACACACTCACACACTCAAGCCCTCATGCATGTGCATACATACTCGCACATATATGCCCACACACATCCCACACTCACACATGCACTCAACATGCGCACTCACACACCCATTCACACACAGGCACGCACATATTAAATAAAGACACTCCCTAGTGCCCTCCCCAGGTCCTCTCAGGCTGGCCCAGGAAGAGGCTGCGGCTGGGCATCCAGTCACCCAGAGGGTGAGATCCAAACTTGAAAAGGGCACATTTACACATCAGCCCCAAGGAGGCCCCTGGTCCTCCGCTCCTCTCCTCCCCTGCAGCCCATGTCACAGTCTCTCAGAACTCCAGGGATGCAATCTAAAGGCTGGCAGTCTCCCGGAAGTGGTCCTGGAGGGACACAGTTGGGGTGGAGGAGGGGCCACCAGGACCAGGGGTTTCCAGGCAACTTGGCACAAGGGAGGAAGCCATCAGCGCCATTCCATCTGTGGGAATCTGCGGGGGGCATGTGGTAGCCTGGGTGCAGCCTCAGGCCTCGGGGTGAGGCAGGCAGAGCTCTTCAGCCGGGCCCTGGGTGGCTGAGAAGGGCACATGGTGTGAGGCTCAGCCCCTCTGTCCCAGGGGCAACCAGGCTGCTGTGGTTCTTAGTCCCAGGAACTGAGGACCAGGACCGCAAGCAATCAGTGAGGGGGCAGATGTGGATGTGGGATGGGGGTGAGGGCCAGGGCCTCTCCCGGCTCCCCTCAGTGCCGCTCCTGGTGCACCAGTCAGCAGCACAGCCAGGACCGCTGCAGGCCCATCCAGAGCAGATGCTCCTGTGTGATCCTGGCAGGAGGGGCAGCCTGGAGACAGAGACATGGGGTCATGCGTGGGTCTCAGCTCCACCCCACCCACTTGTATCCCTTCCCTCCTATTACACTCAGCCCCAGGAGCCAGCCAACACCCCCACCCAAACTGAGAGGCCTGTGCCACTCAACACCAAGGAACCCCTGGTTAAGCCTTGGGTGGGGCTTGGGTTGGGGTGGGGAGGTCTGTGTGTAAGGACCTTGCTCCCCAGGGGGTTCTGGGACTCATATCTCCTGTGACCATCTCAGCTTAGACTGTCCCCTGGTTCTTCCCAGTGACTTGCCATACACCCCACCTTCCCTGCCACCGGCCTTTCTCTCTAGGTCCCTTGGGAGCCTGTGCTCCCTTCCCCCATCCCACTGTGCCAGGTCTCCCAGAGACTGGGGGGCAGGTGGGGAATGCAGGCTGGGAGGCAGGTTCAGCTCCCCCACTTCTGATCTATGTGACAAGGGCAAATGTCTCCCTTCCCAGAGCCCGGCAGGTGGGGAGAACAGAGCTCTGCCAGAGTGTCTCTAGCTCTGTACTTCCTTCCCTATGCCAGAACCTGACCACTAGGTCACTCCCCCCGCCTCAGGCTCTCTGCCTGGAAAGCCCTTCCTCTCCTGGAGGGGAGTGGTCAGGCCCTTCTCTTGGCTGCTCCCCAGGCAGCTCTAGGGTCAGGGGTGCCCCAGGCAGGGATTTGACTCTCTGGACAAGACCGCAGAAGGGGTGGTTCACCTTCTATAACACCAGTTCCTGCAAGAAAAACATGGGGACTTGAGAGTTGCCTCCTCACCCAGAGATGTCCCCGTCTCCCCAGTTGTCGCCTACCCTACAAGCCTCTTCTCCAACTGCTCTCCCACCCCGGCCTGACAGCTGCCCTCCACTCAAGGAGACTCCCACTTTCCCAAATCCTTTGGGGCACAGGGGCTGCTGGAGGCTCTCCAGGACTGGAGCAGTGCATTCTGTGGCACCAGGAGGCCATGGTAGGAGGTGGAGGGAGCGTGGCTGAGATGGGGCAGGACTGGGAGGAACACGTCTTTCCCACTCTTCCCTGTCCCCTGATGCAAAGCTTTGGAGGGTGGAGAGGAGCAAGAGAGACAGCAGGAGCAGGCAGAGAGCAGGCCCAGAGACCCGCCAGGAGGAAGTCTTGTGAAGGGCTGAAGAAGAGACAGACCTGGGCTTGGGCCAAGAACACAACCATCCGTCCAGGCTGCCTCTCAAGGGGTGGAGGAAAAGGGGGCCAGCATCCGCTCTCTTCTAGGGCTTTCTCAGGGCCTCTCCAGGGCCATTTCCCTCCATTCCCCCGTGTTCAGGTGACACTACCGGGGCCGTGGGCAGAGGTGATGCCCAGGAAGCCGCCTCTCATCCCCAAGTTGGAAATATGACAAGGTTGTCCAGAGGGCCTGCGTGCACCCTGCCTTGCCTGCTCTCGGCTCGGCAGCTTTCCAGGCTGGCTTCCACGGGTCCCTTCCTCCCCCAAGCCGCCCAGGGGCTGGATATCTAGATGCCATGGCAACCGCCTCCCTCCAGCCTGCAAGTCCAATCTCTGGCCTCCTACCTTTTCGGTCAGGGTCAGTCATTCATGTTTCTAATGAAGAATTTCTTCCTTCTGCTCCCCCCTTCGGCCAAAGTGAGGCAACAGGTCGGCTGCATTCAGATAATTTTCCCGAGTTCGACGGAAAGGGCCCTTTTTGCTAGTTTTCTGTGCAGTTTGTCACCAGCCGCGACGTGGCTGGCCGGAGCCGGGGCTCGGTGGCTGCGTCTTCCGCGGAGGTCTAGGGCTTAGAGGCCTGGGCCGCCCCTTCCCTGGCACGTCCCGGCGGCCCCCGGCCCCGTGATCCTTTATGCCGATGCTCCTGCCGTCGCTCCCGGACGGAGGTGGTAGTGGGCGTTCACTCGATCCTCACTTGCAGGCGCACGTTGAGCATCACCGAGGCCACGATGTAGAAATAGGGGAAGTTCATGCGCAGACGCCAGGCCAGGTCGAAGAAGGTGATCAACGTGCGCGTGAGCCCCTTGCAGAAGGCGCCGTAGGAGCCGCGTATCGCGGCTGAGCGTGCCAGCCGCACTGCCACGCCCGACAGGGCCGCTGCTGCCGCCGCCGCAGACAGAGCCCCCGACGCCGCCATGGGCCCGGGCCGGCGCTGGCCCCGCGTACCGACCACAGCACGAGCTGGCGGGCAGGTGGACCCGATGCCTGGAGCTCCTGGCATACAGCAGTCTAGTCTCACCCCGCCCCTCCTCGCCGCGCCCTACCGTCGGTCTCCCCTCGGGGGGTGGTCTCCCACTGCCGCCTCTGCCACATCCAAGGCCAGGCCTGAGCTGTCCAGGGACAGCTCCGCCCCCTTGCCTGCACGCACATTGGCGACAGCCGGCACAGTTCCACCCCTAACATGGCCCCGCCCCTTGCCGGGTACCACAGAGCTGCTGCCAGCGACTCTGCCCCACCCCCCGGGATCCGCCCCTCCGACAAGCCCCGCCTCCTCCTGGACTCCCAAAAAGAGAGCCGGAGGGCCTGAATGGTTTGGAAGGCGCTGCCCTCCAGGGATCCTTTTGCAGAAAGCGCTATTCTGCAAGCAAAGCCCACCCGGAGCGCTCTGCCCCTTTACACCGTCCCCTTCCCTGTCTCCGCAGAAAACAGGGGCAGTCAACCCACTGTGTATTTATGTGCGTGTGTGTGTTGGTCGCTCATTCATGTCCGAATCTTTGCGACCCCTTGGAGTATATAGACCGCCACGGTCCTCTGTCCAAGGAATTCTCCAGGCAAGAATACTGCAGTGGGTAGCCATTTCCTTCTCCAGGGGATCTTCCCGACCCTGGGATGGAACCCAGGTCTCCTGCTTTGCAGGTGGACTCTTTACATTCTGAGCTACCAGGGAAGCCCCAACTTTTCTTTAATTCATAATTCCCCCCCCCGCCCCCCGGTAACTCTGCACTATAGAGTTTCACCAAATCCACACACACATTTTTTTCCCTTTCTGGTATATTTGCTTGATGCTGTGTATTTCTCTATTCTTGAATTGCCCCATTGTCCTTATCTTTTACCTGTTGGGGAGCAAAGACTTTCCCTCTACTCTCTTAGCTATATACACTTCATAGGTCAATGACAAAAAACCGACAACATGCAGATTAACAGAAAATGTATATACACTTCTTAATTTTTAATATTATTTCAGCATGGGCATCATAAGAAAAAAACACCCAGAAAGACAGTGAGATTTGAGATCTTGTAATGCCACTTTGCCAGGGATAGCAGAGGGAGGATGTAGGCAGTCTAGGAGACAGTAAATGATTTATAGAAAAATGAATGACTCCTTAGAAGCATAGATGGGAGATTTGATAGTTTGAGACAGAGTTGTCTGGGTTTGGTGTTGACTTCTAGTTCTCCTTAACTTCCCTGGTGGCTCAGACAGTAAAGGGTCTGCTTACAATGCAGGAGACCCGGGTTCAATCCCTGGGTCAGGAAGATCTCCTGGAGAAGGAAATGGCAACCCACTCCGGTATTCTTGCCTGGAGAATCCCATGGACGGAGAAGCCTGGAAGGCTACAGTCCGTGGGGTCACAAAGAGTCGGGCACGACTGAGGGACTTCTAGTTCTCCTGTGGTAAGACTCAATATTTCCTGGTTGTTGAAACTTCCAAGGAGGGGGTTTATGACAATTGAGTTCCTTTTAGAAGATCTGTCTTTAGGCAAATAAGGGGATTTAAGAAAAATTTGTTTTTTCAGATACTGCTATTGCTGCTAAGTTGCTTCAGTTGTGTCCGACTCTGTGCGACCCCATAGATGGCAGCCCACCAGGCTCCCCCGTCCCTGGGATTCTCTAGGCAAGAACACTGGAGTGGGTTGCCATTTCCCTCTCCAATGCATGAAAGTGAAAAGTGAAAGTGAAGTCACTCAGTTGTGTCTGACTCTTAGCGACCCCATGGACTGCAGCCTACCAGGCTCCTCCGTCCATGGGATTTTCCAGGCAAGAGTACTGGAGTGGGGTGCCATCACCTTCTCCTTTTTCAGATGACTTCAGCTAAAAATAATCAGTGTAACCGAAGTGGCATATTTTGAGGTGGCACATACTAAACTTCTTCATACCTCATAGTGATTTCTAAACACTTGTCTTAATCCTTTGTTTGCCCTGGATACTGCACAGAAATCACTCAGGTTTTCATTTGCCCTCATACATGGCATTTCTTACTGGTGTGTTTAAAAGCCCCTTTGTAGCTTCATTTCATCTTTATTCTAAACCAAGTCCAACCCAAACTTGACCATGTTTTCAAGACTATTTAGAGAAGTAGAAAAATCCTCACGTCTCCTTTTAGTCATAACTTTTTAAAACCTGTCTGCAAGAGGTAGAGTCACCACGACTCCATCCCAGTTTCACAAGGAGGGCTGATCTGAGTATTAAGGCTTTCTCAAAATGCCTGTTCAGCACACTTGAACATCTCTATGGCATCCATGTGACTTCTTAAGAAACCCAACAGATTTATATACACTTATTAGACAATTGTCCTACCTACATGGTCAAGGGAAAAAAGGCAAACTTGAAGCATCAAGGACACTAAAAGAAGTGGTATGGACCCCGATTAATCTGTGGTTCAGTTTACCACCCAGAAACGTATACCCAAATTCTATATTTGTGAATACATCCTTCAGAAGTGAAGGAGAGAGACTTCCCTGGCGGTCCAGTGGTTAAGAATCTGCCTTTAAATGCAGGGAACGTAGGTTCGATCCTTGGTCAGGGAACTAAGATCCCACATGCCTCAGAACAATGAGCCCATGTGCCATAACTAGAGAGACTGTGTCCTGCAAAAAATCCCACATGATGCAACAAAGATCCTGCATGCTGCAACTAAGACCCAACACAGCCAAATAAATAAATAAAGTTAAAAGCAATGCTACTGTAAGTTTAGAGAGTTGTTTCTGTAAACATTAGTAAAATATTTACTGGCAAAAGACCTTTTGTAGCTTTAAAACATCATTTTACTACAGACTGCATTTCACTTACACTGAGGAGTTAATGTCACCAATATCACAGAAACTCCAAGTTATCGGGTGATTTTACTTGCAAGTTATTGCCATAGCCTGAGCCCTAAGGGCAGATCACAAAATCAGGATGAGGAAGGGTTAAGGACTGAACCACGTTATCTTCTGAGAAATACCTCTCTGTTTACAGCCAGCTGTATAACATTAACACTATCAGGAGTAGGGATGAATTCTGTTGAGTAAGGGACAGGTGGGAAAGTAAAATATTCTGATTTGGTCAGACTCACCTTGGTTATGAAACATATCCTCCTTATAGGTCATCTGGAATTGCCCAGAACATTACCTTTCTTTCATTCAATTATTCTTTAATGCTAGGAATTGTTCTAGGTGCTAGGAATTGTTCTAGGTGCTAGAAACGTAGCAGAGAACAATGCCAAAGGAATCCTTGCCCTCAAGAAATGGACATTCTTTTTTATGCTGGCAAGTGTAGTCATGGAGATGTTGATTTTTCTGTAGCAGTTTCTCAGTGACCAACCATTAGCTTCCTGGGAGCTGAGAGAGAGGCAGGTATGGTGGTGGTGGCAAGCAACAGCTTCCAGATCCTGAGATGAAAGTTCCAATGAACAAATTCAGCGGATTCCCCTCCCCACCTTCCTGACTGGCAGAGCAGGCAGCTTCCAAGATGGGCAGGTTTGGAGATGTGACTCTGAGAGTTGCTCCTGAAGGACCAGTCAAGAGTCACATCTCCAGGCCTCCCAGCAGTTTTCCCTGGAAGCCTATGCAATCACAACAGAATACGATGTAAATATGCAGCACACAACCCAAGGATCTTCACGTGACAGCCCTGAGACTAACCCTATTTTCTGGAAGCTCCGCATTTTATGGAATCCTGAACATTAAAAAGTGTAAGAATAAAATTTAAAAAGAAGCTGATATTTGAGTTGAGGGAGACTGGCAGTAGTTTGTAAATAAATCAGTAAATAAGATTTTGCAGCTAGTGACCAGGAATATCAAGAGAATAGAGCAGTATTTGAATATGTGATAGGATATTTCATGGTAGAAGGAGGAGAGAACAATTTTATAGAATCCTGTAAGGAAAAGAACTCTAAGATTACATTTGAGCTGAAATCCAAGGGATTGTGGGAAAGAAATAGCCATGGAAAAGCTAGAGGAAGAGCATTCCAGGCTGAGGAAACAGCAATTGCAAAGGCATTGAGGTTGATTCTCCCTAGGGACTGTTGATGAGGTCTTTGCTTAAGCTCTTTTTGGTGGTAACATATTTTTTTCTGCAAAGAATGATGCAAGTCAGTAAGACAGGGAGATACATATGATGAAATAGTATGCTGTAGTTGGAAGTATGGCACCCCACTCCAGTACTCTTGCCTGGAAAATCCCATGGACGGAGGAGCCTGGTAGGCTGCAGTCCATGGGGTCGCTAAGAGTCGGACACGACTTAGCGACTTCATTTTCACTTTTCACTTTCATGCATTGGAGGAGGAAATGGAAACCCACTCCAGTGTTCTTGCCTGGAGAATCCCAGGGACGGGGGAGCCTGATGGGCTGCCGTCTATGGGGTCACACAGAGTCAGACACGACTGAAGCGACTTAGCAGCAGCAGCAGCAGTTGGAAGTAAGAGACTAGATGTACACACAGCAACATAGGAAGATCTTGACCAGTGCAAATGAAAAAAAGTAAGAAACAGGATGAGACCTATAATAAAGCACCATTCTGGTAAAAATAAAAATACCTACACGGGATGTTGAAAGTCAGGTTCTTCACTGTCGGAAAAAGAAGTTGCAAGTAAGCAAGAAGGAAGGCAAGAATAAACCCTGAGGTCCTGGACCACACTTTGAGTAGAAGGCTAAGTAACATGCCATTTTATGAATCGTTCATAGTTTATGTATCTATGAAGCTCCTCTTCCTAGAGTTAATGGGTGCTGCTATGTGCCAGGCACTGTTTTAGGGGCTTATTGATGGACATACAGGTTATTTCTAGTGTTTGCTAGTACAAACGGTACTGATGTGAACATGCTTCTACTTGTCTGCTGATGCATATGTGAGTTTCTCTATGGTACACACTGAGAAGTGATATCCAGAGTCAAAATGTATGTGCATCTCAACACTTAACAGCTAATTCCAATTTGTTTTCCAAAGTGTCTACAGTATTGATATGCCTTTCATCAGTGGATGAGAGTTGTACTAGCACATTCTTTCCTATTCTTGATATAACCAAATTAAAATCTGTGCCAATCTGAGACATGTGAATTGGCTTGTCATTGTCAGTTTAATCTACATTTCTCTAGTTACTGATGAAGCTGAGTGTGTTGTCAACGTCTATTGGCAATTTGGTTTCCTCCTCTAACAACTGTTTCTTTCATATGTTCTATCCAGTTTTCTATTGGATTGTTTGGTAGAAATAAAATTGATTTTTACATTGACTTTACATCTAGCACCCTTGCTAAATTTTCTTATTAATTCCAGAAATTAATATCTGATTCTTTGTGCTTTCTAAGTAGAAAATGCTATCATCTGTAAAGTATATATATAAAAAAAAGAATGATTGTTTTGTATCTTCCTTTCCAACCCTAAAACTGATTTTTGTTGCATTATAAACCTTGTTAAAACCTTTAGTCTCAGGAATTTCCCTTGTGTTTATCTTGATCTTAAAGATTATGCTTTTAAAGTTTTACCCTGGATAGTTCTTACTCCAAATATCTACCTTTCTAACTCCCTAACTTCCTTCAAGCCCTTTCTCAATTATTATTTCCTAATGAAGCTTACCCTGACTACCCTATTCTAAAATACGACTCACCAATCCTCCCCAGCACTCCAGAACTTCATTGCTTGATATATTTTTTTCCATGGCACTTGTTACTTTCCAACATACCACATGTTTTACTTTTTTTTTTTTTCGCTTTTATCATCTACCCTTCCCCCACCACAAGAAGGTTAGTTCTAAGGATCAAGGTTTATGTCTCTTTGTTCACTGATTTATTCTAAGTGCTCAGAAGAGTTGTCTGGCTCATAGCATTCAACAAATATTAATTAAATGACTATATAAATGGAAAGTATTTGGCAGAGTGACTGGATGGCATAGTGATATAAGCACTTAATAAATAGCAGTAGTGATTAAGAAATAAGTCCATGATAAATTACCATTGGGGTCCATAAAGGGAGTCAGAATATAAAAGGCAGGTATCAGCCATTCCTAAAATGTTGCATGCCCATCCATAGGAACACACACACTTTACTCAAGCAAGTCATTACTTCTGGGTTTTGTTTGCATTTGGTCCCATTCTCATGCCCATAACCACTTGCAGGCAAGGTTCTAATCACAGTCTCTCTGAGAGACATTGCTGCCAGATGTGGAGGCCAGAAGAAAGGCATTCTTTCTCTAATATTGGTGGTGGCAGACTAGTTGCAGGCTTAAGGGTTGGAGGTTCCTGCAGCTTTCCTGAATTGCACCCTTACCTGTCAGTCTCCAGCACTGGGGTATCAGGAAAGCTCTATGGGTTTGGCACAGTTTCTTGCACTGTGCTAATTTCTTTGTGGTATCCACAGTCCCTGACCTTTGCTCCTCCAGACCTTAAACAGATTAGTCAACATCTAATTCCAGCATTAGGGTTTTTTTCTTCTTGAAATGCCTGTAATGTTTTCTTTTAAACTGGTCTTTTAAACTGGTCTCTACTGATTCAGGGAGCAAGGCAGACAGGGTCCTGCCTTCATTGAACTTCTAATAAGAGGGATATGGCCAAGGGAATAGGCAGTTACCACATAGCATGATGGGTCCACTGGTCAGTTTATCAGTCAGTCTGTAAAAATTGATGAGGGTTTACGCCAGAAAAATGGACAAATGTAAGCACTTAATAAATAGTAGTAGTGATTAAGAAATAAGTCCATGATAAATTACCACTGGGGTCCATAAAGGGAGTCCAATGGACAAAGAAAAATGGACAAATGATACTCAGTGTCTGGAGGAAAGGGAAACAGCAAACAAACAATGAAGAATGAATAAACAATTCAAGGCAGTGTATGTTCACAGGTGATTTTCAGAATGCTGGTGTCTCTGAGCACCTGTGGTATGTCTGGGCACCCTGACAGCTGACCCAGTGTAAGGGATCCAAGATGAAGTTGCCAAGCCAAGGGCGCAGTGGGGTGTTGGGCCTTATTGTGAGAGCAGCTAAAGAGTATTAAGTGAGACTCAATTTAGAAATTGCAGAGTAAGGACAAAGATCATATCAATAATCTAACCTTCTACCATAAGACACTAGAAAAAGAAGAGTGATCTAAACCCAAAGCAAGCAGAAGGAAAGAAATCAAAGATCAGAGCAGAAATAAATGAAGTTGACAATAGAGAAGAAAGGGAGAATATAAATGAAATCAAAAGTTTGTTCTTTGAAATGATCAGGAAATTAATATACCTTTAGTTAGACCCACCAATGAAAGAGACTCAAATTGCTAAAATCAGGAAAGAGAGGACATCCCTATATATAAAAAGGACTATAAGAGAATGATATGAACAACTGTATGCTAAAAAATTAGATGACCTAGAAAGACAAAAATGATCAAAACTAACCAAAGAAGAAATAGACATTTAATTGTATAAATAGGTCAGTACTATAGTATATGAGGGCTCCCCTTGTGGCTCAGCTGGTAAAGAATCTGCTCACAATGCAGGAGACCTGGATTCGATCCCTGGGTTGGAAAGATCCCCTGGAGAAGGGAAAGGCTACCCACTCCAGTACTCTGGCCTGGAGAATTCCATGGACTGTATAGTCCATGGGGGTCGCAAAGAGTTGCACACAACTGAGCGACTTTCAATGGTATGTGAATTACATCTCAATAAGGGGCTTCCCTAGTGGCTCAGACAGTAAAGAATCTGCCTGCAGTGCGGAAGACCCGGGTTCCATCCCTGGGTGGGGAAGATCCCCTGGAGAAGGGAATGGCAACCCACTCCAGTATTCGTACCTGGGAAATCCCATAGACAAAGAGCCTGGCAGGCTATGGGCCATGGGATCACAAAGAGTCAGACACAACTGAGTGACTAACAACAACAGTATATCTCAATAATGCTGTTATAAAAATTAAGCATACCCCCCAAAACCCTTATAAGAAAGAAACAGAAAATCTGAATAAATCTATAACAAGTAAAGAGATTGAATTAGTAAGTAAAGCACTTCACACAGACACACACACACACATCCAGGTCTAGATTGATTCACTGTTGAAGTCTACCAATTATTTTATGAAGAATGAATAGCAATCCTTCTCAAATTCTTCCAAAAAAACAGAATAGGAGAGAATACTTCCAAACTCATTCTAAGTGATACAAAAACTAGATGGAAACAACACAAGAAAAAATACATAACTACAGACCAATGTCCTTTATGAATTCAAAGGCAAAAATCCTCAAATCAATCCAGTAACATATAAAAGAACTGTCTGCAATGACTATATTAGTTTTCTAGGACTGCTGTAACAAAGTATCACAGACTGGGTGGCTTGAACAAAATAAATTCATTTTCTCACAATTCTAGAGGCTGAGAAGTCCAAGAACAAGATGTCAGCAAGGTTGGTTTTTTCCTAAGGCCTCTTTCCTTGGCTTATAGATGGTTATTTTATTTCCTCGCCTTCCCTCTATCTGAATCTGTGTCAAATTTTCCTCTTATGAGGGTTGATAAGAGGAATTTGATATTGAACTGATATTGAATCAGTGTCATCCTAATGACCTCCTTTTAACCAATTACACCTTTACAAACCCTATCTCCAAATTCAGTCACATTCTGAGGTCTGAGGACTTTATTTTTTATCCCAGGATTTATCCCAGGAACACAAGGTTGGTTAAACTTGAAAATCAATGTTGTACACCATGCTAATAGGATAAAGGCCAAAATCACATGATTATCTCAATTAAAAAAGCATTTGACATAATCCCACAATCTTTCATGATAAAGTCACTTGAAAAACTGAGAATAGAGTGGAAATACCTCAACTTGATAAATGGGAAGGGAACTGCTGGAAAGCCACTAGATGCCATGGATATTAAGCTGCCCACTGTCCAGGGAAGGTTGCACATGGGGATATTGTGCACTGTTCCAGACTCTAGAGTCTGGGGCTATTTCTGAGGCTTGTCAGGTGCAGCCTGTAAGAGTTTTAAAGATATTGAGAAAAGCAACAGATTTTACAGGTTCTTGGCCTTCCCAAATCAATAGAAATTAACTAGAGGCCAGACAAGAAATTTAGGCAAGACTTTATTGGGGCCCCCTGCTGCAGTAGCGGGGAGCAAGAACAAACAACAAGTTCACTTGCTTGCTCACTCCTCGACGTGGGGCAAGCTTGTTCCTTATATAGGGTGAGGATAGAGTACTCTTGCCTGGAAAATCCCATGGACAGAGGAGCCTGGTAGGCTGCAGTTCGTGGGGTCGCTAAGAGTCAGACACGACTGAGTGACTTCACTTTCACTTTTCACTTTCATGCATTGGAGGAGGAAATGGAAACCCACTCCAGTGTTCTTGCCTGGAGAATCCCAGGGACCGCAGGGCCTGGTGGGCTGCCGTCTATGGGATCGCACAGAGTCGGACACGACTGAAGCGACTTAGCAGCAGCAGCAGCAGCAGAGGTGTGTGCAGGAGTCTGGCTGGAGGGATGCCTTAGTTTTGCCCTCTCCTTGATGTTATTGTGTTCAGGGAGCATGCTCAGTACTCTGCTTTTGCTCCAGGCTCTTCAAAAGTGGCAGTTGGGTTTAGTTTTTTTTGTTTGTTTGTTTTGTTTCTTTGTATCTTCTGTTCAGAATTTGCCCTAAATGCTGCTGCTGCTGCTGCTGCTCTTGCTAAGTCACTTCAGTCGTGTCCGACTGTGCGACCCCATAGACGGCAGCCCACCAGGCTCCCCGTCCCTGGGGTTCTCCAGGCAAGAACACCGGAGTGGGTTGCAATTTCCTTCTCCAATGCATGAAAGTGAAAAGTGAGAGTGAAGTCGCTAAGTCGTGTCTGACTCTTAGTGACCCCATGGACTGTAGCCCACCAGGCCCCTCCATCCATGGGATTTTCCAGGCAAGAGTACTGGAGTGGGGTGCCATTGCCTTCTCTGAGGTGGGCTACAAACCACAGGGTTGCAAAGAGTCAGGCACGACTGAGTGACTGAGCAACACTACACGATGTTTTACAGATTTTTTTTTTTTTTTTTTTTGGTGAGTGGTTTACTGCTGCTGCTGCTGCTAAGTTGCTTCAGTCGTGTCCGACTCTTCGAGACCCCATGGACTGCAGCCTACCAGGCTCCTCCGCCCATGAGATTTTCCAGGCAAGACTACTAGAGTGGATTGCCATTGCCTTCTCTGGTGGTTTACCGAAGACAACCCAAATCCTCATTTAATATTCTTAATGTGACCATGTCTGCATGGTCCTTTCCCCCCCCACCCCAACCTTTGCTCAGCCAAATACTAGTAGGGATGCAATCCAAACTCCCTGCATGGTGCTACATCATTTGATTCTCCTCACTTAGCCACCGTCATCTCCAGCTCACACTTTAAAAGTGTCTCTCAGGACCATGAGTGCTTCGCTATAAAGCAGCTGTTGGCTCCAGCTTCCAAGCAGCTTTGTAGCTTTGCTCAGTCGTGTCCGACTCTTTGAGACCCTATCAACTCTAGCCTGCCAGGCTCCTCTGTCCATGGGTTTTCCCAGGCAAAGGACACTGGAGTGGGTTGCCATGCCCTCCTCTGTGTTTTGAGGCCCAAGCTGATGCAAAAGTTTGACTTTTCCGCAATATCGATGATATTGGTTTAACGTTGAACAGAAAGCTGTTGCTTAGAGTGGATGACGGAACCCTCTGTGGAGCGTGTGTAGGGGTGAGGAGGTGGTGCTGTTGGGATGTGGGTGGGTAGAGGAGTTCTAGAGGCAAAGGAAAAGAACTCAGGCCCTGAGGGATGGGGCTCCACACCTGGAAGCCCGCCTTCATCCTCAGGGCAAGTTTCGGTGCCATCTTCCAAAACAGGCACCAGGCCCTCCCTGCAGAAGCCCTTGGGCGAATTCGTCTACCCTAAGAGATGCAAAAAAGGATTAGACTGGAAGCGACTTCCGGCATGGCCTGCAGGTTTCCACCTTCATCTGTGATGGGAGGAGCCACGAAGTCCCGCCCACCAGCTCTCTACATCTCAGGGCCCTCCTCCCAGGCTACGCCCAGATTGGCTGGAGGATGGGAACTGTGAAGTTCTTGGTAGAGCAGCCTCAGCCAAGTCCTGTGTGAGGGCCTTACTAGAAGTTGGGCGGTGCAGAGAGGCAGGCGCGGCCTCTGGGCAGCTGCTGTGATCAGAGTGCGGCTTGGAGGCAGAGGATTAGACAGAAGCAAGCCTCGTGCCCAGTGTCACGCGGAGCCCAGGCCGCCCTGACTACAGGACTATGCTCCGGTTTATTTCCAGGGCTCTTGCCTTTTGGAGGAAGGTGGACTCGTCGGAAGCAGAGAGGGCGCAGCATCAGAGGCTCCTGGAAGGTACTCACCTCATCCCTTCCTTCCCCTTGAGTACTTAGCGGTGCGTCCCACTCCTAGTTCTAGGCCGCATGAGCCCAGAGGGGCTCTGTGTGTCCCAGGCAGCGCCTCCATGTGGGGAGGGGCGTCCGAGTCCCTGAACACAACCCGGAGCCCCCAGTCTATAGTTAATATGTTGATTGAGAAGCTCCCTGGGGAGCCGTGCCCCACCCTTGCATTTCCCCACACGCCTTTGGAATTTGAGCCTGTGTTATGCGAATGTGTTGCGACTGCCTTTCCATTCAGGGCATCACCCTGAATTGAGGGTGAATCTGCTATGGTTTCACAAAAGCGCGTATTTAGAGGCAAGTGGACAAATCATACATCTGTCCCCGGTCGGAGGGCAGGGGCCGCGTTTAACTTGCTCACCTTTGTGCCCTAAAAACTTGCCCCAGAGTCTGGCACTGAGGGGTGACTCGGGGAGCATTGAGAAGGCGTCATTTTGTTGGTGGGAATCCGGTAAAATGAAAAGATTTGCTGAGAGAGTGGCGGCCCTGCTCTGGTTGCATTAATTCTCTTGTGTACTGAGTGCTTGTCTGTGGCCAAGCACTGGGCTCAGGGGCTGAGGGGCATCCACGTGCTTTAATCTTCAAAAATCTCCCCGAGAGAAGTCGCAGGGTTGTCGATCCGTTGGACAGCGGGGTCAGAGAGACACAGGCAGGGAGGAGCGGACACCAGCCAGTGTCACCCAGACTTCAGGCCCTGCAAACGCTTCCCGACCTCTGCGCTCCCGCAGCAGGCGCTTCATGCCATGGGAGTGAATCCATGGCAGTTTGCCAGAGACGGCTCTTGAGCAGCATTATTCCTTCAGCAGGGCCCCGGCTTCCAGGTGCCCGAATCTCCCTGCAGCTTCTGCAGGAGTTTGAGCCCCATTGAGGTGGCTGAGTCTTAGCTAAGTTTGCGATGGGAGGCTGCTGCTTAGCTTTTAGCTGACACTGCATCATCCATTAATTCCCCTCCTTTTTACCCAAGGAACAACACAGGAGTCTTTGACAAGTTATCATGTGCCTGAGTGGAAGCTGTCTCTTGTATTCATCTTTTTTCAGTGCTATGATTTAAAATAATAAATGTGACTCCTCCCCTTTCTTTTTTCTTTTCTTTTCTTTTTTCAAATTTTCAGGATTTTCTTGGGTTGTGATTCTATAACCTATTATAATCAAAGTATTCCCTAGCCTTCCCCAGTCAGTTCACCCAAGTCTTTGGTCAAGCACCTAAGGCATTGTGGTTCATAGCATGGGTTCTGCAGGCTGACCTCTAGGTTCAGATCCCAAATTATGGCTTACTAGCTGTGTTTGTTCACAAAAATAAAATAAAATAAAATAAACCCGAGTGATTCAGATGCACATTTGGGCTAGATTTAAATCCCCAGATCTCTTTATGTGCTTTGTCTGGTGAGTTGCTCAAGAATTTCCAGATCTGCTCCTCATGCTGTTGTTGATTACAGTAAAATTATATAATAATAATTGATACATTAGACTGTCTAGATGTAGATACCACGATAGCAATTAACATATAAGCTCTAACCGGTGGGAGGCACTCACAGTTCTAAGCAGTTGATATGTATGTGTGAATTAATATTTATAACAACCTTTTCCCACCAGCTTTATTGAGATATAATTGGCATATAAAATTGTAAGTTTAAGGTGTAAAATGTGATGATTTGATGTATGTATATATTGTGAAATGTTTACACAATAAGGCTAGTTAATGCCTCTATCACCTGATAGAATTATCTCATTTTTTGTGGTGATGAGACAGGCTGAAACCTGGGACCCAAGTTGCTGCAGTGCTGCAATGTTTGCACCTGTACACACCTCTCCTTGAGCAACAAAATGCAAAGAAACTGGGACTAAAAATAACTGCATGCATGTGCTGTTGGGGCAAATTCCAGACCCAAAAGATACAAAGAGACCAATAACACCCAACTGCCGTTTTTGAAGAGCCTGGAGCACAAGCAGGGGGTTGGGAGCAAAAGCAGGATACTGTGCTTGCCCTCTGCACTCATCACCAGAAGGGTGGGCAAACTACCTAAGCCACCTCTTAGGCCTGACCCCTGGACACATCCCCTGCCCTCACTCCACATAAGGAGCCTGCTTGCCACTAGGCTCTGGGAGGGAGGAAGTAAAGACGCCTGTTTGTTTCCTTAGCTACCCACCCCCCCACACCCACCTCCGCTGCATCAAGGGCCCCAATAAAGCCTTGCCTGAATTTTTTGTCTGGCGTCTAGTCAATTTCTATTGATTGGGGAGGCCAAGATCCCTGGCCAGTAAGGTGAGACCATTTAAGATTCACCTTTGTGAATTCACATTGTCATTGCCCTGGTTTTACAGATGAAAACAAATTCAGAGAGGGTAAGAAATGAACCCCAGATTACACAGATTTAGGTAAGCAGGAAGAGCTGTGTGATTTGAAATCAGGTCAGGCTCCAGACTCAGCTTTCTTCACCTCAGAGCCCCACTGCCTTGAGCATGGAGCCAGTGTGCCAAACAGAAATAAATGGTGGAACCAGCATTTCAATTTAAGTAATCTGCCTCCCAAATCCTGTACACTTTACCACTATGTTCTACTCTCATTGTCATCTGTATCTTAAATCTAACCCAATTTATTTTTAGATTTAATTCATTTTCTGCTATATCTTCTTTTGGTATCATCTATGCATGCATGCTCAGTCATGTCTGACTTTTTGCAACCCCATGGACTGTAGCCTGCCAGTCTCCTCTGTCCATGGGATTTTTCAGCCTACTGGAGTAGGTTGTATTTTCCTTCTCCAGATGATCTCAACCCAGGGATTGAACAGGCACGTCCTGCGTCTCTTGCATTGGCAGGCAGTTTCTTTACTACTGAGCCACCTGGGAAGCCCATCTTCCTCTGGTAGGGCTTCATTATAATGTGTCTTTGCTTTGGAGAATAATGAAACCTTTACTCATTTCTTAGGTCACACCAAGTTAAAAACTGTACAAGGAGTCGTGACAAAGTTCTGTAGTAACTATGGCTTGATCGATGAGTTGATCTACTTCAGCGGTGATGTTGTGACTGGCAATGTGCTTCTGAAAGTTGGGCAAAAGGTTACTGCAGTTGTGGAGGAAAATAAAACATCTCATGGATTGAAAGCAATCAAAGTAAGATAAGTTTGGGAACTGTCTCTTTTCCTGGGGGGATTCCAACCTCGTTTCTATTTAGTCAACCTGTCTGAGCAGTGGTTAGGACTTGGCGCTTCCACAGCAAGGGGTCCAGTTTCAATCCCTGGTTGGGGAACTAAGATCCCAAAAGCCACTCAGTGTGGACAAATAAATAAACTCTAAAAAATAAATAAACTCTAAAAATAAATATTTATATTTTTGCTTTTAGGATAATTTAAACCATTGTCAACGTATTTATATATTTATATATAATGTGTTCCAACCAGTTTTGTCTCCTACTGTAACTGAGTCCAAGCTCATTCTACTCATCCCATGACAGGCCAGTAAGTCTAGAAAAAAGGTGTTGGGGCAAGGAAAATTGACTTTATTTGAAAGGCAAGCAACCAAGAAGATGGCAGACTAATGCCCTAAGGAACGATTGTAATTCAGAGTAGAATTCAAGTTTCTTTCATGCTAGGGAAGAGGGGGAGCAGTGTGCCTAATCAGCTCGTGGACATCCTTCTGATTGGTTGGTGATGAGGAACTGGGTGGTATTTCAGAAGTCAACATTGTTAACCTTATGGTTCCAACTGGTCTGAGGTCTATGTGCTGGTGGTCAGCATGCAATTAACTTCTGCCGGCTGCTGGGGGTTTCAGTATCTGCTGAAAAGCTCAAAGGATATGGCTCAGAATATTATCTATAGTCCTTGTGGAGGAACTGAAGGGCCTTGTTTTATGGCTAAACAATTATTTTGTCTTACTTGACGGTTTTCCTTTCTGCGTTTTCTTACTTCTCTGATTAAATTTGCTCTTTGGAAGTTGGAGAAGGCTTAGGAAGCTAAAGCTTTTCTATAAACAAGAGGCAGGGTGCAGGGAGGGGGGGGACAGAGGGTCTGTTCCCAGGAAAGGCCCACAGGGTCCCGCTTGGTTTCACTATAAAGTATGGATTTTTGTTATATAACTTGGTTGATGGAAAACATTGAAATTTCCTTTGTGCCTTTCTTTCTTAAATGGTTAAGATATATGTTGTTATTAGTAGTAGTAGTATCTCTATTATTTAGATAGCAGCTCTCAACTGAATGCTTAATATAAACTTTCTCTAAATTTGGAAAGTTTTGTATACACATAAAATAATACAGAAATAATTCTAACTCTAGGATGAAAAAGCAAAAATCCCCTTTCATGCCCTCCTGGGCAACTTTTATTCCTTAGTCATGGTGCTTTTATGAATTGTTGACATACTTGTGATTATTTGAGGGTGCATTAGTAATATATACATTATTAAATTTTCCTTCAAATGGTGCATAGATATTTATGCATAGTAAAAACATCTGGAACAGGGTGAGTACCAGAGTATAATATGGTCAATGCTTATCTTTAGAAAGGTATTGGGTTTACAGATTATGTATAATTGGTTTTTGCTTTTTTCTTTTCTCTGCCTTGTATTTTTTGTACAATGAACATGTATTATTAGTGTAATTAGCAAAGAAAAATATAAAGACCTTTTCATTTTCAATAATAAAACTTTTGAATGCCTCTCTGTTGTAGATAAATTAAGTCCTAATTTGACTTGTCTTTTAGAGCTATGCCCCCCGCCACCTTTATTTTCCCAACTTTTTGTCATGTTTTATAACCCTCTCCCACCAAGTGCCATGATCTGAAATCTTGATTTTCCTCCTTATTCACTACTTTGCCATGTGTTTTCTCTCCTCCTTTGCTATCTCCCTTGTCCTCAGCCCTGTTCTCATTTGCTAGTAAAATCTTTCTCTTCTTTCACAGCCTAGATCAAGTCCTACTTTCTCCAAGAAATTGTCCTGTATTCTCTGAATCGTAAATTCTTTCCTTACTGGGAATTCCCAAAAGCCAGTTTTTGCACATATTCTTACTATTTGTCATAACTTGCTTTGAATTCATTATTTTTGCATTTTACTCCTCTTTGGTTATGAATTCGTACAGCCAGGAATAGTATCTTTTATTTTTGCATCTAATATGGTCAGTGCATTTAATTTGTTGGTGTGCAAATAATGTTTTCAGACACATTTTTAGAGATATACGACAGTATAACAAAGTGTGAACCCTCATTTAAACTATGGACTTTAATTAAATATAACTAATATTGGTTCATCAATCGAACAAATGTACTGATTGAACAAATGCAAGATACTAGTAACAGGGGAAACTGTGAGTGCAGAAAAGGAATATATGAGAAGCTCACGACTGAGTGACTGAACTGAATTGAACTGATGCTTAATTTTCCTAAACTGCTCTAAAACATAAAATTAAAAATATATGAAGCTCAGGCATTATTTTATCATCTCATGTCTATGATGTTTGCTACGTAAAATACATTCACCACTGTTTGTTACAGTTATTTAAACTATTTCTTAAACAACAATGATTTAAGCATATGTTTCTGATTTTTAAACTTTTGTTATGTGTGAAGTAAATGTTTCTTCTTCTCGTAGGTAGATGCTTTCTGTGATAATAGCCATGGTGATGAACTGCCAGACTCCTGTACTAGAATCTCACTTGGCTGTATGAACTCTCTGATGGAAGGTGTTGAGTTCATTCATCACACAGCTTACTTCTCTCTAGATGTTGTTTGTAAAGGTACAATTTATATATATATATATATATTTTTTTTTTTTTTACTAGATTGCTGAAATATTCCTTTAATAAGCAATGCAAAAGAGATTTTTGGAGATGCCAGATGTATACACAAGATACTTTTCACAAAGACATTTCAAACATTGTAAATCATCTCTTCTTAAATGCTCCAACTTTGTCTTTTTTATTAATTAAACTTTTTATTTTATATTGGGGTATAGCTGATTAACAATGTTGTGATAGTTTCAAGTGGACAGTGAAGGGGCTCAGCCAAAAAAGTTAAAAATTTAAAATTTAGGTTTTACCTATTTTTTAATTTTATAGATTGCATTTGAAGATGGTTATAGGCATCATTTCCAGGGTCAAATTTGTGACATGGTTAACACTAATTGGTAAGAGGATTTAATTACTTCTCCATTGTCCTTCACTCCAAGTGGAAGCTCTTTAATACTTGAGGTGTATTTTTGGAGTTGAAAATTATGTACAGCAAGGGACAGATGCGTTATATTTTTAAAAGTTCATCCTGTCATTTGTTGCATTCTCATTTATTAGATGTAATCACTAGTATTTGTGTAATTTTCCCATTCCTATAGGCATTGAATTTCTAATCTAACTGAAAAATACTATTAATACAAGTATACAGGGATAATGTTTTTTTTATTCTTCAAAAGCTTTAAAACAAGGTTTGGAAGTAGCCTTGTACTTTTCTGTTGGCTCACAAACTGGCCCTGTACATGGAAAACAAGGAGAGACCTATAAAGAGGCAGGCCACTCTAGATGGGTAGGGAGCAAGTTTAATAAGCAAGGGAGTTTAATGTATGAGCCTTATTTTGAGTGCACAAGTAGATCTATACCCTCCCCTGCCAGAATGTCAACACTTTATACAGAGGGTTTGAGAGAGTTCAGTCACAAATACCACCCAAATGGTCTCAGTGATACCTTACTCTGTCAAGGCTGTGTCCTTGAAACGTGGGAACGGTAGGTGGAACGTACATTCCAAGGACCATGGAAGAGATGAGGAGCCTCCAAGTGCCCAGGTCCAGTTTGTGGGTCAACCGTGGTTATGTCTTCTCAGTAATCTCCAACACATTCCAAGCGTGTGTGTATGTGTGTGTCCATTAATTATCAGGTATAACATTTTGTTATTTTATGCCTAAAGCAATTGTTGGTTTGTTGATGCTATTTCAATGTATTAATTCAGCTCAAGATAGAGTGCTAGATACTGGCAAGACCAAGATAACTAAGACTTTACTAAACCCCGCCTGCAAAGAGCTGATAGTTCAATTGGGAGAGACTGACATTAAAAGAATGTTTTTTTTTACAAAAAAAAAAAAACAAAAAAACACATTACTGCATAGAGGAGAGAGAATGATTGACTGCTATGGAGAGAACTGGGAAAGGCTGCCCGGGTGAGGTGCTTTCCCAGCTGGTCTCTGTACCCCTGCAACCCTTGCCAGGCTGGATTTTGAAAGATGAATATAAGTAAAAATATTGCACCTAAGTCCAAAGAGAAGTCCCCAAAAATGATTGTCTGGTGGCAGCTAGGATCTTAAGAGCCATTTAGTCAGAAATACCTAATGCTAAGATAAGATGCCCCTTGGATTGCTAAGTTCCAAAGGCAATCTCTTGGTCCCTATAAACCATGTCAATAGGAAGTCACCACCAATGGCAGCCCTTACTAGGAGAATTCTTCTCAAGATGGGAAACACTTGAACATGTTGGTAATGCCAAAGGGATTAATTGAAAGTGAAGAAGAGAGCAGGAAGGACTGATAAAACACAGTCCCTGGTTGTAAAGAGAGGATGGGACTCAAAGCATAGGTGGAGGGATTTACTGCTGCAAAATAAATCGAGTGAATTGAAGTAATAGACTTCCTAGGGTGAAAGAGAGTAGATGAAAAAGAAGACTTGAGCACCTAACCAGTCCTATTTAGAAATGTCAGAATAGCTGTTTTTAATCTAATTATAAAACCCAATGAACATGGTAAAAACTTGTTACAACTTAAAACATAATAGGAATCTGCTGCTGCTGCTGCTAAGTCGCTTCAGTCGTGTCCGACTCTGTGCGACCCCATAGACGGCAGCCCACTAGGCTCCCCCGTCCCTGGGATTCTCCAGACAAGAACACCAGAGTGGGTTGCCATTTCCTCCTCCAATGCATGAAAGTGAAAAGTGAAAATGAAGTCGCTCAGTCGTGTCTGACTCTTAGCGACCCCATGGACTGTAGCCCACCAGGCTCCTCCATCCATGGGATTCTCTAGGCAAGAGTACTGGAGTGGGGCGCCATTGCCTTCTCCAATAGGAATCTAAAAGAAGGAAAAATTGTGTTGATTTTTTTTGTTTTGTTCCACATCATGCTGAGTCCATGTATGTTCTTTTCTTGTTTATGTTCATTCAACAGATACTTGAGTAACTCACTCTGTTCCAGGTACAGTTTTCATAATGCTTAAATTCTAATGAGGTAGAAAGAGGTAGAACTCAGACAATACGCAAGTAAACCTCCCCCAGCTCCCCCCCAAAAGAGATACAGATTGTTTTCTGCTCTCCAGGACTTGAGGAAGGCATTGTGATAGTAAAACTGGGAGTAGAGTGAGGTGAGCTTTACTATAGACAGCAGGTTACCGAAGGCCTCTCTGAGGAGGTGACACATGAGCCGAGACCTGAGGGAGACGAAGGAACCACCTGGGAAAAATATTTCACAGGGAAGAAATATGAGAAAATTCCTGATGTGGAAAAATGCTGGCATTTCCTCGGAAAAGAAGGGTGGGCAGGATGGCTGGAGCATCGTGAGTAGGCACCATATCTGTGTCAGCAGCTTAAGTTCATCGTTTGTTTTTAGTTTTTTTTTCAGAGTGTCTTTGGGTTTTTACAAATCCAAGTGCTTAAACATTACCCTCATGCCTCTCCTCAGTCAACCCCCCACCCCCATCTCCAAGGCAAAATACAGTTTTGAGTTTTTTTTCCCCACCATATATTTAATTTGCCAGTCTAGAATTTTACAGATATAATGAAATCAGACATATATACTTCTTTGTTTAATACTTTTTTACTCAGAAGGGTATTTTTATTTATTTTTTAAGAAGGGTATTTTTAGATTCGTCTATGTTGTTGGCATGTGTCTGTAGCACATTCTATATATCAGTTTCTCCATTTTCCTATTGAAGGTCATGTTGGATTCTGTCAGCTTTTGGCTATTATGAATAAAGCTGCTAAAAAACATTCTTATACAAGTCTTTTTTGTGAACCTGTGATTTTCTTTGTCAGGGCTAGATTCTTAGGACTAGGCTTGAAACTGCTGAATCATAGTTTCAGGATAATGATAAATCTAGGGAGCTATGGGTTGAAAAATTAGGGATGGTTTTACTGAAAAAGTAAAGTTTCAATAAAGACCTTAAAGAGAAGAGTAAGGAGGTAAGCTACACAGGGATTTATAGATCATATTAAGGATTTTGCCTTTTTAGGGGGGATGAACTTTGAACAATGATGTGATATGAAGTGAGTTATGTTTTAAGGTGTTCGCTCTGGCTGTCCTGCTGAGAACAGGTTACATGGGACAGGGATGGAATTGGGAACACAAGTTACGAATCTATTGCAATAGTCCTGGTGAGAGATGATGGAAACTTGGCTAAGATTGGTAGAAAGGAAGGCTGTAAGGATTGTTTTGATTTTGGAAATACTTTGAAGTTAGAAATGAAAGTATTGGCTGATGGACTGGACATTTGGTGTGAAGGAAAGTGGAGTCAGGAGTTACTCCTAAGTGTTTTGCTGGAACAATGGTAAGGGTAGAGTTTCCATTTTTCAGATATGGAAAGACCAAGGAGCAAAACTGGGTGCATGAGAAGACTAGCAAGAGCTCAGCTTTAGACATAATAATTTGAGTAAACATTTGGATATATGAATCCAAAATTGGTTAGAGCTCCAGTTACTGGAATTATCAGCCTATGGATATTATAGAAAGCCACACAAAGGAAATGTGGAGAGAAAGAAGACAAGAGGTCCCTTGTGTGGTCTTTGGTCCTTCTAAAATTTAGCTGTGATGGAACCACGGAGAAGAAAGGGCTATGATGGAACTAGAAAATGCTGGATCATAGGGTACAGAAATGTTTAACTTTAATAGATATTGCCAGCTTTCTGAAGTGGTTGTATCAAGTTTCACTTTCAGTAGCAGCATTCGATAATTATAATGGCTTTAGATGCTCCATGGTACATTTGGGCACTGTGACTCACTTTTAACTTGTGTAAAATCTGTAAAGATTTGTTGACAGTTGAAAAATTTAAATTATATAGAGTTCATTGTTGGTCCAAAACACTTGAGAAAATTGTTTCTTCCTGTAGCAATATGTTCTTCTGCTATCAGTTCAGTTCAGTCACTCAGTTGTGTCTGACTCTTTGTGACCCCGTGGACTGCAGCACGCCAGGCTTCCCTGTCCATCACCAACTCACAACTTGAAGTCAGGAGAGAGAATCAATGCCTAAAAGATTATAAACGTCCTTTCTGACAGGAAGACAGGTTACCTGTTTTTAAATGTTTAAAATGGAACTTCATTGTCATAGAATCTACTTTAGGGTATTCCAGCATCAAAGTAACTTGTGAAATTTCACATGACAACATTGTGAGATAATTCCAACTTGATTTCTCTCCTTGGTGGTTTTAGATTTTGAGCCTTACCAGGGTGACCGAGTAGAAGTTGTATTTTCCATCCAGCCAGACACACAAAGCAGAAAGGCCCTCTCAGTGAAGCCTCTGAGACACAAGCACGTGCACAAGGTAATTCATCTGATGTTGCCCTTGTTTGTTTTGACTTAGCCTGTTTGTGGTGATAATTTGCTGCTTGGGATTCTATTGGTTGGCTTGGGAAACCTAAAAGAAAATACATTCTTTGCCAAAGAGTTTATTTTTTTTATTGAAAAGGTGGTGCTTCTGAAAGGAAATAATTAAAGAATAATATAGAAGACATATATAATTAAGATCTAAATTATACAGTTTATATGAGAGATATTAAAATGTTGAGAGCAACAGAACAGAAAACAAATCATGTTCAGGGAATTGCTGGGGAAGAATGAATGGCAAGGGTGAAGGGACTAGATCTTACAGTAAACACTGGGTGTGGTTTGGGTCATGGAGACTAATAGAAATTCAGTTTGCAGGGTTTCCCTGGTGGCTCAGCTGGTAAAGAATCCTCCTGCAATGCGGGAGACCTGGGTTCGATCCCTGGGTCGGGAAGATCCCCTGGAGAAGGGAAAGGCTACCCACTCCAGTACTCTGGCCTGGAGAATTCCATGGACTATATAGTCCATGGGTTTGCAAAGAGTCGAACATGACTAAGCGGCATTCACTTTCACTTTTCACAGATGAAGCTTGAAATGTGACAGAGGAAGTGGGGGAAATGATGTTCTATTTACCACCACATTCCTTTCTTCCTCAATCCTTTTCACTCTCACTGCTATAACTGTGGAGGTTAATGGACAGAGTATGTTATATTTAGAGCAGGGTTTCTAATACTAGACTTGAATCCACAGAGATTCTGACTGAATTGATGTGAGATGGGGTCTCAGCATGAGTAGTTTTACAAAGCCCTCCACTCTGGTGTCTCAAATGTGCCAGCCATGGTGGGAATCACTGATTTGGAGTGACCTACAGATTAAATCCCAGAGAAGGCAATGGCACCTCACTCCAGTACTCTTGCCTGGAAAATCCATGGATGGAGAAGCCTGGTAGGCTGAAGTCCATGGGGTCGCTAAGAGTCAGATACGACTGAGCGACTTCACTTTCACTTTTCACTTTCATGCATTGGAGAAGGAAATGGCAACCCACTCCAGTATTCTTGCCTGGAGAATCCCAGGGACAGGGGGAGCCTGGTGGGCTGCCGTCTATGGGGTCGCACAGAGTCGGACACGACTGAAGCGACTTAGCAGCAGTAGCAGCAACAGATTAAATCCAGGCTTCCCAGGTGACTCAGTG
The DNA here is from genome assembly GCF_029378745.1 of Bos indicus. NCBI lineage: Eukaryota > Metazoa > Chordata > Mammalia > Artiodactyla > Bovidae > Bos > Bos indicus. The sequence goes on along the minus strand of NC_091789.1, from coordinate 19,009,716 downwards.
GTAAAGAATCCACCTGCCAATGTAGGAGACACTGGTTTGATCCCTGGGTCAGGAAGATTCCCCTGGAGAAGGAAATGGCAACCCACTCCAGTATTCTTGCCTGGAGAATCCTATGGACAGAGGAGCCTGGAGTGCTGCAGTCCATGGAGTTGCAGAGTCAGACAGGACTTAGCAACTAAACAACAGATTATATCCTGAGTGAGGAGGTACAGACCTTGTGAAAGTACACGAGCCTTTTACATAAACATTTGCATTATTTGTAATTACAGGTCTGCATTACTAGCCTGCAGGGAAGAAATGGGGTGCTAGATGATACTATCTTTTTCACCCTGGAATCTCTGAAAGTTCCTGATGGCTACGAACCTCAAGTATCTGACATGGTCGATGCAGTTGTGGTGGAGAGTGTTCAGTCCTGCTATGTTTGGAGAGCAATTTCTATGACTCTAGTGAAAAAGGGGTAATAAGAAAGCAACATTTTTATTCCCTGTGCATCTTTTCTTCTCTTGGCAATATACGGCTTGGTTTAAATGTATTCTGGAAAAAAAAATAGCTTAGTAAACCTCAACAGTTAATTCAAAGACAACCTTTAAAATCCTCTGTGGTCTAGCTAAATGGAATGCATCTTCTGAAGGGTGTTTAGCATTTTTCATTATTGATTAAAGACATTTTCATCTTTATCCTTTGTAATAATTTATGTTCATGATTTCCTATTTTTAGTAGATGTGTTTATTTTTAAAAATTAATCTACATTCTGTGATTTTTTTTCACCTTTCAGAGTTTCTAATCCAAGAAATGTTTCTTTAGAACTCATGTGCTTGTGTTATAGGTTCAGTGGGACTACCATCTAGTGGTTGATTCCCCACTTTATGGTTGGGTAGTTGGAGTCAATATTTTCTAGATTTTAGATAGTCACCCATTGGTCCACTTCAGCAATAGTGATTGACTCCTAGGTGCTAGGGTTATAACCTTGAACACAATGGCCAAAATTCTGTGCCCTGATGGAACTTGTGTCCTGTGAATGCCCACCTGGCTTCCTGACCTATGAAGTCTGCAGATAGAAAGGGGCCAGTGGGTGCTGCTGCGGCTCCAGGTCCCTAGGAAAGTGGTTATTCCAAAGCAGCACCATACTTTGTGGGAATTACAGAAAAGTCCACCACTGGACTTGAAAGATGCATGGGCCGTGGATTCTGCCAGCTCCCCACTGAATTCTCCTGTTTGGTTGGCATAGAAGACTGTTCTTGGAGAGTGACAGTGGATTGTTGTAAATCTGGTTGTTGGTGATTCGATCCTAGTTGCCAGTTCACAAATTTCCTCAATGGAGTGAGCGAATCGTGTCAGCACCTGGTGTGCAGTGGTGGGAGTAGGGGAGAGAGCAGAATACTTTTCCTTCATCCTTTTGGCAAACTCCAGAATCTGTCCGCTTTCACAGGGCTGGCCCAGCAGAGCTTTACTTTGGACATTTTGCTTCAGGGCTATATCAACTCTGAGGTCTTTGCCACCTCAAGGATACAGGGTCCTTGATCATCTGATCCTCGTCAGTGCAGCACCTGGTCTCCCTAACTGAACAACATCATGGTGCTGGGACTGGGGAGCAGAAAGTATGAGTCTGGCTTGTATTAGAAACGGGGTTTTAATAAGTTCCATGCAAACACAGGGACCTGTCACCACACACTTCTGGCACTCCAGTGTTGTGTGGTAGAGCTTCCCAGCCTGAAGTGCTGATATGCGGATTCCCTTCAGCTCATTCAGGGGATACACGCAACAGGAAAAAAAATAAGACAATCATCTTGAGCTGCCAACTACAGTCCTTGGGCCAAATCTGAACTGTGCCTTTTTTATTTTAATCAGTTTTATTGAGATGGAGGGCTTCCTTGGTAGCTCAGCTGGTAAAGAATCTGCCTGCAATGCAGGAGACCCCGGTTCGATTCCTGGGTCAGGAAGATGCCCTGGAGAAGGGAAAGGCCACCCATTCCAGTATTCTGGCCTGGAAAATTGCATGGACTGTATAGTTCATGGGGTCGCAGAGTCGGACACGACTGAGCAACTTTCACTGAGATGAAATTCACATAATATACAATTCACCCAATTCAAGTGTACAATTCAGTGGTTTGTAGTATATGTGCAGTGGTATTCAACCATTGCCACAATCTTAATTTTAGGACATTTTCACCCCCACTTAAAAACACCCCATATCAGAAATAAAAATCAGATTGTATATTTCACCTTTTTGATACAGTCATAGACACATTCACTCCATTCACTACATCTTAAAGTTAGCTCTGGACTTCCCTGGTAGTCCAGTGGTTAAGAATCCACCTGCCAATGCAGGGGACATAGGTTTGATCCCTGGTTCAGAAATATCCCATGTGCCACGAGACAACTAAGCCCATGTACCCCAACTATCGAGCCTGTGCTCTAGAACCCATGTGCCACAACTGCTGAGGCCTGCATGCCCTTGAGCCTGTGCTCCACAACAAGAGAAACCATTGCAATGAGAAGCCCATGTGCCACAACTACAGAGTAGCCCTCACTTGGCACAACCAGAGACAGCCTGCATGCAACAATGAAAACAATGAGCCCAGCACAGCCAAAAATAAGTAAATAAATAAATATTAAAAAAATAAAGGTAGCTCTTCAAGTGGTTCTGAAGCCCTATAAGCATTGAGACCCAAGTGCAAATGTTCAAGTGGTCACACTTATAGATGGTATCAGATGCCACTTAAAATCTGAATTTCAAATGTCTACTCTCACCCAGGTGTGCGGCCTACATTCCTTAAATGTGTAACCAGTCACCTGCTGCAGTCTATCTGGAGCTCAAACTCAACTGTCATAAACAACTTTTCACCTGCCATCTCTGGAGCAACACCTTGGACTCACTATATTCTATGCCTAGTGACTAGGACCAGCAAATTCTTCATTCACAGGTGACATGCATTACTCTTAAAACATGCTTCATGGCTTCCTTTTGCATTATTCTTGCTGATGCTATTCACCCTTAGAATTTCATCTCTATAATCTTTACAATTCCTTTTTTTGCCTGTAAAAATTACATCTATTTCAGACTCAAGGGAAACATATGTGAAATAGACATGTAAACAGAATATCAGTTAGGACACTGTTCATTAGTTTCAAGTTCCACACATCATATTACTTTCTTATAGTATCTAAGAGCACTATTTCTACTACATTAACCAGAATGTATGACAAATGCTCTAAAATGGTGGCCATTTGGTATGAGAATGGGACTGGGGCTCTGCTGTCAGGGAGTGGGGTGAAGAGAGCAAAATGGTCATGAATTTTGACAGATACATCCTCACAGCATCGGGCTAGGAGCTTAAATCCACAATCTCATTTAATCCTCAAAAGCACAGTCAGAGATAGGGAGTACAGGGTTAGTAAACATAGGCACAGAAAAGTCAAGTGATTTTGAAAAGGACAGAGGCCTTTTAACAAATATATAGTACTGGGAATCAATCATGCTTGTCTGTCACCAACCTTGCAAACTCAGTACATTTGAAAAGTGGAAATTCTCCCTGCAGGGGTCTAATGGTTTTCACTTAATTCATTCAACCAGCCTTTTAAAAATAACAGGCTGGATACAATACACCCAGTGCAAAGCTGAGGGAAAAAAAGAGGTTGTGGCTTAGCCTTTTTTTGGTCAATGACACTGTTGATCTAATGTGAAAGGTAAATATGATCACTTAGGTAATCATGAAAGTAAAAATTATGATGGACTGGGAAGGAAGAAATAGGCTGCTCTGAAAGTGATATAATAGTGGTGATGGGGACCATGTTAGGTTAGGTGTCAGGGAAGACCATATTGAGTAGAGGGGATGATATATGCAAAGATTTTGAAGCAGAAAAAAGCTTGGTGCATTTAAAAAAAATATTTGGCTACACCATGTCTTAGCTGTGGCACTTGGGATCTAGTTCCCTGACCAGGGATTGAACACGGGCCCCCTGCATCAGAAGCGCAGAGTTTTAGCCGCTGGACCACCAGGGAAGTCCTTTGGTGCATTTTAAAGACTTAAAAAGCCTTGGGATTGGCCAAATGACTTGATACAGTCAATGGGATGTGAAAGTATGTGATGTGAGTAAGTGCCTCTGATGTTCTGGTGATCCACCATGCAAAATGCATACCCAGTTCATCCTAGGCCCAGAATGACAGCACACAGCTGATCTGAATCCAGCCTGCAGCTGGAGCCAAACCCAGACAACTCATATCTGCAACATGGCTCCCTAGGCAAGAACTGACAAACCCTAGCTCATGAGCAATGTGCAGAATTGTAAATGTACAAATAAATGCTTATTATCATAGAGACCACTGAGTTTGGGACATTATTGTTGCAATAGCTAATACAGACTTTTAACAGAAATAAGTGACCCTCACTAATACACCCAGACACATGCACACACTATCTGCTCTGCACTGGTTCATCATCAGGCTTGACTAAAACAAGAACAGGAAAATGATGACTAGGAATCTATGCAGGGTGTAAAGCATGATTATTAACTATAACACTAGATGATGAGCAGTTGGATAGTAATTTTGTCTTTGAATTTAAACCAGGCTGCTACTATTGGCTGCACTGCTCCAGGCTTTTTAATAAAGCCATTATACAACATATTTCAGTTATCCTGCAAAAGTATTTTACTTTTTTAAAAAGGTAGGATAAGAGCACAATACAGTAGCAAATAGAACTGCATTGACAAGCTACCGCCTTCATGATCCAATTTCTGGCTTAGAGAAACCTCAGGTCTTATCTAGAATATGTTTTTTCTTCACAGTCAATAAGATAATGGCACTTAAACACATTATAGTTCCCTCTCCTATTTAGCCAGGGGATTTTTATTGCTGTAATGCTTCCCACTTCTTAAGAGCTTTTGGGAAACAAAACTTTTAAAGGTGAGATTTTACCATACAGACTTTTGGGTGACATTGATAAGCATCTACAAAAGAGAAAATTACATTGATATACCGCCATTTGTTAGTGATTGAACTGGTCTAGTATCTGCGATTTCATTAAAATATATCTGATGGCACTTAAGCATTATTGAAAGATAAGAACATAAATGCATTCTAAATGAGTTGTTCATGAAATCTAGAGTCCTTTCCACTGTGCGGGGAGTCTTTCTTATAGGACAATTACATTTCTTGTTCTTATATGGGTTGGTAGAGGAAAAAAACTTTACTCTCTTATGTTCTGTAACTGGGATATAGAAATTAAACTGATAAAAGCAAAATTAACAGGAGAAAATGCATGCAAACTTATTTTAATTATATGTGCACAAAGGTTTGACAGAAAGAAAGTGAAAAATCCAGGAAGCTGTTAGACTTGACAGTTTATATACCATGGAAACAAAAGGAGATAAATTATGAAGAAGTGGCTAGACAAAGGAAAGTTGGAGGGCGGTGTTGGGCTTCTAGGGGCAGTAAATTGGAGGAAGGTAAATATGTGGGAAATTATATGGGTATTTCAGTAAGGAGTTCTTTTCTGTGTGCGCAGACTCATCTCAATGCCATGTTTCATGTCCAGTGATAAGGGTTGTTTTCCCCCTCCTAGTACTAGAGGAGAAGGGACACCTTCGAAAGGAAAAAGTATGTCCTGCTTTAGGCACATAGGAGAAAGGCAAAGAGCTCTTCCTGTATTTGCTTTTTCTCAATTGCCTGAAACTCAAAATAATTCTTGGGGTCCCCAAGTGGCTCAGTGGTAAAGAATCCACCTGCCAATGCAGGAGATGCAGGTTTTGGGAAGATCCCCTGGAGGAGGAAATGGCAACCCACTTCAGTATTCTTGCCTGGGAAATCCCATGGACAGAGGAGTCTGGTGGGCTGCAGTTCATGGAGTTGCAAAGAATTGGGCACACCTGAGCGCGCGCGCGCGCACGCGCACACACACACACACACACACACACACACACACACACACACAATAATTCTTATGCCAAAGTGGCATATTTAGAGTGGCATGTTCTCATCCCCTTCAGGTTTGTAGAATTTTAAACCTGGAAAAGGCTTTGTAAACTCTCTAATGTAGTATATCTTAAACTTTTGTGAATCATTAATGACTTTGAGAATGCAGTGAAACCTATAAACCACCTCCCTAGAAAAAATTTCAAATAAAATTTAGTGTATAATTACATAGAGTTCAGACTCTCCTGAAACATGTCTATGGACACCTTATGAGTCTCAAAATGATTCTCAGAAAAGGAGAATCAGTTTTCCCTGTCCTTGTCTAGTTAATGCTCCAGTGTCCTATGGGCCTAGTGGCAGCCAAAAATAAAATGAGAGCCTGGGTGATTGCATGATTACTGTTTAATTCATTAACTTGCTTTCAATTAATTTTTAATTTTTCACTATAAAAATTCAAACATTCATAATTTTTAAAAGTTAATTTTAACGAGCTTCCTGGATCTGTTCCCCAGATTCAATAATTGTCAACATTTGACCACCTTGTTTCATTTATCCCTCCCTTGATTTTTTTTTCCTTTCTTTTTTGAAAATCAATTTAAAAATTTTAATTAAATAAATATGACATGTATCATCATTCAAGTTTAAGATTATATACATTTATAACTTATAATGTATGTGACTATATTTTATCACATTATACAACTATAGTACAATATTATTGTCTGTATTCATTATACTGTGCATTAGATCTATATGGCTTATTTACTACCTGTTATAAGTTTGTACACTTAAACACCATCACTCTTAATCCCCTTCCATTCCCTCATATCCACAGTTTTACTGTTTTCCACAACTTTCACTTTTTTAGATTCTACATATAAGTGATACCATACCATAGCTGTCTTTCTCTCTCAGGCTTAATCTCACTTAGCATAACGTGCTCAAAGCCATCCATGCTGTCACAAATGGAAAGATAACTTCCTCTACCATGGTTAAATAATATTCCGTTGTATATACATACCACATATTTTTTATCTATTCATCTGCTGATGAACATTTGGCTTCTTTTGACAAAGTATTTCAAAACAAATCCAGGATATTATGTTATTTTACTCATGACCACTGCATTATGCATCACTTTTTTGTAAGAATATGCCATATCCCAATCAATAGTGATTCCCTGGCCAATTAATGGAAATCACCTAATATCATTTAAGTCCCAAGTTTATATTCAAATTTCTCTTATTTGTTTTGTTCAAATGAAGATCCAAATAACACCCACATAGTTACTTTGCTTTTTGCCTCTCTTTCATGCATTCAGTCATTTGCTCCTGACACCCTTTTTTATTGATTTGGTTTTAGAATGAGTTTTTTTTTTTCTTCCAATTAAAAATGAATAAAAATTTTAAAAAAGGAATGAGATTTTTATTCTTAAAGAATCTCCCACATTCTGAGTTTGACCAGTTACTTCTTATAACATGCCATCATGTTATTTTTTCCTCTATTCCACGGTATCATAAAAGCTGGGAAGTAGAGATAATATATGTAAAATAGTGCAAAACATAAAAGAGGAGCAACAGTCTGTGAGAATTCTGTTACCTCATTGAGAGTGAGAAACATATCTTCTTATCCAAAAAAATAAAAAAGCTATGGCCAACCTAGACAGCATATTAAAAGCAGAGACATTACTTTGCTGACAAAGGTCCATCTAGTCAAAGCTGTGGTTTTTCCAGTAGTCATATATGAATGTGAGAGTTGGACCATAAAGAAAACTGAGTGCCAAAGAACTGATGCTCAAGTACTCTTGCCTGGAGAAATCCCATGGACAGAGGATCCTGGTGGGTTACAGTCTGTAGGGTCGCAAAAGAGTTGGGATATGACTGAAGGGACTGAGCATAGCACAGCAATTCTGTATTTGGGACAGAATAAGAATATCCCTTCCTATTCATTGGCACAAACAATTTCAACTTTTAGAGAATTTTGTGATTGTCTGGTACCCTAAAATTGATCATAAAAAAACCAACCAACAAATAACAAAGCTAATCAAAAGGCTGAAGGCCCAGCACACAATTTGGGAGGGTGAAGTCAATTCTTAGTTCACATATAATGCTTGTAGGAAAAGTGAATACTGTGTGTAATTATTGTAAGTTTGTAAACTTATCAAAACCTTAGTAACTATACAGTCAACCCTCTATCTGAGGAAGATTGATTCCAGGAGCCCTGTGGAGACCAAAATCCACCTTTATATAAAATGGTCTGGTGCAGTTAGCCCTCTGTAATTGTGAATGCAGAACCTACAGATATGGAGGGATACAGAGGGACTGTTACTTATTGTCCCTCTTCTTGAGTGTTACCTATTCATGTGCCCAACTTTGAGCCTCTTCTCTTCCTATTGCTCACACTCATTGATTCAGTCCACTGTTTTAATTTCCACTCTAGGGTCATACTGATGGTATTCATGTGCTTACAACTCAGAGCACTGTGCTTGGACCTTGGCAAGAGTTCAATACAGGCTTGTGGAATAAACTTCCAAATCTACTTTGTTAGCCCTGATTCTCTCCCAAGCCCCAAATCTACATTTTAGGGAGCTGATATAGGGCAGTGGCCAATGCGGTGAGCTATAAAATAAGACTGCTGTGTGTGCTAAGTCGTTTCAGTTGTGTCCAACTCTTTGCAACCCTATAGACAGTAGCCTACCAGGCTCCTTTGTCCATGGGATTGTCCCAGCAAGAATACTGGAGTGGGTTGCCATGCCCTCTTCCAGGGGATCTTCCCAACCAAGGAATCAAACCCACATCTCTTACGTTTCCTGCATTGGCAGCCAGGTTCTTAGGATTGCTTAGGTATATATAAACTGACTCAGTACTAGCAAGTTGTGTGGCTCAGAGGAAGTTACTTAACTTTTCTAAGGCTCTTTTAAAAAAAATCTATCATAGAGCACTGTGCTTAGTCGCTCAGTCGTGTCTGAAGGAGTCGGACACCAGTCGTGTCTGAAGGAGTCGGACACCAGTCGTGTCCGACTCACAAGGAGTCGGACACGATTGTGACCCCATGGACCATAGCCCACCAGGCTCCTCTGTTCGTGGAGATTCTCTAGGCAAGAATACTGGAATAGGTTGCCATGCCCTCCTCCAGGGGATCTTCCCAACCCAGGGATCGAGCCCAGGTCTCCTGCATTGCAGGCAGATTCTTTACCATCTGAGCCACCAGGGAAGCCAGAGAATACTTGAGTGGGTAGTCTATCCCTTCTCCAAGGGATCTTCCCGACCTCGAAATCGAGCCGGGGTTTCCTGAATTGCAGGTGGTTTCTTGACCCGCTGAACTACCAGGGAAGATGATGACAAAAGAAGCCTTGTAAAGCTATTGTAAGTTTTAAGCAATATAATGCATGTCAAGGGCTTAGCAAAGTGCCCAACACATAGTAAGCCCTCTATGAATAATACCTTTGTTTAACTGCTTGGTAGGTATTGCCTCACTCATGTCTCCCAAACACCTTAAATCTGTCCAAAGCTTACTCTATTACCTTAAACTCAAAAACTGTTTCTCCTTCTCTGTGCACTACTTCAGCTAAATAAATACCCACCATGTCAGCCACCGAGGCTAGTAATTGATTTCCGAGTCATTTTCCACTTCTAAATCCTCAAATCTAATGAATTGCTAACCTTTGTCCAAAAAATTGTTTTCATTAAATCTTAAAACTGAACTGTGTCCTGCTTCTTTTCACATAGTCATCAACCTAGTTGGGGTTCTCATCATCCTTCACCTGGACCACACTGATAGACCTCTAACTGGGATATTGTATTTGGATTGCCTTGTAGCTTGCTGGCCCGTAATAGTTTCCCTTTACCTCTAATACATTCATCAAATTGTTGCCAATAATGTTCCTACTTAATATGAACAGTTTTAAATGACTCAGAAACTTTCAGTGGTTCCTTCCTGCCTAAAGAATCAAGTGCAGGTTTCTAAACACTCAGATTTTGACTCAACCCACACTTTCATTTTCCTCTCTCACTGGGCGGGCTTCTCAGGTACAGGCAGACAACTGATTCCCTGTACCTGGCACATTTTCTCACAGTTCCAGTCATCATCATATTCTTTAGTTCATATTCTTCTGTTTCGATTTCTGAATTTTGTACCAATTCTTCAACCTCCTTCACTTTCCTGCTTTTCTTAATAAACTTCTTTTGAATTAAGAGCTCCCTCTCCAGTGCTGTGTGTTTGTTAATATGATTTCCAACCCACTTGTTTTGATCTAAGAGAGAAGCTGTTTACATTAAGGAAGTGTGTCATCACTGATATCTGTGGTTGACTATAAGCACTGAATAGTTCAGCTTTAACACTGCTGGGCAGAGAAGGCAATGGCACCCCACTCCAGTGTTCTTGCCTGGAAAATCCCAAGAACGGAGGAGCCTGGTGAGCTGCCGTCAATGGGGTCGCACAGAGTCGGACACGACTGAAGCGACTTAGCAGCAGCAGCAGCAGCAGCACTGCTGGGAGTTTATTGTTAACACGTGGAGGAGGGACTATGGCTGGGGACATTTAAACTTTAAATACCAAGGCCTTCCCTGATAGCTCAGTTGGTAAAGAACCTGCCTGCAATGCAGGAGACCCCGGTTTGATTCCTAGGTAGGAAAGTTCCCCCGGTGAAGGGATAGGCCACCCACTCGAGTATTCTTGGGCTGCCCTTGTGGCTCAGCTGGTAAAGAATCCACCTGCAATATGGGAGACCTGGATTCTGGATTTGATCCCTGGGTTGGGAAGATCCCCTGGAGAAGGGGAAAAGCTACCCACTCCAGTATTCTGGCCTGGAGAATTCCATGGACTGTATAGTCCAGGGGGCTGCAAAAGTCATTTCACTTTCACCAAGAGGTGTGAACAGTAACTTGAGGGTGTTCAGTCTGGGCAAGGCGACTCTGCTGATCTAAATAGTTCTCTGGAAACCTTGAGGAGATGGAGGAAGGGAAGGACTCTGCTTGGAATGGTGAAAACCCTGCAGCGACCCCCTAGAAAGAGATCAACTTGCCAGCTCCCATGGCAACTTCCCTCCCAGCTGCAGGGGCGGGGGCAGCTGAATGTCTGTCCTTGGTTGCCTTAGCTTACTTGTAGAAAATCCAACTTGTAGAAGAAAGGTTCGACTCAACTGAATTTGGACTTTATTCCTTTCATCTCCCTGGTGCCTGGAACCATAGTGTGATTAATCTAATATTGGTTAGGAGTATATAATTTCTTCACTGGCTTATTAAGAGACTTTTTTTTGGTCTATATTCTATTGGCTTGTGAAATTATTATAATCCCCACAGTGAACCTGTGTTAAATAAATTATTGGCAAAGATAATTCAGTCCCTGAGTATAATTTACACTCAAATATTCAGGTTTCTGTGATATTCTTTAAAACACCTATTTGTCTATGTTTAATAATTATTTGTATATATGTCTGTCTCTTCTAATAGATTAATTGAAGACTTTACTTATCTTGATATCAATCATAGGGCTTAACACAGGCTGATGGGTTAAAAGATGAATAAATATATGAATGTATTCTAGTGTATAAATTAAATTATGGGTAATGGGAGTTTGAAATGCACTGTAAAATATGTGACAGAAAATACATTTTTTAAAATCATGCAAAACGAAACCCAAAAGTTGTTAGTTAGCATTGACCCATTTATAATCTAAATAAATTTATTGGGTCAAAAAATAAAGACCAGAGTTCAAATGAGCTTGAATTAAGTATGTGGGATAAAAGTGTGCTCATTTTGTGTGGGATAATTCACATATTCCTATTACAGTGGTAGGAATCATGTAAAATGTCCTACTGCTTACAAGAGAATTATTTCAAGTTCTGATATCTCTTGACTTTGAGCATTTGCTATCTTCTGACCCCTCTTATTTCAGTCCTGTTCCATTTCTGGCAGTTTCTTCCTCTCTGTATAAGCCCCAAAGTCCACAGCTCAAGTGATGGCCCACTTGACACTTTGACTTGTTTTTTTCCTTTAGATATATCCCCTTGCCTCCACACAGTGCAGCCATAATGACAACCAAATTGTGTCCAACCCAAATTTCCAGAGACCAAACTCTCTCCATGAACTTGGTACCTTGTCTTCCTGAAGACTGATGGATTAGAAAAAGAACTAGAGCACTACAAATCATAATATTTCAGTCACCTTTTTAAAAATTGTGGTAAAAAACTCAATATAAATTTTGTCCTCTTAACCATTTTTAAATGTACAATTCACCAGTGTTAAGTATATTCACACTGCTGTGCAATATATCTCCAGAATTTTTACCTTGCAAAATTGAAACTCTATATTCATTGAACAACTCTATATTCATGCTCCATTTGTCCCTTCCCCCAGCCCACGGTAACCACTATTCTACTTTCTGTTTCTATGAATATGGCTACTTTAAATACTCCATATAAGTGGAATCGTCATACAGTATTTGCTTTTTTCCGACTGGTTTATTTCATTAGCATATTGTCCTCAAGTTTTATCCATGTTGCAGCATGCAACAGGATTTCCTTCCTTTTTAAGGGCTGAGTAATATTCCACTATGTGATACATCACATTTTGTTTTATCCATTCATCCACTGATGGACATTTAGGTGGCTTCCTCTCCTTGGCTATTGTGAATAATGCTGCTGTGAGCATGGATGTGCAAATATCTTGTTGAGACCCTGCTTTCAGTTGTTTGGATTATACCCAGAAGTGGGATTGCTGAATCATTTGGTAGCTCTGATTTTCATTTTTTGAAGATTCAATTATGTTTTTAGAAAGATGATGCTTTTCAATAACTGAAAAACCATTTAGTTTTGCTTTCTGACTCCATTGTTACAAGAGAAAAATCAGTTCAGTTCAGTCGCTCAGTCGTGTCCAGCTCCTTGTGACGCCATGGACTACAGCATGCCAGGCTTCCCTGTCCATCACCAACTCCTGGAACCTACTCACACTCATGTCCATTGCATATAGCCTCAATTTAAAGGGAAGAGTGTACTTAAAAATGACTAGTATTTTGAAAAAATACTTTTTCCCATCTCATCTGCAGATATTCTTCTGTGCGGACTGAACAATCTTAAGAGAACAAAGGAAGAAAACTGTGTTTCTTGTCCCATAAATCAGCAATAGATCAGAATTGCTGTCATAAAAAAAAAACAGATTATCTCTTAACAATAACAATATACACACCCTGTACCCTCTACTTGCAGAAATTGATATATTTGTGAGTGTTTTTAGTTTTATTCTGGGAAGTGAGAGAGTGGATCTTACAAAGTGCTGGAACTAGTTGACACTAGTTTTGGAGAGTGTACCACTTCACAATGGCCAAGAACTGATTGTATATTTACTGACGTGATGCTGGTGGGTTGAAATTGACCAAAGTGAAAGTATTTATATGATGAAAATTGGCAAACATTACAAATCAGGGCCTTCATATATATATATATTGAGAGCCAGTTGGCAACTATTTACCGGCATACCAATGAGTAAGTACTAAGGAACTTTCAGTTCACTGTCTCAGAGATTAGTAAAAAGATTTTTTAAAGATTCTTATGCAAAAAAGATTTTTATGCAAATAGATGTGAGTAAAAAAAAACCTTGATTAAAATTGCATTAAATGAAATGAATGACCTGAAAGAGAGTGAAGCTAGTTTCCTTATTATAAATAGAAGTTTCCATTTGGTTGCTTTTTTGAAACAAATAAAATAAAAAATATTTAATTTACAGTACAGAAATATATGACAAAACTTTAAAAGGCCATTTTTTTCCATAAAACTTGATCAAATATTTGATCTGATAGTATAAACTTATAAAAATTGACTTACACATCCAAAAATCAACTACTTCAACAAAAGTAAGTTTATAGACACATTTTTAGGTTGCTCAGTCTTGTTAAAGTCCCCTTTGGAGCATACAGTCATTCTTCTGGTATGACTGGCTTATATTATGAAATAATTAGAACCTTATGGTTCTGTCACGCATGAGGGGCCTGTTGGGGCCGGTATCTTGGAATTTTTTAAGCTGGAATGCCGCATTTATAAAGATTACAGTTCCAGCATTTTACATTGACAAATGGAATTTGATTTTACAGAAGCCTTCCTTTTTTTTAGGGTGGGATCAATTTGGTGAGTCTTAGCAGTCATTCAGACAGTAGGCAAGTATGAATCCAGAAGGTACTGCAGACAAGATTTTGTGTTGTTTAGTAAAATAAATTGGTGTATTTAAAAATAGATTATACCTTGGCAGAGTCACACATAGACAAGATGCGTCCTATGCCTGAGATCATTGTTGAGTTTGAAAGATGTCCATAAATGTTCTGAACAGTTTTCACAAATTGGGGAGCATAAGAGATCTGATCTTACCTTGACTTGTCACTAAAGGAAAACCTGTGGCTAGAAATTAGACTTCATTGATCCCAGATAACCTGGCCTGAACAAGACCATCACAATAGACAGCACTGGACTATAGAATTGGACTATAGGAGGCCTTTGTGGTGTAATTTAAATTGAGAATAGGCCAAACATTGGCCAAATGCTGTGTATTGTGAATGGTCTTGTTTAGGCCATAGCATCCAGAGTCCATTCCGTGGAGATGGGCATGGGGTTCCCTCTAAGGAAAATGAATGTATTAGCTCCATCATCCAGAGGCAGAAAAGGAGTTGTTTTCAGGGGGAAAGAATTCCTTCTTTTTCTGTGGCAAAATGTTCTGGGTTCTGGGGTGTGGTGATGTGGCATGCCAGTGCTCCCCACCTCAAGGCTGAACTGGGCTGCTTGAACCAGGCTCGTGGTCAGTGAGCAGCCATGTCTGGGAGTGAATATAAGCTGTTTTCTTCATGGGGGTATTCCCTAAGCCACTATCAAGGTCTTTACAACACTCAGCTCCCTGTAATGTGTGCTGTGAGAAACTCAACAGAGCAGCGACTTGTCCCACAACTTGGAATTGGAGGATGAATGACCATGCACAGTGGAGGAATGACAGCTGTTTTCAGAAGATCAGGCACCTCTCTGCCTTATCAACAGCACCAGAGGCCTAGGGACAATAGAAGTCCAGGCAAGCCACGAAGCAGCATGTTCCAGAGCACAGGTGAGCAGGTCCCACTCTCAATGCTCAGAAATATTTAATGGAAACACTCTTAAAAAATATACTTCTGTATTTATTTTTTATTTTGGCTGTGCTGGGTCTTCCTTGCCATGCTCTGGCTTCCCTAGCTGCCTGCAAACAGGCTTCTCTTGTTGAGGCTCTAGAGTGTGGGCTCAGTAGTTGGGATCTGTAGCATGTGGGATGTTCCCAGACCAGGGATTGAACCCATGTCCCCTGAATTGGCAGGCAGATTCTTAACCACTAGACCACTTTGGAAGTTCCAGTGATAACTCTTTGAGTGGGCTGAACTCCAACAAATAAGGGTGGGTAAGTAATTATGCCTTGGTGATATGGGTGTGCAAAGAAGAGTAATTTTATTAATATTTTGTAGGCATTGGCTATTGAGGAAAGTGACACAGTTACATTATTAAGTATATAACTGTCTCAAGGTCCTCAATTTTACCCTATGACTTATGGGACTTAGATTTACCAAAGTAATATATAAAATACTATTTTCTATAGAGAGTTATTGTCAGGGACTAATTTAGCTACCAAAAAAAAAAAAAGTCTGGCTTTCTGCTGTGACCAACAGTTAGATATTTGCTTGTAAAAGTTTCCCTTTTTATGGACAAAAGCAAGAATCTGCTTTGATGTGTTAAAAGTTCTCTTTGTCACACCTGTATTTGACTATAAGTCATTATACTGCTGTGGGACCTGACTTACTTGCATTTATGTTGAAGGTCTGCTAAGCAAAACAACTGCATACTGTTAGGGGAAGCACACTGACTGAAACCGCCCACCCTGGCCAGGCACCATAGTCACCATTTGCATGAGTTGTTTTATGACAGGAGGTCCTGGTAAGGAACACGGAACTAATAAGCCCCCACCAACAGGGAGGGTTCAGGAA
The DNA here is from genome assembly GCF_029378745.1 of Bos indicus. Lineage (NCBI taxonomy): Eukaryota > Metazoa > Chordata > Mammalia > Artiodactyla > Bovidae > Bos > Bos indicus. The sequence continues at coordinate 18,993,821 of NC_091789.1, read as the reverse complement.
AGGTCAAAAGTGATACCACGTGTCCAAGCACCTCCCAGAATCCTTCTCACTGGCATCCATCTTGGCTGAACAAGGCGTGCACCACCAGGAAGGACTCTGAGTCAGAATGATTGGCTAAAGACAACCCAAAACTAATCCCATCATCATAAAACCTGAGACTAAGCCATGTGGCAGAGCAGTTCTCCTGGGTTCCCTTACCCTACTGCTCTCTGCCTGGGTGCCCTTTCCCAATAAAATCTCTTGCTTTGTCAGCACATGTGTCTCCTCGGACAATTCACTTCTGAGTGTTAGACAAGAGCCCACTTTCAGGCCCTGGAAGGGGTTCCCCTTCCTGCAACAATACCATATTCTTGATATTGAAACAATAGATGTAGAGACAGACAGGAAAGATGCTTTTTCTGCTTCTGATATAGTAATGCAGAAGAAAAAATTGGCTTTCTTTAATGTAGTCCCAAATGCTGTATAACAAAGCATTGTCAAATTATATACTGACACTAGTTGGATGACTTCTTGCTGAGTTATAAATTGCTATTTAACGATGGATATTCATAACTTTCATAAAATCTAAAGTATTTATTTATAACCTGTCAATTTTTATTAAAACATTTACTAAATATTTACAATGTTTCTTTGATAAAACTGGCTCATGGGAAATGGCACATCCTTCTTAAAACTGCTTTTTGTTTAATTTGGTTATTTGGCTTTTACTTTATCAATATGTGAGTCACTGACTAAGGTGAACTGACAGCTATGGGGTGAGAAATAAATTATTACTGTTTTCTACACGTAACCCTCAGCTTGAATTATTAAAATAAAGCTAAAATCATCATAATAACAACATTAAAAAACAAATAATATAACTTTCACTTTTATTTTTGCCCTTGCTGTATTGTCTGGAAAGAAATGGTCTTTAAACACTTGAAAACTATAGTCTAGGCAAATAAAGATGAAAGGTCACTTTCCTGGCCCCCAGGCAAAAGTGCAGGCGGTTTCAGGCATCCTACTTGTCTGCTTCTTCCTCCCAACACCATGGCTAAAATGAACCACAGATGAGCCTTAACAAATCACGAATGTAGTGGAAGAAGAGCTCCCAAAGTCAGGACACTGTATTAGCACATTTTAATGTCTGCTTTCATTCACAAAAAGTTTAAGAGAAAGCAAAGCAAGATGCATCAGAGATCCCACAAGCTAAGTGATTGCCATCTCAATAAAGAAAATAATAGATGTCAGTTCAGTTCAGTTCAGTTTGGTTGCTCAGTCGTGTCCGACTCTTTGCGACCCCATGAATCGCAGCATGCCAGGCCTCCCTGTCCATCACCAACTCCCGGAGTTCACCCAAACTCATGTCCATCGGGTTGGTGATGCCATCCAGCCATCTCATCCTCTGTCGTCCCCTTCTCCTCCTGCCCTCAATCCCTCCCAGCATCAGAGTCTTTTCCAATGAGTCAACTCTTCGCATGAGGTGGCCAAAGTATTGGAGTTTCAGCTTCAGCATCAGTCCTTCCAGTGAACACCCAGGACTGATCTCCTTCAGAATGGACTGGTTGGATCTCCTTGCAGTCGAAGGGACTCTCAAGAGTCTTCTCCAACACCACAGTTCAAAAGCATCAATTCTTCGGCGCTCAGCTTTCTTCACAGTCCAACTCTCACATCCATACATGACCACAGGAAAAACCATAGCCTTGACTAGACGGACCTTTGTTGGCAAAGTAATGTCTCTGCTTTTGAATTTGCTGTCTAGGTTGGTCATAACTTTCCTTCCAAGGAGTAAGCGTCTTTTAATTTCATGGCTGCAATCACCATCTGCAGTGATTTTGGAGCCCCAAAAGATAAAGTCTGACACTGTTTCCACTGTTTCCCCATCTATTTGCCATGAAGTGATGGGACCAGATGCCATGATCTTCGTTTTCTGAATGTTGAGCTTTAAGCCAACTTTTTCACTCTCCACTTTCACTTTCATCAAGAGGCTTTTTGAGTTCCTCTTCACTTTCTGCTATAAGGGTGGTGTCATCTGCATAGCTGAGGTTATTGATATTTCTCCCGGCAATCTTGATTCCAGTTTGTGCTTCTTCCAGCCCAGCGTTTCTCATGATGTACTCTGCATATAAGTTAAATAAGCAGGTGACAATATACAGCCTTGATGTACTCATTTTCCTATTTGGAACCAGTCTGTTGTTCCATGTCCAGTTCTAACTGTTGCTTCTTGACCTGCATATAGGTTTCTCAAGAGGCAGGTCACGTGGTCTGGTATTCCCATCTCTTTCAGAATTTCCCAGTTTATTGTGATCCACATAGTCAAAGGCTTTGGCATAGTCAATAAAGCAGAAATAGATGTCAGCCAGGTGCAAAGGTCTCCATGACAACAGTGAATTTAAGTCCCCACCAACACCGTTTGTACAGCACAAAAGATCCATCCCACTAGCCTGTGTAGCAAATCCCACCTTTCTAATCTTCATTTCTTTGCCCTGAATTTGTATCTTAATCCTCAGTTACCTGTATCTTACTATTTAAACATCCTGGAAAATGGCAAAATAATTTAAAAACTGAATTTAAGGCACTGTTTCCTTGGTATTCTCAGGGGAGAGATAGATTCAGGATTGTGTAAAGTTCATATTTAAAGACAATTTAGTTTTATTTCAAAGATGGACAGTTCTTTAACAAACATGAGTTTATTTAAATTGTTCCATTTTTTGAAATGAGGTTACAATTCAACAGAAGTAAAAAAACGTGGTAAAACCAAACCAAGAAAAGACTCACAGAAGAGAGAATGTTTGGATGTGATTTAAAGTTAACTTTTATATACTGATGTCCACCCACACCCACATCTAGCATCTCAAGATACTCTTCTGGGTATTCTTTTTAGCCAAAATTTTCTATTTTACCCAAGACTTTCACAGTCATAAATTCAGCAAAATATTTTAAACATATTTGAATGAATTATGTACCAGGTAGATTCTGGGTTCATGTCTTATAGCCAGATGATCTGAGGTAAGATATATAAGGCCAGCTTCTTTTTTGCCTAACACTATTATTTTTAAAATAATTTTATTTATTTATTTTTGGCTCTGCTGAGTCTTTGCTGCTAAACAGGCTTTTCTCTAGTTGGGGTGCATGGGCCTCTTGTTGTGGTGTTGGGGAGCACAGGCTCTAGAGTGTGCAGGCTTCACTAGTTGTGGCGTATGGGCTCAGTGGTTGTGGCTCCTGGGCTCTAGAGCATAGGCTCAGTAGCTGTGGCACACGGGCTTAGCTGTTCCATGGCACGTGGGGTCTCCCTAGACCAGAGATTGAACCTGTGTCCCCTGCATTGGCAGGCAGATTCTTTGCCACTGAGCTACTAGGGAAGCCCGAGGCAAGATATTTTAAACAGAGATAATATACACGCTCCAATGAAATTAGGTTGCTGTGAGAATTAATAGAATGATGCTGTAAAAATATTTTTTAAATTCTGTAGCAGTATACAAATATAAATTGTCAGGGTGATATTTGATGTTGTTCAAAGGAAACAATGGAGAAGAAATGGCAACCCACTCCAGTATTCTTGCCTGGAGAATCCCATGGACAGAGGAACTTGCCAGGCTACAGTCCATGGGATCACAAAGAGTTGGACACAACTGAGTGACTAACCGGAGAAGGCAGCGGCACCCCACTCCAGTACTCTTGCCTGGAAAATCCCATGGACGGAGGAGCCTGGTAGGCTGCAGTCCATGGGGTCGCTAAGAGTCCAATATGACTGAGCGACTTCACTTTCATGCATTGGAGAAGGAAATGGCAACCCACTCCAGTGTTCTTGCCTGGAGAATCCCAGGGACCGGGGAGCCTGGTGGGCTGCCGTCTGTGGGGTCACACAGAGTCAGACACGACTGAAGCGACTTAGCAGCAGCAGCAGCAGCAGAGTGACTAACAACAGAAGGAAACAGTAATAGTGCTGAATTATAGAGACTTGTATTTACTATCATTAGCTCAAATAAGAACTGAACAAAGTGACTTAAAAATTGGATTTTGAGTATAAAATAAAACAAAATGACTTTTTAAAATTGGATTTTGAGTATGAAATGAGCTTAATATAAAAATATTTGAACAGTATATACTTTTATAAAGTAAAGGATAGTTCTGTTTGTTTGTTTGTTTTGTTGTTGTTGTTGTTTTCAGATTCCCCTGGTCCGCACCAGTGCTAAGTCGGCTGCTAGGCGCCAGAGGAGGCGAGGCGCCGCGAGGAACCGCGCCCTTGGGAGCACACCCGGCTGGGGGACACTGACATGCCCGCCACCGCAGGCCACAAGGGGCTAAAGGGTAGTTTTTATTCCACAGAATTCCAACCACTCTACCACTGTCCTTTTAATATAATTGTTCATCCAGTCCTAAATCATTTTCCTTTAGGTGGTCGTGGTTGATTTTGTTTTGCAAGCTGGGTTCATGGGTGCCTGTGTTTTCTGTGTCAGTGCATGTTTGAGATTTCCTGTTGCCTGCAAAACAGGAGAATGCCCATTGTATGTAACTCCAGGGGGCATTTGTCACCTAGAATGAGGTGTGCATGGTGCCTCCAGAAACAGCTCACCTTGCAGTCTCTGAGACTGTCCTCTGGAGTCGCACAACTCAAGACCCTGCTTAGAAAGCTTTACAATTTCTGTGTCACGTATTTCCTCTTTCCTAACTTTGAGAAAAGTCACTGATAAGCCTTCTGTGATGGGTTTAATTTTGCCCCCCCCGCCCCCAGTTCATGTGTTGAAATCCAAACCCACAGTACCTTAGACTGTGACCTTATTTGGAAATAAGGTTGTTTCAGGTGTAATTAATTAAAATGAGATCATTCTGGACTAAGGTGGCCCCCTAATCTGATAGGACTTGGTGTCCTTATAAAAGGGGTAACTTTGGATACATATATGTACACATGGAGAGTACCATGTGGAGATGAAGGCAGAGATCAGAGTGATGCAACAGAAGCTAAGTGCAATGGTTAATATTATGTATCAATCTTTACTGAACTACGGGGTACCCAGCTATTTGGTCAAACGTTATTCTGGGTGTGTCTGTGAAGGTGTTTTTTTGGATGAGATTAACATTTAAATTTGGTAGACTTAGTAATGCAGGTTGCCTTTCATAATCCGAGTGGCCATAATCTAAGCAGTGGTTGGCTTGAATAGAACAAAACCGTTGACCCTTCTATGAGTAAGAGGGAATTTCTCATAAAAGAAAAAAAGAGAGTCAGAGAACCCCTTCTGCCTGGATTGAGCTGAGACCTTGATCTTTTCTGACCTTCAGATTTGGACTGAATCATCAGCTGTTCTTGACTCTCCAGCCTGAGCCTACTGACTTTCAGACTGTAAAATTAAACCATCAGCTCTCCTACTTTCTCAGGCCTTTGGACTCAGGGTCTCCAGCTTGCTGACTGCAGGTCTTGGGACTGCTCAGCATCCATAATCATATGAACTAATTCTTTATAATAAATCTGTCTGTCTATGTGTCATTATCCATCCACCCATCATATTGGTTCCATTTCTCTGGAGAATCCTATTACACTAAGGAACACCAAAGATTGACAACAAATGATTAGAAGCTAGAAGAAAGGACTGGAATAGATTCTACCTCACAGCCCTCAAAAGGAACCAAAATTGCCAACCCCTTTATCTCCAACTTATAGTCTCCAGACTATAAGACAGTAAATTTCTGTTGTTTAATCTACTGAGTTTATGGTAAATTAGTACGCCTTTTGACACTAAAAATTACAGAAAAGAATTTTAAAACCAGCCTGATATTTTCCCCTTGTAAAAATGACATTTCCAGTTGAGAATTTTGGTAGGAGTTACAACAACCCATAGGTTAGTGCTTTGTTCTCTCCTTTTCTTATCTGTCGCCTTCTTCTAGTAGTTTTTATTTCTTTGTGGGGTTTTTTTTTCTGTTCTATATCCTGGTATCAGACCTTTTTTCTTCTGTACCATCCATTCTGATTCCTAATGCTTCTAATGTTTCACTTCAGCAATGGCTTTATTTTTTCCTATATTCACAAGAATTTTGTCAGCTCATTGTTGTCAATTTCTCCCCTTTATTTATTTATTTTTTTTTGCAGATTTTGCCTCAGGCAACTAAATTTATTAGCAAGAAAAAATTTTTGTCAGCCCAGCGCTGACCAACAAAGTACATCGTTAATAAAGGGTAACAAATCTGTCACTTAATTCATAAAATATACCTCAAGCAGTTACAACTAAAAATAAAGTTGGATTTTTGTTTTAATTTAAAAGCCTCAAAAATAACAAGCAATATGTTTTTAAACATGTAGTAGACACAATTGTCTATTATACAATATACACTGTACACAAGTAGGGCTCGGGCTGGTCAGGGTGGGGGAGATGATGGGGAGAGGGAGGAGGTTCAGGATGGGAAGGTGTTTCATCTGAATCCAGATTTGAGTTGAAATGCTGTGTCATTTAGAAAAGAGAATTGCTAAAGTGAGAAAAAAAATTCATATGCTCATCATTGCCCCCCAAAACCCCTAAACTAAAAGCAGGCATGGGGGAGGTGAGTAGCAAGGACAGGAAGAAGGGAGCAATTAAATAAACGTCTTTAAAGCACACACACCACACAGTGTTCATCATCGGAAGTAGAGTATAAGGCAAGGCAACGTTCTCCATAGAAAAAGGGGGATCAGGGAGTGGGTGGGTAGCTTTACTTTTAAATAGAAAGTTGGAATGTGCTGGAGGAGAGTCAGGGTGGGGTGGGGCGTGTGGAGTGGAGGCGGACTGGCTGCCAGTGGAGCCCTGGGTGCAGGGCCCCGGACGTCCAGGCGCCCGCAGTGGCCGAGGGGGCCAGGGAGGTACAGGAGAGGGAGGGGGCATGGCACGATGCGACTCCTGCAGTGTTGGGGGGAGGGGGCTCACTTTGCTCCTCGACAGAGTGAAATTCATGTTTTTCCTTTGGAAATAAGGGTTCCCACTCGTCCTGATTTAGAACGTCTCATTGGGCATGGCCAGTGTCCATGGTTTGGGCAGGCCAGGAGCTTGTGGTGAGAGGGGAGGGCCAGGGCGGAGCCAAGGGGCTTCAGAAGGAGGTGCATATGGGGCAGCAGAGCCCCTTCCTGTGGGGACAGTCACACAATAGGAACGGGGGTTGAGGCGGGCCCATGACAGCGTGGGCCTCCTTTCTGCCAGAGGCCCAGGCAGGTCTGCATCTGTGGGGCCTCTGCCTCAGTTGGCCTTACAAGTTCTTCGTGACCAGGTGGGTCTCGTAATGCTTGGTGAGGTGGTCACTCCTCATGAAGCGCTTCTGACACTGGGCACACTCGAAGTGTTTGTCCCCTGTGTGGGTGCGGGCATGCCGCTGGAGCTCGTCGCTCCGTGTGAGCCTCTTGCCACAGAAGAACCAGTTGCAGACAAAGGGCCGCTCGCCGGTGTGCAGGCGCACGTGAGCCCGCAGCAAGGACGTCTTACGGAAGGTCTTGCCGCAGTCGGGGATGTGGCACACGTGCTTCTTGCCCTGCTCTCCAGACCTCTTGTCCCCGTCCTTGCAGTTGGGACACGTGCAGGCCATGCGTCGCCGCTTTTCCCCAGGCTGGGTCTCTCCAGCCAGGGCCTGTTCCATCTGCAGCTGGATCTGGGTGGGGCTCAGCCCACTGATGGTCAGGTTGTTTCCAGATACATTCTGCACAGTCAGCTGCTGCTGTCCGCCAGTGTTGGTGATGGTGACGGGCACGCCCTGGACCTGGACACCGTTGATGTTGATGGTCTGCATGGCCTGGGCCGCCGCTGCCAGCTGTGCTGCGTTCAGGCTGATGATGCTCCCAGCAGGAGCGATCTTTGGCAGGGGTCGTTCTTTTCGGAGAATTGCAGCCGAGTGCTTTTTGCTGGTCCCACTCAGATGGGCAGCACAGGACGCGGGGCTGCTACAAGTGGTGGTGGAGGCAGTCGCAGCTGTTGCTGGGGGGCTGTCCTGGACAAGGACCGTCTGTACCTCACCAGAAGGCGTACAGATGGAGACCTGAGTAGGTGACGGCTCAGCAGCCTGGATCTGGAAGTTCTGGGAGGGCTTCTGGGGGACGGTGGGGAGTGTGGCGGATGCTGCCTGTACCAGCCGCAGGGCCTGCTGTGGAATCTGCACCACCTGCTGCTGCTCGGCCTTGGGGGGCACCACCTGGACCTGCTGGACCACAGCTGGCTGGCCCCCGCTGGGGCTCTGAACAATGAGCAGGTTGTTTCCTGCTTGGATAATGTTGTCTGCGGTGGTCTCGATCAGCACCGTCTCCACCTGCTCGGCCACAGCCACAGGGGGCTGGGCGGCAGGAAGACTCTTCTTCCTGGCTTTCTTGTTAGTCTTAGACAGTGGGGCAGGGGGGCTCTCCGTGAGGAGCTGAGTGGCGGCCCCGGGGTCGCTGGTGTTCACGAGGTTGTTGACAGGCAGAGTAAGGGTCACATTGCCACCGCCACCTGTCAGCTTCACCACATTGGCCCTGCTCTGTGCCGGAGTGGTGGTCGTACTTGACTTCTGGACAGGGGCTGGCTTGATGGGGACAGGCTTGTGACTGGACGGGGACGGGGTGATGATGGCTTGGTTGGTGCCAGGGATGATCTGGATCTGGTTGGTCAGACTGGGCTGCACCTGGATGGTCTGAGGACTGCTGGCCTGGATCTGAGGGACCGCCTGGTACTGGATACTGGTGTTCGATCGGGTCCCTTTGTTGACCACGGTGGGATTCTGGATGGCAAACACCAGCTGCCCCCCAGGGTAGGACGTGCTCAGCTGTGACCCCTGAATCTGAAGTATCTTTCCCTTGGAGGACAAGATTCCAAAACTATTCTTGCTGGGGCTGAGAGGGAGAGGGGCAGGTTTGATAGGGATGAGTTTCCATGGAGTAGGCTGGGGGGGAGCAGGAGGCGTCACCACAGCTTCAACAGCTGGAGGGCCGATTTTGCTACATGTCTCGGCAAGCAGCGCTAAGGGAGATGGCTGGGAGTCCTGGGTGGTAGAGGCGGCAGGCTGCAGGTAGTCACTGGGACTGACAGCGGCAGTGGCAGCCATGCTGGTCTGGATCGCTCATTACGACATCTTCCTCCCTGGCCTCCGCCACCTCCGCCGCCTCCGCCGCCACCGAGAGCCTCTTCTCCCCTTTAATTTCATTTTTTCCATGAGTTGAAATTTCTTACTAGTATTAAAGAAGATTATGACTAACTTCTTCTTGTACTATTTGGGAATAATTCTTTTTTCTAGGATTATACTTTCTCTGCTTTTTGAACATCATTGCTGTATTACATTACTCTCTTATGTCTGTTTCTTTTTTTTTCAATAGTGTCAACCTGTTGTTTCATATTTAAACTTTTCTGCTTACTCGTTGTTTAATCACTAAGTCATGTCTGGGAGTTCCCAAGCAAGAATATTGGAGTGGGTTGTCGTTTCCTTCTTCAGGGTATCATATTAAAAAGCAGAGACGTTACTTTGCTAACAAAGTTCCGTAGAGTCAAAGTCAAAATATATATATATATTTTTTCCAGTAGTCATGTATGGATGTGAGAGTTGAACCATAAAGAAGGCTGAGCACCAAAGAACTGATGCTTTCAAAATGTGGTTTGGAGAAGACTCTTGAGAGTACCTTGGATTGCAAGGAAATCAGTCAATCCTAAAGAAAATCAACCCTGAATATTCATTAGAAGGGCTGATGCTGAAGCTGAAGCTCCAATATTCTGGCCACCTGATGCAAAGGGCCAAATCATTGGAAAAGACCCTGATGCTGGAAAGATTGAAGGCAGGAAGAGAAGGGGAGGACAGAGGACAAGATGGTTGAGTGGCATCACCAACTCAATGGACATGAGTTTGAGCAAACTCTGGGAGATGGTGAAGGACAGGAAAGCCTGGTGTACTGCAGTCCATGGGGTCACAAAGAGTCAGACGTGACCGAGCAACTGAACAACAACAATGAACCAGGAAGAAGACCATCACCTGACCATGCTGGCATCATGATTTTGGACTTCCAACCTCTAAAAGTGTTAAAAATAAATTCAGTTGTTTATAAGCTTTCCAATGTATGATATTTTATCATAGCAGCCTGAATGGAGTAAGACAGTCACCAAGCAGACAGAGGAACTCTGTCATTGGCCTCCTGCTCATTAACCATCACACTTATCATTTTAAGCCATTCCCAGTTCCCCAGACACCTCATGGTCTCTTTTCTGTCTTGACCTTAATCACTTTGCATGAGCTGTCCTTCGTCAGTACTAATCATTACCTAGACTCTAGGGTAATGATTAATTTAAACATGTGTACTCTAGCAGCAGTAAATACCAAGATTCAAAAACAACTACTACTAACAAGCTGTACCTTAGGGCAAGATACTATACCTATTTAAACACTTTTTCCTGCCGTAATACAGAGTAGGTAACAGGACCAAACTCATAGCTTAGCTATAAGAATCTAATGAGGTAATTCATGTAAAGACTTTCAAGAGCTTGGAAATGAAATTAATTTCCTCCAATTTAATACAAGGATCCTGATCCTATCTCTCTGTTTTGAGTAGTGTATAACCTAATGCAGTGGGAGCTGTTTTGTTACAGCAGTGGAGTCTTTAGTCTAGAACAACAAATAAACACATAATTGAATCGCCATTCTTCTTTCTTCCTGCACAACATTGTGAAGAATATTTAGCATTAGTCAAACAACAAGAGAAATCTATTTTGTTCTTTTAAAATAATAGTCTAGATATAAGTTGTAAAACATCATTATTCTAAATTTGGCTATTTCAGAGGAGCCTGGTGGGCTACAGCCCATGGGGTTGTGAAGAGTTGGACACCACTGAGCCACTAAGCTAAATATGATAGAGACAAAGATAAAAGTGACAGAGACAAAGAGAGACTAAGATGCACTTTGCTGGGAAGATAAAATCAGTGTGAGAAATAGGCTGGAAGAGAATGAAGTCCATTGTATCAATCCACTATCACACTAATAAAAATCATGAAGCTGTTAATATTAAGCAACAGCACAGCAACCTAAATGCCTAACTAAAAAGAAAAGCCAGAATATCTGGATAGTAGATTTAAACTACATTTGTCAAACAATGTTACAAACAAATAAGAAAGCATGTTTATTGAAAATGACATGACTCTCTGATGCTACTTCATTTCTATGGTAACAACAGAGGAGAAACATAGTAAAACAACAATAAAACACATGTGACTCCACAGCCTCTTGTGCTCATTGGAGCAAACATAGAAAACAACTTTTCTACCCAAAAAGCTTGATCATTAAAAATTATGATATAAAGTATTACCATATACTGCTAAGTCACTTCAGTTGTGTCCGACTCTGTGCGACCCCATAGACGGCAGCCCACCAGGCTCCCCCATCCCTGGGATTCTCCAGACAATAACACTGGAGTGGGTTGCCATTTCCTTCTCCAATGCATGAAAGTGAAAAGTGAAAGTGAAGTCGTTCAGTCGTGTCTGACTCTTCTCGACCCCATGGACTGCAGTCCACCAGGCTCCTCCATCCATGGGATTTTCCAGGCAAAAGTACCGGAGTGGGGTGCTATTGCCTTCTCCAATCACCATATACACTATGGGTGTATATGTCTAGTGGAGATTCACTGCCTGATGGCTAGAAACACTAAAATAATGCAGCTGGTGTAGTGGTAAAAATCATTACATTTTGTTAATAAAATTTTTAATTTTTTTCTTTCAGTATGTTTTCATGTCAGGATGATACAATTCTTCTGAATGGAATTACTTATTTCATATTAAACCCATTACCATATACACTATGGTTTACACTTTCACTTCATCATAAGATGTGGTATTTTTTGTGAAGTTTGAGAATTACTGTTGTGCATTCATTAGATATGATTTCAAACCCACTTGTTTTGATCTAAGAATGAAGCTGTTTTGCTCTGAGAGTGAAGTTGTTCACATTGAGGAAGCTGTGTCAGGATGTTATCATTGGTATCTGTAGCTGTCATAGAAGTAGTGTTAGTCACTCAGTCATGTCTGACTCTTTTCGACCCCATGGCTGTAATCCGCCAGGCTCTTCAGTCCATGGAATTCTCAAGCATACATTAATTCCGCTACTGACTGGCACTGCTGGGTGCTTATCTGTAAGAACACAAGGAGGAGCGACTATGACTGGAGAACATTTAAGCTTTAAGTACCAAGAGATGTGAACAGTATCTCCAGAGTGTTCGGTCTGTGCAAGGCAGCTCTTTGCGGATCTAAATAATTCTCTGAAGACGTTGTGTTGAGCGGTGGGTAGGAGTGGGGTAGGGGTGAGGATAAGCTCCCGCCTGGACGAAATGACTCTTTGCCTGCCTGCAGCAGCCTAAGGAGATCGCTTTGGCTGCCAATATAGTGTCTTCCTTTCCTAGGAACGTGCCCTGTCCTCTAGCATGGCTTCTACCTTCCTTAGCAACGTGGTCTAGCAACATTTTGCCCTGGCAGCTGGGCATCTGCTTGTGGTCGACCAAGCCCACTCTCTGGACGGCCTGCTGTAGAAAGGTGCAGCTCAACTAAATTTGGACTTTATTTGTCTCCCTCTTGTCCGGAACCATAGTGTCATTCCTCCAGTATTGATTTGAACTCTTTTATTTCTTTATTGGCTTTTTAAGAGAAATTATCCTGTATGCTATTGGATTGTGAAATTACTCTATCTCCCTCAGTGAACCTGTGTTACATAAATTGTCAAAGACAATCTCAGTCTCTGAGCATAATTTGCTGCCTAGAAACAACAAAACAATTATGTTTTCCCCAAGCATATATGTTCTCAACAAAAATGACAATGTTTTTCAAAGATGACTTTCATTTCAAAGGTACATATTTCAGACACTAGTTTTACCGTTTTAATGAAAAATTAAATCTGTAACAAAAATAAATATTTTGGTTCTTATTTATATAACCATGTTTTAAAAAATGTATTCAATGGTTTTTCCATACTTTATCTTAATATTTTCATTTGATTAGTTCTATAAACTCTAAGGATCTCCCCATGGCTCAGTGGTAAAGAATCTGTCTGCATGCAGGAGCTGCAGGAGACACAGATTCCATCCCTGGGTGGGCAAGATCCCCTGGAGGAGAAAGTGGCAAGCCACTCCAGTATTCTTGCCTAGAGAATGCAATGGACAGAGGAGCCTGGAGGAAAGGGCTACAGTCCATAGGATTGCAAAGAGTCAGACACGACTGAAGTGACAGCAGCAGGCACAGCGGCAGCATAAAATCTAAAGCTAATGTACTAAATCACAAATGATCAATATAAAGGTATACGGCTGAAATTTTGTTTAAAAATTATTATTTACTCTATATAATTTGTCAAAAACACCATATACGTGTTAAGAGCACATAAGTAGTGGTCTAAAAATATATTTTAATGAATCAATGAATATATGTTGACTCAGTCAGTAAAAGATTGTGTGATCGGAAAGTATTTAATCATATGGAAACATGGTCACAATATATTTTTGAATTTTAATTCTGGTTAATTCTTGAGCATGGATGCAATTATAGAACATTCCTTTTTTTACATTTTTCACTGTTTAAAATTTCCATTGAAATAAAATGATTTTAAAATATGAGATATAATTGTCAAGCTATTAAAAACTACAAAATATAAAATTCAAACTGTAAAAATATTTGTAAAATGTATTGTGTTAAGATGAAACTAGCCAGAGACACAAAGAGAGTGGCTGCCAAGCATATCTGCTTTGCTGAAATCTCATTGCTTGAATGAGTCCTATTATTATTAGGTAGACTGGCAAACCAAATTTTGGCGAGAGGCTATAAAGGACTAGGGAAATTCTGAGGATGTAGAGTGGCCTGGGAGAGGGTTGGGGGAACCTGTGAGAGAGAAGACACTGATACTAGGGTGATAAATCTAACAGTAGTTAGGTGAAATTTGGGAAACTAGAGGTTTACTTTTAGCAAGTTTAACTGTGTGATATGTGATATAATCTCTTCTTATCTTCACAAAACTTTAGTAAATATCTGTGTCTCTTCCAAGTTTAATTGAAAAATTATCTATGTTGTCATACATTGTCATACATGGCCACATGTAAATTTACAAAGTACAGAAAGAATCTATCAAAGGCAATACAAAATGAGTTCTATAATTTAATATTCATGTGAATGATTGACTCTGAGGAATGACAATTAAATAAATGATTTCATTAAACACTTCTATTCATTTATTAAATAAAACTTAAATATTCAGTAGTCATGTGGATATTCTATGACCATATATTCAGCTATAGTTTTAGCTAATGTGAATATAAATAGTAACATAGTATTTAAGAGCACTGATTTTAGGTGAAGCTCTGCTTGGGTTCAAAATCCATTTTTGTAAAATATGGGCTTCTCTCATAGCTCAGTTGGTAAAGAATCTGCCTGCAATGCAGGAGACCCCAGTTCAATTCCTGGGTCAGGAAGATCCCCTGGAGAAGGGATAGGCTGCCCACTGCAGTAATGTGTTTTATCTTAGGCAAATTGTTGAAGTTATTTGAATTATAGCTTCTTTAGCTGAAAGACTAGCTAAGAGTACCTACTCCACAGCATTATTGAAAGGAATATACAGTACTCATGAAGTGTTTGGCACAGGACCTGAGAAATCAATAAATCTTAATTATAATGTAAGCTCCCAACCCAGGAATTGAACTGGGTCTCCTGCATTGCAGGCGGATTCTTTACCAACTGAGGTATCAGGGAAGTTCTTTCAATGAGGGCAGGAATATTATATCTTTTGATCATTGTTGTGTGGCTGGCACACAGAATTGTCAAGAACTATTTGTTGAATAAATTGATGAGTATTGTTATTATCAGTAATTGTTTCAATAATTACTGATATATTTAAGTAATTATTTCAACTTAAATATATCTGGAAACAGTATTGTTATTATCAGTAATTATTTTAATAATTAAGGTACCAACTTAAATATAATATATCTGGAAATATATGTATACAGGGAATATATGATAATGAGGGAGTTTAACACCTTTTGTCCCCCTGTGCCCTCTTTCCCCAGTTCCTGCCCCTCTCCATCCGGGCTGAGAACCTCTCATTGTCATTTAAGGTCTCCATGGGGGAGTCAGGGTAGCAGGGTGAACCAGCCCTAAATACTCCTTGGTTGGTGGATCGTTAACCGTCCATTTTTGGGTCGTTGGGTTACAAAACTGACAGCTGGCCACTAAGGTTATAATTTAGCTTCCAGGCAGGACTATGGCCAAATCTATCTCACCTTTCAGTGATAAGGTGGCTATGTTGGGCAAAGTGTTCCTTCCTCTGAGCAAACCAACAGTAGATGCTGCCTGTGGAAAAAGTGGAGGATTGTTTATTCTGTTTGTCCACCCAGATAATTCTATTCCCTTCTCTCCACTGCTCTGTGCCCCAGAAGGCTGACATCCATAGACTGCTGTTACCATGGTTTTCTTTCTCTCTGGCTAGCAGATACATTGGCCAAGGAGAGGCAGCATGCAGAAATTAAGGAGACAGTATGTCTCTCTGTGGCACTGTATGAGACACTCTCCAATTAGCCTAATCCCTGAGCCTCACCTGCATCCTGATCCTCTGTTAAAGCTGCATATAGCCTCTGCAAACATCTCATGGTAAAAACTCCTTTAGGAGGATTCCAGCCATCTGTGTGTGTGTGTGTGTGTCTCTCTCTCTCTCTCTAACTCTCTCTCTTTCTGCCAGCCTTTTTGAATTTCATATTTTCTACCCTTTTCTACCTTTTTTTGAACTTTGTATTTGTGATTCTGACTTCTGGAGAAACAAATCAAGCCCTCCAAGTGGACATCTTGAGAGCTCATGCTCCCAGTACGTAAGGGATATTTAGTTGCCTCTTTTAAACTCAGCACATTTATGAACCTCTGTGAGGAGGGCCTCTCTGGGCTTGAAGCCCCCTGGACTCTTATGTGAGTCCATACCCTGCCCCTCCATGGGTGAGAAGTCAGAGGTCACATGAGTGCATGTGATACCCTTGTCAGCCGTCTGTCCTCCGTGGATGATCAGACCACCCTTGGGAGATGTGCAGTATGGATACCAATCGTTCTGGGGAGTCTGCCAAGTCCAACAAGGGCAAGAGTCCCAGCCGAACATCTCACTGGTCAGCAGGCTTTCTCACACCCCCGCAGCTCCTGCCTCTCAGCTCATCCTGTCCTCCTCTCAGCTTAGCTCCCACTCTGAATGCCCAATTTCCCAACTTCCCATTTCCATTGTACCCCAGTGGGCATCATGGTTTTCCCAGCACATCTCTTGGGGAGCTATCTTCGCTGGCATCACTTCAGTCCAATGGATTCTGTTCACCCAGCTGTGGCCTGAACAGGTGTACTTCACATGGTGCAGATAAGGGACCCGAGGATTCCACTTGTTTGGGGACAATGACAAGTAGTACCATTAGAAAGCTCTGAATGTATGTTCCCATTTTTAAATGCCTTGTGTTGTTGTTTTTTTTATAGTAAATAGAGCCAACAAAGACGAGTTGATGCTGCAGAATATTTAAATGATATTCTCATGAGCATCAACATTTTAAAAAGATTGTCTTAAATGCCACCACTCCCCACCTTATGGCCTGTTCTTAAACAGTGTCTTCTCACCAGGATAAGCAAACAGGTTTTAGAGTGCAACACAATGAGTGTCTTTCCAAAAGGCCTAGGGGACGGGAGTCTTGGGTCCTTGAGTGACTTAGAACTATATAATGTCCCTTGATTTTTTTTTAATTAAAGGTGAAAGAAATCGGACATGCAGTGTGATCGCACCATCTCTGCTATGTCTGAGAGCCTCTGCGTAGACTGTTAGGATGAACAGAATCCCCCTTCCAGTGTAACCCAGGAAAACTGTATCAGCATAAACACATATTGAGTCAAAAGGGATGAAAATTCAGCTTTTATTTTAACAACTGAAACAAAGGAGGAGTTTGTTATTCCACATTTTTTTTGCTTTTTTTTCTAAAATTATGGGCATACATAAGCACTTAGATAGTATGACTTTTTGGCAATAGCCAACTCTACCCTGGTTGTGGCTTATGTCAGCATCCACACCCACTTGGACAAATCCACATCACTTCTGTGCCTCCCCAGTTGCCTATCAAGTAAAAAGACCAGCACATTTTGGGAGACCCTGCGGGATTTTGGGTGTTTTTCTTCCTTCTTGATAGTTACTGTAGGTGTGTTAGGATTGACTTCAGAGCTTCCTTTATCCATGAATCGTTGATGCCACAGACAGTCTTCAGCAAGAGAGCACAACCGAGAAGGCCTGAAAAAGATGATGAAATACACTGAATCCAGTGGACCCAGGGGCTTCTTCCCTTCACAATCTCTCACACACACACACACGTTCCCAGCAGTGCTCATAAGAGATTGCTTTGGGGTCTCATCTAACTTGTCCAAGGTAACACAGAGCGGGGATTGGAACTAACCAAGCCTGTTTCTAGAGCCTGTGCTCCACATCATTCTCTATAAAGCAAATGACAGTCTCATACTGTAGGGTTGGAGTTTATCAGGTGGACTAGTATGGTGATGGTAAAAAACAATGTTACCTTACTTTGTATATATCTGGATAGCTTACCACCCAGACCACTCAGGTTTCTCTGGAAGGAGAGTCCTGAAGAGACCGCAAGAAGTTAGTCAGAGGATTCTCTCTCTCTCCCTGTCTTATCCCTTGTGAGAGCCTGGTTGGTCAGACCCAGGAGTCATGATGACTCACAATGCCTCAAAGAACTTTCTGATTTTGGCGCCATGGATACCACCAGCTAGGTTATCTCTGGTGTGAGGCTGAACACTGAGTGACTGAGAGGTGCTAGTAAAAGGGGAAAATACTACCCATATTTGGCTACCATCTTCATATCTGTTCCCTGGAAGGATACTCAGTTCTCTTGGCCTCAGAGATCTTTCCTGACTCATTCAAAATCTCTCCCATTAAATGTTTCCTGTGTTAGGAGTTAAAATGCCCATTGCATATCCATAGGTCTTCTGGTCAGTATTGAGCAGTTTTGGCCTCAAGTGCCAAACAGGAACTTGGCCTCAGGTAGAATTTTCTGCTTCTTTCTCGATCTCTAGATACAGCCTTGGCCACAACTCTGAAATGCACAATTCACGTCATAAGTGGGGTGTCTAATTGTAGAAATTTTGACTGAGTAGCCATACTTCTCATGCCATATTACCTTGCAAGTCTTTGATACAGAACAGCTACATAACTGACATTGATGAGTGATCCAAGTGGGTATTGTTTAGTGTCATGACATGGGTTCTTACAGGCTGTAAGAGGGGTAATTGTGAGGACAGGACTCTGTTGGTGGTGGTGGTGGTGGTGTTTTTTGTTTTTGTTTTGATAGTGCTTTCCTAAGAGTCTAGCATGAGTACTATGAAGAAATTTGATATATTCCTACACTGGTGACCCTACTGTGGTCAATTTCATGTGACAACTGAAGAAACTGAGGCAAGGAGGTCTGTGAGATGGACCCAGGTCACACACACCCTTCTTTGAGAGGTTCTGTCTTCCAGATTTCCTCCCATCTCATATAGAGTCATGGAAAGAGACTAAAATAGTGTGCTCAGTGTCTAAAAGAAATTGAAGAGGGATGAGAGCTATTATTAGTG
Organism: Bos indicus; assembly: GCF_029378745.1. Taxonomy (NCBI): domain Eukaryota; kingdom Metazoa; phylum Chordata; class Mammalia; order Artiodactyla; family Bovidae; genus Bos; species Bos indicus. The sequence goes on along the minus strand of NC_091789.1, from coordinate 18,975,276 downwards.
TATAGTATTTTATTAACAAAAAGGTAGCAAACTGTCCTTTTCTTAAGGTATTGCCTTCTTGGAATAGTCAAGGCAAGTAGATCAGGAAAGATTGTTGATATAAGTTAAACACATAAAAATAGATTCTGCATATGCCTCTAATAATTAGGAAATATAATAGAAATAAAATATTCTATTCAAATGGTATCAAGCAGTGTAAAACATCTACAAATACAATTAACTTTTTAAAAAACATAGGAAAAACATACATGAAACTTTTTATGAACTTCCTATGTGGACACTTTATGATATTTTTAAGTAACTTTCTTTTGGAAAGGAAGACTAATTTTTGGAAAGATATAAATTCTTCCCTAAATTAATCTTTGAATTCAGTGCAATCTCAGTCATAAATCACAAGATTTTGATTGTGTGTGTGGAACTGGAGGACTAGATTATAAAAATACCTTGAAGAGAAAATGTGAGGGATTAGTCCAGGGGGTGGGGGTGGGGGCATGTGTCATACAGTATATTAAAATAAAAATATTTTCATAGATACATGGGAATTAAATCATAAAGCAATCAGATGTTGCCTCAAGGCAGTATTTTATGACCGTGTGTGTGTGTGTGTGTGTGTGTGTGTGTGTGCACACATGGGCACGTGTGTCTGTTAGGGAAGATGGAAATGCAGAGGGGCTTCTGGAACCACTTGGTATTTTTCCTACTGGTAATTCTGGATTCCATCATCTTTCACAGGTTTTCTCAGTTGTGTTCTCTTGCTGAAGCCCATCTGTGGCGTCAACCAGTCATGGATAAAGGAGCCTCTGAAGTCAGTCCTGGAACGCCCACACCCATCATCAGGATAGCAGATGAATACCTGAAACCCACCGTGGCCTCCAGAAACATGCTGATGTTTTTACTTGGTAGGCAGCTAGGGAGGCACAGAAATGATGAGGCGCTGACAAAGTGGCTATGGGGGTTGACACAAAAAACACCAGGGTGGAGTTGGCCTTTCCCTAAATATCATGTGACTTCCACCTATGGCCCCTGAGAATTATGAAAAATGGTGTGGATCAACAAATCTTTCCCCTGAAGGGACCATTAAAATTGAAGTTGTGTTTTCACCTCTTCTGGTTTGATGTGTTTTTTGTTCATGGGCCGCTTGTACCTCTGAACTTTCTCCCTGCTACCCAAAGTCCACAAACATGTGAAGTCTGGTTACTCACCTTTGGAGAATGTTGACTCACTTAGAGTCTGGGGGATTTCAGTTTAGAGGGGCCCTCTTGAGAGAAGTTGGAAAATCTGTTGCATTTACATGTGAAAAATGCCCTAATTTACTAGGGGGGATTAGGGCTTCAAGAAGGCCACTTGGGGGGTCTTGATTTGTCTCCCCTGAGGTTCGAGGGAGACAGTGGGAATAAGTCAGAACCACAAATAAATTTAAAATGGGAGAGACTGGGAGGATAGGGGGAGCTCTCCTCTGTGTGGAAGCTGTATGTCAGGGAACTACATATGTACATTATCATACATATGGAACTACATACATCAAGGCCCAGAGATGTGGTCTTTAAAGTAGCTATGAAAGACCCCGCCAAGGGAAAAAATTTAAACAGTCAGATTTGAACAGTGGCTAAACTTCACCCCATGGACAGAGGAGCCTAACAGGGTTGCAACATGGGGTTTGCAACATGGTGTTGCAAAGAATAGGACACAATTTAGTGACTAAACACCACACCACCACAAACTTGATCCAGATAGGGGGACTGGTTGTGACCTAGACCTCTTGTTCTTGTGTGCAACAGACCCTGGGGGACAAGTAGGTGAAAAGGGGTAGGGAAGCAGATGCTGGCTGAGCCCCAGTGGAAGCATCATGCTACACCTTGTTTCCCTTTCCTACTGCAGGCTGCAGCCTGGGCCAGGCCTGAGAAGGGACAGGCTTTGACACTGAAAGAAGATTAGAGTTGTGATTATTACCTTGAACAGGACATATAAACTACTGAACACTGATTGTGTGGAATACTAAGGTCACCAAAGACATTCTATTATCTGAGAGTGCTCCAAAAAAATCATGAGGCTGACCCTGGGACTGATGATGGGGAGCAGAGAAAGAAGAACCCAAGGGCATTGGGAGGGGTTAGAGGACAAAATTATTGTGTGTTTTTTTTAAATGGTAAAATGATTGTTGTCTCTTTATCACAGGGACTAAAGAAAACACATTTTAACATAAGGAACAACATGAATTTATTGTTTTTACCTACTGAATACTATAGTAAAGATGGATTTCGTCTAATTAGAGTGATACAGAATTAACACAGCCAAGTTAACGTGAAGCATGACATGAATCAATGCTTATGGCAGTGGTAACTTTGAACCATGTCATTAAATAAAAGAACAGAAGGATGAAATCCTATATAAGCCCATTTAACTTAAACAATGATTCTGGAAGTTTAGAATTAAAGATCATGAGTAATTAAAAAGACTTCACTTAAATCACTTAGATTTAAATTTAAGAAAATTTATCATTTAATTGCATTCATGTACACCAACATTCTTAGAAGTAGAACACAGTTTAATTTCTCTGCTTTGTAAAACTAAAATATATCTCGATCACTCAATAGTTAGAAAATAAAAGACTCCATTGGGCTTTGGTTTCCATATGTATTTATTTTGTGTGGACAACAGTGACTTTTCACCATTTCCTTTCCAGTAATTCTATGATTCTGAAAATGATTTCATTCATTCATAGCAAAAAGCTTAGCAATCCTTTTAGTACTGTTAACATTTTCACATTTGTTTGGGGATATGTGCTGAGTCGCTCAGTCATGTCCGACTCTTTGCGACTCCATGGACTATAGCCAGCCAGGCTTCTCTGTCCATGGAATTCTCCAGGCAAGAATACTGGAGTGGGTTGCCATGCCCTCCTTCAGGGGATCTTCCCAACCCAGGGATCAAATCCAGGTCTCCTGCATTGCAGGCAGATTCTTTACTGTCTGAACCACCAGGGAAGCCCAAGAATACTGGAATGGGTAGCCTATCCCTTCTCCAGGGGAAATTTCCGACCCAGGAATTGAACTGGGGTCTCCTGCATTGCAGACAGATTCTTTATCAGCTGAGCTACCCAGGAAGCCTATAATAAGGTTTAAGAGGTGAATAATCATCTCCAATACTGTACATTTTATCACTGCTGTTAAAATACCATTGTTTGATTGGTAAATTATAAGTAATTTCTCCCCAGTGTCTCTCTGCTTCATAACCACCAAACATAGGAGGGTTTTAGTGCTAGATGAACAGTTTATTTTAAAAGAACATAATGCAGGAACAGCCAGATGGAAGATGCGTAGGCCCCGGTATGAGGAAAGGACACAGAGCTTCGGTGCCCTTGCCAGGCAGGCCACTCTCCCTGCATCTCTGTGGGTTCACCAATCTGGAAACTCCAAAATTATTGGGTTTTGACCCCTACTTGCTCTACATAATCATTCCACAGACATGAGAATGGCGAAGCCCAAATCCAGGATAGTGTTTACATGAGGGACAAATGGAGCCACCGTGTTTGAAGTTTTATTTCCTTAGCTGGAAGATGAGTATACAGACATTTCTTATACTGTTTCCCATACATTCCGTACATTTCCATATTCCTGATGTACTTCATCAATAGAGAAGGACATGACCCAAGGCCAGTTGGAAGTGCTATTTATATTCACAGGTTTGTCTCAGGGTCTACTTTCCAGAAATGTACACACAGAGACCTTGTATATAAAAAATGCAAGCAGTCACACCCAAGAGAAAAATAATGGTATAGGCTCTATCTTTCAAATATTGGTGGGAAATAATTTGAAACCTAGAATTCTACTTCCAGCCAAACATTTGAGTATGAGAATAAGTTAAATGCATTTTTCATGTATACGGTGTCTATGTGTGCATTTCCCATAAGTAGACCCTGAGACAAACCTGTGAATATAAATAGTTTACTTGAGAGGGAACCTTAGAGAGCAGTGTGTGGGGAAGTGAAACTTAGAAGGAAGGCAGCCAATTAAGAGGGATGATCTAGCAGGTGGGCACTAGGAGCAACTGGAGCTTATTCATGGAGGGAGTATGATGGGAGACTATGTAGAATGCACCTCAAATCCATCTCAAGTATGGGACAAGGAAGCTGGAGTATGCAGCCACCAAAACCCCAACCATTATTTAACAAAGATGCTTCTAGGGATAATAAATCTCTCACACTTCCAATTGGCTTTGAGTCACATCCAGCATGTGCCAAGGGCGAGTAGAAAAACCCTGAAGTGGAGAGTCCTGGGTGATTGTAGAAAGCAGCCTACTGGATGTTGAGGTGAGACCTGGCTTTGAAGAACCAGAATCAAAATACATAAGTCAAGGTTAGAATCTTTTTGACATTGTTTGCAATACTCTACCCACTGTTTGTGTAAAATTTTCAATAAACTGGAATTACACTTTCTTTCTCGAGCTGAGCACGTATTCAAGTTTCAGGAATCCCAGTCCCAGAGAATTGTCAGATGAGTTTTCTGCTGCCTATGGGCTTTCCAGGTAGCTCTGTGGTAAAGAGCCAATGCAGGAGATGCTGGAGACGTGGGTTCGATCCCTGGGTTGGGAAGATCCCCTGGAGAAGGAAATGGCAACTCGCTCCAGTATTCTTGCCTGGAGAATCCCATGGAAAGAGGAGACTGGCAGGCTACACAGTCCGTGGGGTTGCAAAAGAGTTGGAAACCACTTAAAGACTAAATGACAACAACAACAAAGGAATGTTTACATTATAGACCTTAAAATCTTCTTCCAGGGAAAAAGAGAGCAAGACCTCTGTGGTCTGTCCTGATTGAAAATGTCCTGAGTGAGTAGGCACGGGTCTCTCTCTAGGATTTTATGAAGATCTTAGGCTGAAGGTATCCACAACTCAGTTCTTGTCATCCAGTCTAGAGGGCCTCAAGGTAGGTATAACATGTCATGTCCTGCCCGAGTGGTTCCTCAGCATGCAGAGGTCAGAGAAGCTCCCCTAGTTTCCCATAGCACTTGGAACTTTATTTATAGCCCTGTTATTAAACTCTATGTTAAATAAAGAGTGAGTGTGTGAGATACCCCCACTCGGTTATGGTCACTGCACCCCCAACCCGTATACTGTCTCCATGGTGTTGTTATCAAAAGTGGGGTCCTACTGCTCACTGCTCTGAAGGCAATAAAGAGGCAAGGTTGGTGGAAAGGAGTTTGTTTTATTTCCGAGGCTGGCAACAGAGAGGGGTGGGGCACTCCTGTCCACAGGCTGACTCCCCACCACTGATAATCAGTAGGCAAGAGTTTCAGGGATGTATAAGCAGACAGATGGGGCTACATGCAGAAACAGCACAGTCAGCTCTAACAGTAATCTTGAAATCCGTCATGCGGTGGTCTGATTAGCTTCAACTTTATTGTCAGTTCCAGGGTTAGTTTATTCCCATATCTTTGAGACCAGTTCTCAGAATTGTGGCAGCTTATGTCATAGCAGCAGTTTTGTCATCGTGTACTTAACTTCTTCCACCTGGTTGGGGTTTCAGTCTATCTACAAGACAGCTCAAAGGATATGGCTCAGAATATTATCTATAATCCTTGAGGAGGAAATAAAGGTCCTTGGCTTTTGACTAAATTAATATTATTTTGTCTTTTTAGACTGTTTTCCTTTGCTTTTACATTTTCTGACTTCTCTGATTAAGTTTATTCTTTGACTAAAGTTTTTCTAAAGACAAAAGGTAGGTGGAAGACATGGAGTCGGGGGAAAGGACTATAGGGTCCTGCTCCATTTCAGTGTGTATACACCTCTCTCTAGAGATTCTCAGAAATGCTGTTTTGGGTGGCGAACAGCTTTTAAGGAAATGAGTTCGATGAGCAGATGGTCAGTGACATTTGGGGTATTGTTACCAACTAGACTCCATTTCAGCCTAGGACAGCCACAGGTGGCAACAGATGGCCTTCCAGAGCATGTGATGGGAATCCAGGAATGAATCTTTGTCATCATTCAGATGTGGCTTGGATGACTGGATCCACTCCTGCTCAGCCAAGTGTGTGTTGTCTTCCCTCAGCTATTGGAGGTTCTCTGAGCTGTCACCGTCCACAGACCAGGGAGAGCTTGGGGCTGGTTCACCCTCCCACTCTAACTCCCCCAGGGGGACTCGTGGCAAAAAGAAGTGCCCACTCTGAATGGAGAGAGCCCAGGTTTGGGGAAAGAGACATAATGGGAAGGGGAATGTTAAACATCTTCAATAGAAAGTTAAGATCTACGGGACAACAATCAAGAGAAAACTTTGGGAGTCTTGGAGGACTTTTCACATCTGCTTTCCATTTGGGATCAGCAAGAGTAAACAAACAAGCCAATGCACACTCATAAACAAACAGGCAAGTTGGATGTTTGCTCCTGACTGTAAACTGAGGCAATACTAGGGTGCACTTTAAGTATTTTTCACACTTAGGAATATTACTGTGGCTGCCTGATGTCCAATGTCACAAAACTAGTGTTTCATATAATTTGAATTTTTTTTACTTGTGGATAATTCTGGAATAGCCTGGTCCACAGGAGATTTTACACTTGAAGATCATGAGATCACCAAGCACTGTTGCAACTCAAGCAAGTGGAGACAAATTTGCTGTCACCTTGTTGGTATGAGGCAGCACACAAGTCCGCACCTCCTCTATCTCCTCACACAGGAAAAATTAGCATCTTTAGTGGTGCCAAATAGGATGTTGTGCCATCCTATTTCAGACCCGAGTTTGCATTTGTGTTTGCTTGAGTATTCTTTTATATCCCCCCTTTCACATTTCAAAATATTCTTTAAGTGGCTTTTAGGATATTTCAAGTATATCCTTAGGCACTATTTCTTTTAAATTGCTTTTCTGAATTGAGTAATTAACAGTATTATCTATTTTAATTGATTATTTACTGAATTATATGAAAGTGTGTATGGAATATATATTAATTTTGTACTCAGCCATACAAATGAATTCAGATATAACCTGTAATGGTTAGTTTTCCCTCTTTCAATTGGTTAATGTCTTAGCTACTTTTCCCCCTTATTGTCATGTATGGAGATGTGTACCATCCTATTTGGAAAGCATCCAACACCTCTTTTGTCTTTTGGTTTATATACTGATAAACTTCTTTTGGTCTTTTAATATACCAGAGTAAGAGATTTTGTATCATTTGACCCTCTTCACATTGACTGGTCATGGTACAATACTCCTTGAATTACTTGAGTTACTTGAGTTACTCCTTGAGTTACTCTGAACTATGTTGACTAATATTTGGTGTGGTGAAAAGCAACCACACCTACAACCAGTGGTGGGATACTTCTCCAGCTGAGAAAAGCAGTAAGAAAATGTGTTCAAAGAACTGCACCCAAGTGGTGTCCCAGTCCAAAGGTGGGCAAAGGATACAGTTGGGCAGAGGGGCTCGCTAGCTAGCTAGCTAAGTTGCTTCAGTTGTGTCCGACTCTTTGCAACCCTATGAACTGTAGCATGCCAGGCTCCTCAGTCCATAGGATTCTCCAGGCAAGAATATTGGAGTGAGTGGATAAGTTGGGTCGAAAAGGAAACACTGTTCAACTCCAAGAAGAGGAACTGTGTTCATCTCCACGTGCTGTGGGCCCTACAGCACAAATTCTAGGTTGCTGTTGTTGTCCAGTCGCCCAGTCATGTCCAACTCTTTGCGACCCCATGGACTGTAGCCTGCCAAGCTCTTCTGTCCATGGAATTCTCCAGGCAAGAATACTGGAATGGGTTGCCATTTCCTTCTCCAGGAGATCTTCCCAACCCACGGATCAAACCTGTGTCTCCCACATTGCAGGCAGATTTTTTACCTCCTGAGCCACCAAACATGGTCCACTGGATGAGGGAATAACAAACCACCCCAGTATACTTGCCAGGAGAACCCCATGAACTTTACAAAAAAAAAGTCTAGGGCTTCTCCCCTGATTCCCATTCCTAGCCAGGTGCCTGCCTTGGAAAACTCAGCCTGCCCCTTCGATTATGGCCCTGCATCTTCAAGGGCACGTTCAGTTCAGTTCAGTCGCTCAGTCGTGTCTAACTCTTTGCGACCCCATGAACCGCAGCATGCCAGGCCTCCCTGTCCATCACCAACTCCTGGAGTCCACCCAAACCCATGTCCATTGAGTCAGTGATGCCATCCAACCATCTCATCCTATGTTGTCCCCTTCTCCTCCTGCCTTCAATCTTTCCCAGCATCAGGGTCTTTTCAAATCAGGTCAGCTCTTCACATCAGGTGGACAAAGTATTGGAGTTTCAGCTTCAACATCAGTCCTTCCAGTGAACACCAGGGCTGATCTCCATTAGGATGGACTGGTTGGATCTCCTTGCAGTCCAAGGGACTCTCAAGAGTCTTCTCCAAAACCTCAGTTTAAAAGCATCAATTCTTTGGCGCTCAGCTTTCTTCACAGTCCAACTCTCACATCCATACATGACCACTGGAAAAACCATAGCCTTGACTAGACGGGCCTTTGTTGGCAAAGTAATGTCTCTGCTTTTGAATATGCTATCTAGGTTGGTCATAACTTTCCTTCCAAGGAGTAAGCGTCTTTTAATTTCATGGCTGCAATCACCATCTGCAGTGATTTTGGAGCCCAGAAAAATAAAGTCACCCACTGTTTCCACTGTCTCCCCATCATTTGCCATGAATTGATGGGACCGGATGCCATGATTTTAGTTACCTGAATGTTGAGCTTTAAGCCAACTTTTTCACTCTCCTCTTTCACTTTCATCAAGAGGCTCTTTTAGTTCCTCTTCATTTTCTGCCATAAGGGTGGTGACATCTGCATATCTGAGGTTATTGATATTTCTCCAGGCAATCTTGATTCCAGCTTGTGCTTCTTCCAGCCCAGCGTTTCTCATGATGTACTCTGTATATAGGTTAAATAAGCAGGGTGACAATATACAGACTTGACATACTCCTTTTCCTATTTGGAACCAGTCTGTTGTTCCGTGTCCAGTTCTAACTGTTGCTTCCTGACCTGCATAGGGTTTCTCAGAAGGCAGGTCAAGTGGTCTGGTATTCTCATCTCTTTCAGAATTTTCCACAGTTTATTCCACAGACAATCACGATGGTGTGATCATTCACACTCACCTAGAGCCAGACATCCTGGAATGTGAAGTCAAGTGGGCCTTAGGAAGCATCTCTACAAACAAAACTAGTGGAGGTGATGGAATTCCAGTTGAGCTATTTCAAATCCTGAAAGATGATGCTGTGAAACTGCTGCACTCAATATGTCAGCAAATTTGGAAAACTCAGCAGTGGCCACAGGACTGGAAAAGGTCAGTTTTCATTCCAATCCCAAAGAAAGGCAATGCCAAAGAATGCTCAAACTACCACACAATTGCACTCATCTCACACGCTTGTAAAGTAATGCTCAAAATTCTCCAAGCCAGGCTTCAGCAATATGTGAACCGTGAACTTCCAGATGTTCAAGCTGGTTTAAGAAAAGGCAGAGGAACCAGAGATCAAATTGCCACATCCACTGGATCACAGAAAAAGCAAGAGAGTTCCAGAAAAACATCTATTTCTGCTTTATTGAGTATGCCAAAGCCTTTGACTGTATGGATCACAATAAACTGTGGAAAGGGCACGTTAGCCAAGCCCATTTCCCCTTCGCGGGGCGGAGCCCTGATCATCTCCAAACCTAGGGCGGCTCGCCCTCACCATCACTGTTGCACCTGCGCACTTCAGATCACCTGTCTCGTGGGCTGAGCCCACACTGCTTAAGACTCCTGCATTCTTCGTCAGGAACCTCGGCCCCGCCCCTCAGATTTGGACCCCGCCTCCTCGGGTGGGCGTTAGCCCAAACTCCTTCCCCTATTCCCGCCCCGCCCAACTCAGCCCGAGCGTCACTCCTACGCACTAGCAACCACCAGGTCGTGTAGGCGGAGCCCAGCCCGCCAGCTACCGCCCATGGCCCCGCCCACCTGGGACCGGGCCCACCTCCGCATACACGCACTTCCCGCCACGCCTCTTCGCCGCCCATTGCCGAGTCCAGTGGAGCTCGGAGAAGCAAGCAGGACGCGATGGACGGCCGAGTGCAGCTGATCAAGGCCCTCCTGGCCCTGCCCATTCGGCCCCAGACGCGTCGGTGGAGGAACCCGATCCCCTTCCCCGAGACGTTTGACGGCGACACCGACCGGCTCCCGGAGTTTATCGTGCAGACGGGCGCCTACATGCTAGTGGACGAGAACCTGTTCACCAACGATGCCCTGAAGGTGACGTTCCTCATCACCCGCATGACCGGGCCAGCCCTGCAGTGGGTGATCCCCTACATCAGGAAGCAGAGCCCCCTCCTCAACGATTACCGGGGCTTCCTGGCCGAGATGAAGCGGGTGTTTGGATGGGTGGAAGACGAGGACTTCTAGGCCGGGAGCGCCTCGGGTCTGGGGGCGGGTGCTCGGGGGAGGGTCCGCCGCGCCAGTCGCCGCCTCCCAGATCGCCACAGGCGTCCTCCCGCCGTGTCCCCCCTCACCTTCGGGTGGCCGCGATCTCCCCCGTGCTCGTGTCCCCTCCCGCGTAGTGCTTGCCTTTGTTCCAGGAATAGCGCTCCAGGTTCCCGCTGCTGCCGCCGCCCTCGGGCCACTCAGGCCTCTCCCCTGCACACTTGGACTCGGTCCTGCTCTCCAACTGCAAGCCGGGCTCCTGTTACCCACTGGGCAGACCACCCACACCCAGCCGCTGCCAACCGTCCACCTCCTGCCAGACTCCCAGGCCCGCCTCCGGGTGGCCAGAGACCTGCGCTGCGGCGGCCATCACCGTGCACCGCATTCCACCCACAGCCTGCAGCCTTCGGGGATCTGGACTCACCCGGGAGGTGTCTGAGCTGGCCACAGCCTCTGGACAAACAAGGATTCCAACAGCTCGCACCATCCTGGAGGGGCCGGCCATCCTTTCACCTGCGATGGGACCCAGGTCTTCCCTACCCTAGAGACATCTTCTGTTCCTGCTGGGTGTGACCGCCAGGTCCCAGGGCTGCCTGGCAGCCAAATCGAGTCACTCATTGTCTCCTGTGGACCTGTTGGTTTCACCCAGAATCCAGTTCTCTTCTGAATGTGCAGCTGTCTCTCTGATGTGTGCCTTTTGTTCAGCACAGTAACCCCTGCACTCTGCCCAGCTCTTCTACACTACCTGGACAAACGTTTTTTCCTTATTTTCAATAAATGTCAGATGCTGTTCAAAAATAAATCGAGTCTCAATGAATATGGCACTGCGACCTCCCCAGTCCAGTAAGTGGGGTCCATGTTTGCTCAGAAGGTATGTCCTCTGCCATTCTGTGGCTGATGTGGTGTCTTGTATTGTCCAGTGAAAAAGATAGCCCTGTGGTGGTCCTGGTGATGGAGACCCCACTGGTGATCATTCAGTCCCAGATGCTGACTCTTCCAAACCTGTCAGTTCCATGCCCCTTCCTTGGGAAATGGATCTGGATTCGATTTTGGCCAAGGACATATCAGGAAGAAATCAGCTAGGAGACTTTGGGGAAATACTTTCTCTTTTCCAAAAAGCTGCTTTTGAAAACATAATAGCTAATTTTTACAAATCATGAATCCCACACATTTGTTGGTGAACATCCGTCAAAGTTTTATTTAATCTATTAACTGAGGAAGCCAGCAGAATGAGAGCTGGTTCAGAAAAAGCATTTACATTCATGGAGCTTTGATTGTTATGTGGAGGAGAAGGGAGTGCAGAACTGCTCTTGTTAAATCTAGGTGGAAACCGGGTTGAGATCATGCAGGAAAATAAAATTATATTTTTCTCCAATGGAAAGAAAAGCAAAAAACGTTACTCTTTACTGTTTCTCTTTATGCTAACCTATTAAATCATGAGTACTGAAAAAAGCCTCTACTACTTCATCTATGGCTGGGCAACTTAAATTTCCTAACAGTCAATGATTGCAGATGGGCTTATAGGGCAACACTCGTGTGATGTTAAAAGGCAATAGAATCATCTCTCCCTGATTTTTATTTTGAGTTATTTTTCCAAAATACATGAAAGAGGTAAGGAAAAGACTGAGCTTAGTTCATGCATGGGTTGGCTTAATATGTGGTAGAAAGCAAAAATGGGCCATGATTTCAGGACAAAAAAGACTAAAGAGCACAGGCCAATCCTTTGACTTCTCTTCCTTCTGCGTCTAAGTCATCTGACTTTCGACTTTGTCTTAAATTGCTGTTTAATCACCCTTCACCTTTTGTTGTCTTTCTGCAGTTCATCAATAGCCTTGTGTAACAATCATCTATTTTCACAGTCTTTATATTAATAATTACCACTTATTCTGAACCACTCAAACTCCGGAGATATTGCACCTTCCAGGAAATCTATTTCCATTAGTGTCCAATATCAGTTTACCACTAGCGAAATTTTTGACCATTGCACCATGACCACATCACAAGGGTTATCAGCACATCACTTACCACCAGTGATACAGTCCCCATTTCTAGCCAGCTCGCAGGTACTTGTGCTCCAAAAATCTATTTCATAATCTGCTTCTTAAGACTGCTTCTAGAATTAAATATTGGATAGGCCAAAAAGTTTGAGTTTCCCTAAGATTGGTTACAGAAAAACCCAAATGAACTTTTTGGCCAACTAAATATTATACTTGCAAGTTCCCCCAGAAACATCTCAAAAGCACTTGTAAGAGAATGAAGGTTTGCAGAAAGGGAGAATTTGAAGAGCTATATAGTTCCAAGGGCTTCCCCAGTGACACAGTGGTAAAGAATCGCCAGCAATGCAGGAGACACAAATGTGATCCCTGGGTCAGGAAGATCCCCTGGAGGAGGGCATGGAAATCCACTCTAGTATTCTTGCCTGGAAAATCTCATGCACAGAGGAGCCTGGCAGGCTACAGTCCATGGGGTCGAAAAGAGTGGGACACGACTGAACGTGCACAGTTGAAATAGAGGGCTCAGCTTATCCTACAGGGATATCTAAAGCTAGGATGGCCATTCAGAAAATTTATTTATGGAGAAGATGAGGCCAGGTCTTTGTGCCTCCACACCGACCAGTCATTGGATGTGGTCTTACCTGGAGGAAGTAGTGTACCCCTGGGCAAGGCAGCTCCCTTCAACCCATAGCAATTCCTAGAGGGTGATTCAGCTATGACTCTCAGCAGCCTATATTCCTAGCATCTGGGGGCATGTGAGTGCCTCAATCATAAAAGTGGGATCTGGGCAGTGCATTACATCATTCACTTCACTCATCAAGAAAGGAATGGGATCAGTATGATGGAACATAATTCAGCACTTAAAAAGAATAAGATACATTTATGCCAGCTGCTTTGGAGAGATTGTTCCAAGGTTTCTAGATAAAATGTGTAGAAAATTGCCTAATGTAACCCCCTTTTTTGTTAAATATACATTAGGCTTACATATGAATACACACATACACACATGTTATGTAGACATGAAGAACTAGGTGGTTAGTATGGATCACAAGAAATGGGAAAGGGTTGATGCCATAGATGGAGTAGGGACTTTTGTGGAGGACAAAAGGAAAGGAAAAAAGCTGCACTAAAATGGGAAATGGATCTGGATCAGATTTTGGCCAAGGCGATGTCAGGAAGGAATCATCTAGGAGGCTTTGGGAGGGGTTAATATGTATCCCTGAAAACTGGAAAATCATTAGAAACTTGTGAGAGTGATATAATCTTAATCGGGGTCCTGACAAGAAATAGATGCTACACACAAATGTAGCAGTGAGGGAAAATTAATGAAGAAACTGTGTAAAAGGGTTTCAGTGTGGTTAAAAGAAATTGTAATACATTGGATCAATTTTGTACAGATACTCACTCCTCGCTACACCCCCCCCCCACAACCTTTGGGATGGAGTATACACACCTGTTCCTCTGAATTTAGGCTTGGCCAGGCACTTGCTTTCATCAGTGAGATATGAGCAGACATGAGGTGCCCAGAGGATTTCAATATGCTTGTGTGGTTTTGCTAGTCTTCTTGCACTCCTATGATTGTCTTGAGAAGAGCTTGCCCCAGGTAACTGCTGATTCCAGTGTTTGAGCTACATAGTAATTCACATGGAGCAGATCTGAACACAGTTTGCATCCTAGAGCCAAGCCCATCCTAACTGCATTCTGAAGTAGAATAGCCCCAAATAGGCCATAGCACATGAGCAAGGAGAACAGGTGACTGTCCTAAGTTTTGGGGAGATATCTTATACAGCATTATTGTAGCAATAGCTAACTATTACTGACACCAACAAGGGATTTTTAAATACCCTGAGGCTAGCAATAGTGGGGAGCTGTTACCTCACCCAAAGCATGAAGGGGTAGTGTTAGTCACTTAGTTGTGTCCGACTTTCTGTGACCCCATGGACGGTAGCAAGCTCACCAGGCTCTTCTGTCCGTGGAATTCTTCAGGCAAGAATACTGGAGTGGGTTGCCATTTCCTTCTCCAGGGGATCTTTCTGACCCAGGGATGGAACCCGGGTCTCCTGCATTGCAGGCAGATTCTTTACTATCTGAGCCACCAGGGAAGAAGGGGTAGTAAGGGCAGGGAATGGTTACTGGAGCACAGTAACCTGGACAGAATTTGTGGCCTTTGGTAGAAGAACTCAGCCACAACCATCTTTTAGTCTGGTAGAGATGGAGCCTTCCCAGTGGCCAAACTCAACAAGAATCCAGAAGGCAAGGGAAACATTAATGTAGTCCATAACGGTCAGCTTCCTGGGCACAGAGTAGGGTGGAGGAGAGCGGTTATAAAAGGACAAATGGAAGATATTGAGAAGATATATGAACAATCCATTCCAAGTGAGGAATATGCAAAGAGATGCACAATCATATTAGTAATCAGAGAGATTTTAAACAGAACACCATGGGACCCCATTTCAAAACTATTATGTTGGTAATAGTAAAAATAATGACAATATCAAGTGTTGAAGTGACATGGGGAAATGAGAATTCTCATATACTTCTTTTTTAAAAATTTTATTTGGCTGTTCTGGATTGCTGAGTGTGGGCTTCTCGTTGTGGTGGCTTCTCTTGTTGCAGAACATGGGCCCTAGAGTGTGCTGGCTTGGTAGCTGTGGCACATGCGCATAGTTGACCTTCAGTATGTGGGATCTTCCCAGGGCAGGGGTAGAACCCATGTCCCCTGCATTGGCAGGCAGATTCTTAACCACTGGACCACCAGGAAAGTCCTCATATATTGCTTTTGACAGTACAACAAAATTGGAGATGAATGTGGCAATGCCTTATAAAATTTGACATACATGCCCTACAAACAAGCAATTCCGATAAAGATGTTGCCTGTAGCATTAAAAAAAAAGTGTGTTTTGATTAGGAACTCTCTTAAGCTGTATAGCACCATTGTCTACATTAATAAAAGGTGCCCCCTTGTGGTGAAAGCAATCTTATGTGTGCACAGTGCGGCAACCAGATGGTATTTTCCTGCTTAAAAAAAGCAACTCATAGTAAGTTCCATTGTTTGACTTGGTGAAATGGCTTGGGGCTGGAATGCAGCCTCAGTTACTAGCTTGGTAAGGGGCACTTGAGAAGTGAACAACCTTCTGGACCATAAGCAGGATCCCTGTTTGTAGTCCCTGAAAATTGGAAACATTAAGTATCATTATGGAAAATGCATACATACATGTATATATAGATATTTCTTTTTGTCCTCTTTATATATAGTCACTTTAAATTTCAGAAAAGTTTCAAGAATAATTCAGGAAACTCCTATGTTCTTTATTGCATTAGCTTTTTCTCTTTCCCTATCTACCTTTAGCTATATATATATATAAAATATGTATTTTCCAAATCATATGCATCATAATATATATAATACATCATATAATCATATGAATCATTTATATATAATCATATATGTACATATACACATATATCACTATATATATGAATTTTGTAATTATTTGACAGTAAGTTCATTAAAAACAATAATGTATATCTAGAAAAAAACTACAACTAAGATAATATTTAAAGGTTAAATACCAAATGCTTTCTTCTGAGGTCACAAACTGGACAGAATTATCTAGTAGCACCATTTTTGTCCACAATGTCTTGGAGGTCTTAGCACAACTAGTCAATAAAAGGAAATAAAGGATATTGAGATAAGTGAAATAAAGCCCACTATTTGAAGGTCTGACAGTATATAGAAAATTCCAGTAAATCTACAAATAATTAGAAATAATAAATTTAATGATTTTGCTGAATCCATGAATAATGTATACAAATTTAAAGAAGACAATGACAAGTATTGGTGACAATGTGGAGAAATTAGAGTCCTCATATATTGCTAGTAAATGGTGCAGCTACTGTGAAAAACAGTCTGGCAGTTCCTCAAAAAGTTAGGCATAGAGTTAATAATACCATATGACACAACAAGCAATTTCACTCCTAGGCATGTACTCAAGAGCACTGAAAATATACATCCCCACAAAAGCTTGTACATGAGTGCTTATAGCAGCACTATTCATAATTACCCGAAAATGCAGACAACTCAAAAGTCCAGGAAATGATGAATGAATAACCAAATATGGTATATCCATGTATTGGAATATTATTCAACCATAAAGAGGAATGAAGGACTGATACATTTGATGAACCTAGAAAACATAGCACTTAAGTGAGAGAAACCAGCACAAAAGACACATATTGTGTGATTCTATTTATATGAAATATCCAGAACAGGCAAATATATAGATGCAGGGAGTTGATTAGTGATTTTTGCAGCTTGGGGGAGGGGATAACGGGGAGGCACAGGGTTTCTTTTTGGGGTAATGGAAATGTTTTAAAATTCAGTTCAGTTCAGTTGCTCAGTCATGTCTGACTCTTTGCGACCCCATGGACTGCAGCACACCAGGCTTCCCTGTCCATCACCAACTCCTGGAGCTTGCTCAAACTCAGGTCTATCAAGTCGGTGATGCCATTCAACCATCTCATCCTATCATCCCCTTCTCCTCCTGCCTTCACTCTTTCCCAGCATCAGGGTCTTTTCCAGTGAGTCAGTTCTTCACATCAGGTGGACAAAGGATTGGAGCTTCAGCTTCAGCATCAGTCCTTCCAAAGAATATTTAGGACTGATTTCCTTTAGGATGGACTGGTCTAATTTCCTTACAGTCCAAGGGACTCTCAAGAGTCTTCTCCAACACTACAGTTCAAAAGCATCAATTCTTTGACACTCAGCTTTCTTTATAGTCCAACTCTCACATCCATACGTGACTCCTGGAAAAACCATAGCTTTAACTAGATGGACATTTGTCAGCAAAGTAATGTCTCTGCTTTTTAATATGCTGTCTAGGTTGGTCATAGCTTTTCTTTCAAGGAGCAAGCGTCTTTTAATTTCATGGCTGCAGTCACCATCTGCAGTGATTTTGGAGCCCAAGAAAAGAAAGTCTGTCACAGTTTCCCCATCTATTTGCCATGAAGTGATGGGACCAGATGCCATGATCTTAGTTTTTTGAATGTTGAATTTTCAGCAGATTTTTCACTCTCCTCTTTCACTTTCATCAAGAGGCTCTTTAGTTCCTCTTCACTTTCTGCCATTAGGGTGGTGTCATCTGTATATCTGAGTTTATTGGTATTTCTCCTGTCAATCTTGATTCCAGCTTGTGCTTCCTCCAGCTCAGCATTTCTTATGATGTACTCTGCATATAAGTTAAATAAGCAGGGTAACAATACTCCTTGACATACTCCTTTCCCAATTTTGAACCAGTCTGTTGTTCTATGTCCAGTCCTAACTGTTGCTTCTTGACCTGCATACAGATTTCTCAGGAGGCAAGTAAGGTGGTCTGGTATTCCCACCTGTTTAAGAATTTTCCACAGTTTGTTGTGATCCACACAGTCAAAGTCTTTGGTGTAGTCAATAAAGCAGAATTAGATGTTTTTCTGGAACTCTCTGGCTTTTTCTATGATCCAACGGATGTTGGCAATTTGATCTCTGGTTCTTCTTCTTTTTCTAAACCAGCTTGAACTTCTGGAAGTTCTCAGTTCACATACTATTGAAGCCTGGCTTGGAGAATTTTGAGCATTACATTGCTAGTGTGTAAGAAGAGTGAAATTGTGTGGTAGTTTGAAAATTCTTTGGTGTTGCCTTTCTTTGGGATTGAAATGAAAACTGACCTTTTTCAGGCCTGTGGCCACTGCTGAGTTTTCCAAATTTTCTGGCATATTGAGTACAGCACAGGTAGTGGTAATGGTTGTATAGAGGAGGGCATGACAACCCACTCCAGTGTTCTTGACTGGAGAATCCCCATGCACAGAGGAGCCTGGGGGGCTACAGTCCATGGGGTCACAAAAAAAGTCAGACACAACAGAAGTGACTTAGCATGCATGCACACAATTGTTGTACAACTCTGTGAATATATTAAAAACTACTGACTTGTATAGTTCTTTTAAAGAGTGATATTGTAGTGTGTGGACTATATCTCAACAAAGCTATTGTAAAAAGCTAATTGTATTCCTATTTCCTAAAAATAAACTAGTGGGAATAGTATTTAACAAAAATAATACCACTTATTATAGTTTATAAATTACCAAATACCCAGGAATAAAATATTTGCAATATTTCAACACTGGAAAATCCAAAATATTACTGAAGTAAATTGAGTAGCAAAATAAATGGAAGGCTATAACATGTTAATGAATTCAAAGACTCAAAATTGTTACATTATATATTCTTCCAAAATTTATTTTTAGATTCAGTGTGATTCCAGTCAAAATTAAGCAGGCTTTAGAAAAAAATACAGGAGGATATCTTCCTGATATTCGGTTATTCTTAAACAAGATACAAAAGTTAACCATAAAAAATTGATAAGTGACTCTAAAATGTATATGAAAAGGCAAAGAATCTAGAATAGCCAAGTCACTATTGAAGAAATACAAAGCTGGATGACTTACACTACAGGACACCAAGGCTTATTGTAAAAAAAAAAAAAAAAAAAAAAAAAGCACATGGTATTTGTGCACGGAGGCAATGGCACCCCACTCCAGTACTCTTGCCTGGAAAATCCCATGGACAGAGGAGCCTGGAAGGCTGCGGTCCATGGGGTCGCTGAGGGTCGGATACGACTGAGCGACTTCCCTCTCGCCTTTCACTTTCATGCATTGGAGAAGGAAATGGCAACCCACTCCAGTGTTCTTGCCTGGAGAATCCCAGGGACGGGGGAGCCTGGTGGGCTGCCGTCTATGGGGTCACACAGAGTTGGACACGACTGAAGTGACGCAGCAGCAGCAGCAGCAGACAAATAGACAAATGGAATACAATAAAAAATCCAGAAAAAATTTTACACTTATATAGTCACCTGATTTATGACAAATACACTGTCTCAGTTCAGTAGGGGAAAGAATGGTCTTTTCAATAAATATTTTTGGGTCAATCAGATATCCATATTGAAAAAAATTAACATTATCCCTTACCTCCCAGCAAACATAAAAATTAATTCAGTATAGATTATAGACTTAAATTTGAAAGCTAAAACAACCTTTCTGAATGTTGGAAATATTCTATACATTGATCTGGGCCGTAGTTACATTGATATATACATATGTAAAAATTCATCTACCCTATGCTTAAGATTTTTGTTCTCTACTGGATGTAATCTATTTCTCATGTTTTTAAATATAAGAAAAGAAAAAGAAAGGATTGCATATTTAGATAAATAATAGAGTTGCAGAACATCAAATACAAAGAAAAGCTCTTAAAACAACCAAAGAAGAAACACAAAATTAAGCTGACAGCTAATTTATTAACAGTAAAAATAGAAGCTAAAAGACCATGGAATAATATTGTTTTCAACACTATGATTCAAATTTATCACATTTTAATATTTCTAATATAAGGGTGTTTCCTACAACTAATTTTAGTCTTATAAATTGTTGTTGACCAAGTGGCCATTGTGACATAGTATCATTGCCTGCTCCTGTGCAAAAAGAAAAAGTATTGCAGCAAATCTTTCAGAACTAATGCCCATAGATAAAGGAATGAGAGTTGAATAGTCGTAACTATTACATAACTAATGTTTGGGGCACATAGTACAATATTGTGAGGATAAACAAACACATGGGTGATTCTGTAAATGAAAGGGATTAACAAAAATAATTTTTTAAAAGAATGGGGAAAATACATTTTCAGAAATGAAAGGCATAGAATTTCCCCCTAATATATCATTGTTAAAAGAGTACATCTAAAGGATACTTTACAAGAGGAAAATGATACCAGTAAAAATGTCTGAGATGAAAGAAGAGATGATGTGGCTAAATCTAAACGAACTATAGCACAAATATTTAATTTTGAGTTTAAAAAATGAATGAAGCTTAAGTAATGACATGAAGAGTACTTACCCTGATCACAAGAAGAGGTGATTATTTGTAATTAAAAGGTCCAAGCTCTTTGCATTCTTTCATTAATTTCTTCTATTAGTTAAAAAGTTAAATTCTCTATTTCTATTCTTTTAGTGGTTGCTCTGAAAAGTTAACATCCATGTTTAATAATATAGAAAATTAACCGATACAAAGAAATTAGAACAATATAATTGACAAGAACTTAGACTCTGACAATGCCAACTACTAGTGAAGAAATGCGGAGAAGGCAATGGCACCCCACTCCAGTACTCTTGCCTGGAAAATCCCATGGACAGAGGAGCCTGGTGGGCTGCAGTCCATGGGGTCGCTAAGAGTCAGACATGACTGAGCAACTTCACTTTCACCTTTCACTTTCATGCATTGGAAGAGGAAATGGCAACCCACTCCGGTGTTCTTGCCTGGAGAATCCCGGGGACGGGGGGAGCCTGGTGGGCTGCCGTCTATGGGGTCGCACAGAGTCAGACACGACTGAAGCGACTTAGCAGCAGCAGCAGCAGCAGTGAGGAAATGGGAACACATATATTGAGGAGCATAAATTAAGAATTATTTTGGAAAACAACTTGGCAGTGCCTTTGGGTTAGTTTCCCTGTAATCTGACTCTGGCCAAGGACTCATATAAAAGTAATATATGTCAAGAAGTGGTCCAAAAAATATATGGACAGGAAAAGTGGGGAAGTAAACTGTGGAGGGGGTGCAGGGAAGAGAGTCAAGCAATATTTTCTACCAACCAAAATCTCCCAGAGAACCCCTTTGGCATATCCATCAATAATTAGTTTAAATTACAAGATACTCACTCTTCAAGCTTACAAACAAAGGGGGTTCTGATAGCCTGTGGGCAGTCCTATGAGAAAGAGCCACAGATTCTGGCTACTGGGAACAAAAGCAGAGAGGAGCTGAGGTGCATGAAAATGGTAGCGCGTTCTAAAACAGCATTTAACAGCATCTGCTTCGATAGGCATTAGTTTCAGTATTCAATAGCACACCTAGAGACTGCCCCTCCAGTCCCTCTTACAGTTGTTTGCAGTAAGTGCTCAGATATACCTGCTTAAAATATCTGGAGTATATTCTCCTGTTTGCAGATATCTGTTTATCTGTGCTGTTCTGAAGAAGTAGGCAGAAACATGGACCTTGTCTCAAGATGATGATGAAATAGAATCATGCGAATGATGCACATCTAATATTTTTGGTACCTATTAGGAGCTCAACACACATAAGTCTTCATCACTTTTAATATTAGATATTAACATGTTTTATTTTAGGCAGAGTGAACAATGCTGCCCTGATGTTATGGCTACTTACACAGCAAGTTCTTTGCTTGTCATCTTTATGGCCTTGATTATGTAAATTGTGTGGATATCAATTCATCAAATAATGGGTTCAAATGACCCCTGGTGGCCTGAGGTTCTGGGATTGCCCAGGAGCCTCCTACTCAAAGCACTCTAGTGATCTGATAAAACTGACCATTCAGGCAGAATATCCATTCAGCTCATTTGGGAGATAACTGGATGGTTGAGGAGAGAAAGACTTTGAATGCATCCAGAGTATGAGTGCCATTCAAATAATCAAAGTACAGAAAAGAACTGAGAATGATGGTTATAGTCAAGATGTTATGCATCTTTGACTTTCAAGATAGGCTGTCTCTGCGTGATTCTATGAAGGGAGCACAAAGTAGAGTACTGGAGCCATTTGGAGGATTCTAGGCAATCCTCCATGTTGAAAGTAAATTTGAATGTTCATATCCTTTAACCATATATTCTCTAAACAACTGGTCCAGAACCACTTTAGACTAAATCCTCTGCTTAAGATTTCTTAGTGGGTATGATTGTGGGCTCCACATTTGTGGGTAGTTACATATGAAGTTTTATTTGATGTTCAGTCCTTTTGTTTTCTCTCAACATCTCATGGCAGGTATTCTTTTTATTTTATTCAATATTCTACTTGGCAAATTTGCTAGAGTTAGCAAATTAATTGAGTATACCTGTGTTTCTTCTTTTGGGAGGATGGGAACCCTTCATTGTTATAGACCTCCGTGAACTCTGAAAAGGTCTCAATTCAACTTCACAATTGTCTTTATCTCTAGAATGTCATTTAACATCCAATACTTGAAAGTTGATTGATAAGCTTTCATATTATGAGTTAAATATTGCTCCTTATAAAGACCTAAAAATGATTTTTAAAATTCTAGCTGTATTATTTTCATACTTTCAGATGTCAACAATCTCCACCAACCTCATTGTTTGGGGATGAGAGTGGGATGTGAAAGTAGAAGCGAAAGTGTTCCAAATGTCTTGATTATGGTAAAATAGAAGAGAGCAGAGGCACAAAGCAAATATATTCTGAAAGCCTCATTTTTGTTGACAGAGGTGAAGCAGGACAAAAGAGAACATTTTATTGTGGCAAAGAGTACTTATCTCTAACATCATACACAAAAATAAACTCAAAATGGATTAAGATCTAAATGTAAGACCAGAAACTATAAAATTCTAAGAGAAAAACATAAGCAGAACATTCTCTGACATAAATTACAGCAAGATCCTCTATGACCCACATCCCAGAGTAATGGAAATAAAAACAAAAATAGACAAATGGGACCTAATTAAACTTAAAAGCTTTTTCACAACAAAGGAAACTATAAGTAAGGTGAAAAGGCAGCCTTCAGAATGGGGGAAAATAATAGCAAATGAAACAACTGAAAAAGAATTAATCTCCAAAATATACAAGCAGCTCATGTAGCTCATACCAGGAAAATGAACGATCCAATCAAAAAGTGGGCAAAAGAACTAAACAGACATTTCTCCAAAGAAAACATACAGATGGCTAATAAACACATGAAAAGATGCTCAACACCTTCCATTATTAGAGAAATGCAAATCAAAACCACAATGAGGTACCATTTCACACGGGTCAGAATGGCTGCCATTAAAAAAAATCTACAAACAATAAATGCTGGAGAGGGTGTAGAGAAAAGGGAACCCTCTTACACTGTTGGTGGGAATGCAAACTAGTACAGCCATTGTGGAGAATAGTGTGGAGATTCCCTAAAAAACTGGAAATAGAACTGCTATACTACCCAGCAATCCCACTGCTGGGCATACACACCAAAGAAACCAGAATTGAAAGAGACACGTGTACCCCAATGTTCACTGCAGCACTGTTTACAAAAGCCAGGACATGGAAGCAACCTGTCTGCTGTCTATCAGCAGACAAATGGATAAGGCAGTTGTGGTACATATACACAGTGAAATATTACTCAGCTATAAAAAAGAACACATTTGAGTCAGTTCTAATGAGGTGGATGAAACTGGAGCCTATTATACAGAGTGAATCAAGTCAGAAAGATAAACACCAATACAGTATATTAACGCATATATATGGAATTTAGAAAGATGGTAATGTCAACCCTATATGCAAGACAGCAAAAGAGACACAGATGTAAAGAACAGACTTTTGGACTCTGTGGGAGAAGGCGAGGGTGGGATGATTTGAGAGAATAGCATTGAAACATGTATATTACCATATGTAAAATAGATGACCAGTGCAAGTTCAATGCATGAAGCAGGGCACTCAAAGCTGGTGCTCTGGGACAACCTAGAGGGATGGGATGGGGAGGGAGGCGGGAGGGGGGTTCAGGATCGGGGGACACATGTGCACCCATGGCTGACTCATGTCAATGTATGGCAAAAACCACCACAATATTGTAAAGTAATTAGCCTCCAATGAAAATAAATTACTTAATTTAAAAAAAACTTAAAAAAAAGAGTACTTATCATTGGGATATTATATCTTGATTGAAAATTTAAAATTTAATAATGATAGGGGCAAACAGATATTGCCTCACACTACTAGTGAGAATGTAACTTGAAAATCTTGCTGAGGTGAGACTTTGATGGGTCAAAATAGTGTTATATGGACTTTGATCTATACGCTCATTTTAGGACTCTAGCCTAATGACCTTATCAAGAATGTGCTTGCTTCTAGTGAGTTTAAATATGCAATCCTCCACTCAGCTTGCACAACAGGTATGGCTGCTGTCTTTAGCTCAATGCCCAAATTCAGGCTAACTATATCCATAGGTCCAACAAGGTTCTGAAATTCTAAATGTCCCTCCTTTGATCATGTGACAGTATGCTTTCAGCTGCCATGAGACAGAGAAACAGCAGCAGCAGGGAGAGGGAAATAGGTTCTGGGGTCAGTAGGGCACTGGAGGCAGGGTCTTTGCTATCAGAAGGCTAGATGGCAGGCCATTGGAGTTGGGGTGGTATCCTTGAGGTTGGGGGGGGAGAAAGTGAAAGAGAAAGCTGCTCAGCCATGTCCGACTCTTTGCGACCCCACGGACTACAAGGTCCATGGAATTCTCCAGGCCAGAATACTGGAGTCGGTAGTTGTTCCCTTCTCCAGAGGATCTTCCCAACCCAGGGATCAAACCCAGGTCTCCCACACTGCAGGCGGATTCTTTACTGGCTGAGCCACCAGGGAAGCCCAAGAATACTGGAGTGGGTAGCCTATCCCTTCTCCAGTGGATTTTCCTGACCCAGGAATCGAACTGGGGCCTCCTGCATTGCAGGTGGATTCTTTACCACCTGAGCTACCAAGGAGGGCAGAATGGATTTGGTGACTGTCTGTGGATAATCAATAAGAGGGAGGGCACGAAGAGCACTTGGGTTAAGTGAGGGATGGTTGTGTGACCTGCAAGGGGACTAAAAGGAGCAGAATATACAGGGAAGATTAGGAGTTCTGGTCCGGGCTTGTGACTGCTGAATCCAGCCAGGTAGCCTCCTCTGGCCCATAACCTCCCTTGTCATGATGTCAGGGATTTCCTCCACATACAAACGTAAGCACAAAGTCCAGATACTTTCCATCTGGGGTCTGTGATTAGCTGTTGTGGTGGGAAGGTAGAGAGAGGTCTTGATGGATCCCACTATGTATTCACTGGTATACTGCTTTTATTTCCTCCTCTTCAGGCATTCCACTTCACCATGCTACTAGTCTGACTTCATGATGGGCTTTCATTTTACTTTATTTTCATTTCATTTCATTGAGCATGTGTGTTTTGACTGATTTTGTCCTTTCCATACCCGGTGTCATTAGATGCGCTGCTTTTCATTATAGACTCATTACTGTTCAGAACTGCTTGACATAAACTGAAGTAGTCACACTACCACCGTGATGGAAGCCAAAGTATGTCAACACCTGTATAAGCAAGCAGGGCATCAGATGCCTGCAAAGGTTACTGGAGGAAAATGTAGCACCCAGGATTCCTGGTACTCTCTCACACTACTCTTTCGGTTCCCTCCAAGTTTCTGGTAGACAAATCAGGGACACTCACAAAGGGTCCATATGGAATCCCCTTCCCTACTTCATCTCTTCCCTAGGGCTGCCTTTGTGTACAGGGGTTAACTTAGGCCACTGGGGAATAATGAGGTGTTTCACCAGTACAGCCTATAAAGGTTTCCCTGAGACCCAAGAGTCCCCTGTGACACTGAAGCACCCAAAGGCCACTTTATTCTCATATTAAATTTTTGTGGATTTCAGCATGACAAAATCTCTCTGTATTATTTCAAATATAGGTTTCAAGTCATTATTGGCCTCAAGCACAAACAAAAATGATTAATTATGTTTTTCTATAATCCCTCATGTGTTCATCTTCTCTTTTGACAATCTTTATATTTCTCTCTCCTTCTTAGGTAATGATTCTTGATTGTATATTGAGGATATTAATAGAATGAGGTGAGGGAAACAACCTAACCTAAGAATGACAATTGAAAAGGGGGCACTTATAAAGTTATGAGGAAAAAAGCCTCCCTTCTGCCTTAAAAATGCCATTCCTTTGTATCAGTACAGAAACTTGCTAAGAC
The DNA here is from genome assembly GCF_029378745.1 of Bos indicus. Taxonomy (NCBI): domain Eukaryota; kingdom Metazoa; phylum Chordata; class Mammalia; order Artiodactyla; family Bovidae; genus Bos; species Bos indicus. Next base: position 18,949,097 of record NC_091789.1, on the reverse strand, counting down.
ATTCAAGATTAATTCTTGCAAAATGTTGCCTCTCCCCAAAACATTTGTTATCACAAAAAAGGACCCGGTATGATACAAGTGGTATAGACAAAAGAATAATGCCTAACAGAGCCATTCTAGCAGGAAGAAGAAAACTGCAGGGGCATTTTTGTTGAGGGAGGCAAGGGGTTACCAACACTGTTCAAAGGATACCGAGTTGTCCCAGGCCATTCTACCTACCTTGAGAGACAGATGGACACAGGCTGTAGGGAATATGCTGGATCTACACCATAAACTGCTTCCAAGCACTTCTCAAACCACTTTAGCAGAATCTACGTTTAAAACCAAACAGTGAATATGCTTAACACAATTATCTTTCACACCCATCCAGAATGGCTGACCTCCAGCAACTTAAATTGGAATCTCAAAATTAGCCAGCTGTCAATTATTTTAAGAACTTACGTATCATAAAACTCCAATTCAGTAAGTGATGCAAATTTTGCCTCTCACTTTAAAATTTTGGCCTGCTGCTGCTGCTGCTGCTAAGTCGCTTTAGTCGTCTCCGACTCTGTGCGACCCCATAGACGGCAGCCCACCAGGCTCCCCCGTCCCTGAGATTCTCCAGGCAAGAACACTGGAGTGGGTTGCCATTTCCTTCTCCAATGCATGAAAGTGAAAAGTGAAAGTGGAGTTGCTCAGTCGTGCCTGACTCTTAGCAACCACATGGACTGTAGCCTACCAGGCTCCTCCATCCATGGGATTTTCCAGGCAAGAGTACTGGAGTGGGGTGCCATTGCCTTCTCTGAATTTTGGCCTATTATATGCCAAAGGCAAGTTAATATTGTTTCCACTATTTCTAGTGATACTGAAAAAAAAAAATCCTAATACAAAATGAGGATAATGTATTAGTACCTCCAGCTCCACCTAAGTCATATGAACCAGTGCTCAAGTTTACCTGTTCAAATTAAGAGAGAGTCAATAAAGTGAAAAACCACTGTAATGATTAATTCTTCTCTGCCCTGTTCAGGAAAAATCACCCAAAGTAGAAATGAGGCAGACTTGATTCAGTATCCTTCTGTAACTCCACCTTTTTATCAGACTCTACTGAAATTTTAACCTTCCCTAGACATAGATGAAGCAGCAGCACTGGTGATTTAACAGGTTAGCATGAAGAGAAGTAGTAAGGAGTACCATTTTTGCTTTTCTGCCCATTGCAGAAAGTTATAATTTTATTTTCCTGCAGGCTCTCAACCAGGTTTCTACCTAGATTAATAAGAGCAGTTCTGAACTTCCTCCTCTTCCATTTAACAATCAAGGCTCCATAAATGTAAATGCTTTTTCTGAACCACCTGTCATTCTGCTAGTTTCCTGAGTAATAGATTAAATAAAACTTTGACAGGTTTTCACCAACAAATGTATGTGATTCCTCATTTGTAAAAATTAGCTATTATGCTTTCAAAAGCAGCTTTTTGGAAAAGAGAAACTCTTTCCCCAAAGTCTCTTAACTGTTCTTCCTGACATTGCCTTGACCAAAAATTTGATCCAGATCCATTTCCCAAGGAAGGGGCATGGAACTGACCGGTTTGGAGGAGTCAACATCTGAAACTTAATGATCACCAGCAGGGTCTCCATTACCAGGACCACCACAGGGCTATCTTTTTTGCTGGATAATACAAGACACCATATCAGCCACAGAATGGCAGAGGACATACCTTCTGAGCAAGTCATGGACCCCACTTATTGGACCATGGAGGGAGAGGTGTCATATTCATGGAGACTCAATTTCTTTCTGAACATCATCTGATATTTATTGAAAATAAGGAAAAAAAAGTTTGTCCCAGTAGTGTAGAAGAGCTAGGCAGAATGCAGCGGCTACTGTGCTGAACAAAAGGCACACATCAGAGAGACAGCTGCACATTCAGAAGAGAACTGGATTCTGGGTGAAACCAACAGGTCCACAGGAGACAATGAGTGACTCGATTTGACTGCCAGGCAGCCCTGGGACCTGGCGGTCACACCCAGCAGGAACAGAAGATGTCTCTGGGATAGGAAAGACCTGGGTCTCATCACAGATGAAAGGCTGGCCGGCCCCTCCAGGACGGTGGTGAGCTGTTGGAATCCTTGTTTGTCCAGAGGCTGTGGCCACCTCAGACACCTCCCGGGTGAGTCCAGATAGCCAAAGACTACAGGCTGCAGGTGGGATGCGGTGCATGGTGATGGCCACAACAGCACAGGTCTCTGGCCACCCAGAGGCGGGCCTGGGAGTCTGGCAGGGGGCGGGTGGTTGGCAGCGGCCGGGTGTGGGTGATCTGCCCAGTGGATAACAGGAGCCCGGCTTGCAGTTGGAGAGCAGGACCGAGTCCAAGTGTGCAGGGGAGAGGCCGGGCTGACCCGAGAGGACGGCTGCAGCAGCTAGAACCTGGAGCGCTATTCCTGGAACAAAAGCCAGCACTACGCGGGAGGGGACATGAGCACGGGGGAAATCGCGGCCACCCGAAGGTGAGGGGGGACACGGCGGGAGGACGCCTGTGGCGATCTGGGAGGCGGCGACTGGCGCGGCGGACCCTCCCCCGAGCACCCGCCCCCAGACCCGAGGCGCTCCCGGCCTAGAAGTCCTCGTCTTCCACCCATCCGAACACCCGCTTTATCTCGGCCAGAAAACCCAGTAATCGTTGAGGAGGGGGCTCTGCTTCCTGATATAGGGGATCACTCACTGAAGGGCTGGCCCGGTCATGCAGGTGATGAGGAACGTCACCTTCAGGGCACCGTTGGTGAACAGGTTCTCGTCCACTAGCATGTAGGCGCCCGTCTGCACGATAAACTCCGGGAGCCGGTCGGTGTCGCAGTCAGACGTCTCGGGGAAGGGATCGGGTTCCTCCACCGACGCGTCTGGGGCCGAATAGGCAGGGCCAGGAGGCCCTTGATCAGCTGCACTCAGCTGTCCATTGAGCCTCGCTCGCTTTGCTGGGCTCTGCAAGGTGCACGATGGTCCTCGAGGAGGCGTGGCAGGAAGTGCGTGTATTCTGAGGCTTCCCAGGCCTGGGGTGGGCTGGGCCATGGGCGGTCTCCAGCGCTCGGGAAGCTCCGCCCACGTGGACTGGCGGTCAATAATGCGCAGGCGCAACAGGAAGCCTATCTCCACAGGGGTGGGGCTCCGTGCAGGAGGAGGGGGCGGAGCTAATGGACTCTCGGGGCAATGGAGGGGGCGGGGCAGTGGAGGGGGCGGGGTGGGAGGGGCAGTGGAGGGGACGGGGTGGGAGGGGCAGTGGAGGGGGCGGGGTGGGAGGGGCAGTGGAGGGGGCGGGGTGGGAGGGGCAGTGGAGGGGGCGGGGTGGGAGGGGCAGTGGAGGGGGCGGGGTGGGAGGGGCAGTGGAGGGGGCGGGGTGGGAGGGGCAGGGCCGAGTGGGTGGGGCAGGACCAAGGATTCTCTAGGTGGGCTCCAGAGAGGGACAGGGGCATGGGTCAGAGCCAAAGACACTGAATGTTTTTTCTGTTTAATATCAAATTATTTCTATTATCATATATTATTTTTCATTGAAGTGTAATATTATATAAGTTACTGGTTTATAATAGAGTGATTCCCAATTTTTAATCATTGTACTCCATTTATCATTAGTATAAAATACTGGCTATATTCACTGTGTTGTACAATATATTCTTGTAGCTTATTATTATTTCTGTCATGTCCTATGGCATGCAGGATCTTAGTTCCATAACCGGTCATCAAATCCAGGCCCCCTGTGTTGGAAGGGCAGTCTTAACCACTGGACTGCTACAGAAGTGGCTCTTGAAGCTTATTTTATACCTGATAACTTGTGCCTCTTGATTACCTATCCCATACTGACCCTCTTCAATCTCCTTCCTATTGGTAGCTACTATATCTGTGCTACTATATCTGTGAGCCCACTTCCTTTCTGTTAGATTCACCAGTTTGTAGTAGTATCTAGATTTCCACAGCAGTAAAGAATCTGCCTGCCAATGCAGGAGACACAAATTTGATCCCTGGGTCTGGAAGATTGCCCAGAGAAGGAAATGGCAACCCACTCCAGTGTTCTTGCCTAGAGAATCCTGTGGACGGAGGAGCCTGATGAGCTGCCGTCCATAGGGTCGCACAGACTTGGACACGACTGAAGCTACTTATCATGCATGCATGCATTGGAGAAGGAAATGGCAACCCACTCTAGTATTTTTGCCTGGATAATCCGAGGGACAGAGGAGCCCGGTGGGCTGCCATCTATGGGGTCGCACAGAGTCCGACACAACTGAAGTGACTTAGCAGCAGCAGCAGCAGCAGCAAATCCCATGGACAGAGGAGCCTGGCAGGCTACAGTCTATGGGGTCACAATAAGAGTCAGAGAAGACTTAGTGACTAAACAACAGCAGCAGCAACATAAGCGACATCATGTAGTATCTGTCTTTCTCTGTCTGACTTATTTCACTTAGTGTAATATCCTTCAGGTCCATCCATGTTGCTGCAAATGGCAAAAACTCATTTTTTATGACTGTGAAGAAGGCTGAGTGCCAAAGAATTGATGCTTTTGAACTGTGGTGTTGGAGAAGACTCATGAGAGTCCCTTGGACTGCAAGGAGATCCAACCAGTCCATTCTGAAGGAGATCAGCCCTGGGATTTCTTTGGAAGGAATGATGCTAAAGATGAAACTCCAGTACTTTGGCCACCTCATGTGAAGAATAGACTCATTGGAAAAGACTCTGATGCTGGGAGGGATTGGGGGCAGGAGGAGAAGGGGACGACAGAGGATGAGATGGCTGGATGGCATCACTGACTCGATGGACATGAGTCTGAGTGAACTCCAGGAGTTGGTGATGGACAGGGAGGCCTGGCGTGCTGCGGTTCATGGGGTCGCAAAGGGTCGGACACGACTGAGTGACTGATCTGATCTGATCTGATGGCTCAGTATTCCATAGTATATGTATACCACATCTTCTAAATCCATTGATCTATTGATGAACACTTAAGTTGTTTTCATATCTTGGCAGTTGTAAAAAAACGTTGCTATGAACATTGGGATACATAAATCTTTTCGAATTAGTGGTTTTGTTATTTTGGGGGTATGTACCCAGGAGTGGAATTGCTGGGTTATATGGCAGTTCTATTTTTAGTTTTTTTAGAAACCTCCATACTGCTTTCCACAGTGGCTGCACCAATTTATATTTCCATCAGCAGTAGAGGGTTCCCTTTTCTTCACATCCTCACTAACGTGTATTTGTGTTCTTTTGATGATATTCATTCTGACAAGTGTGAGATGATGGCTAATTGTGGTTTTGATTTCCATTTTCCTGATGATTAGTGACAAAAAGTATAGACTCGTATGATTCCTTTTTTATATTAATGTCAAGGATAGTCAAAACTAAATGTTTATAGAATACAGAATATTGGTTATCTCAAGACAATCATCCACTTCAGCATTCTTGCCATGAGAACCCCATGAACAGTATGAAAAGGCAAAAAGATAGGACACTGAAAGATGAACTCCCCAGGTCGGTAGGTGCCTAGTATGCTACTGGAGAAGAGCAAAGAAATAGTTCCAGAAGGAATGAAGAGGCTGAGCAAAAGTGGAAACAACACCCAGTTGTGGACATGTCTGGTGGTGACAGTAAAGTCCGCTACTGTAAAGAACAATATTGCATAGGAACCTGGAATGCTAGGTCCATGAATTAAGGTAAATTGGAAGTAGTCAAACCAGAGATGGCAAGAGTGAACATCAACATTTTAGAAATCAGTGAACTAAAATGGACCAAAATGGGTGAATTTAATTCAGATGACCATTATATCTACTATGGCAGAAAAGAAACCCTTAGAAGAAATGGAGTAGCCCTCACAGTCCAAAATGCAATACTTGCGTACAATCTCAAAAATGACAGAATGATCTCTGTTTGTTTCCAAGGTAAACCATTCAATATCACAGTAATCCAAGTCAATGCCCCAACCACTAATGCCAAAGAATCTAAAGTTGAACGGTTCTATGAAGACCCACAAGACCCTCTAGAACTAAACCCCAAAAAAGATGTCTTTTTCATCATAGGGGATTGGGATGCAAATGTAGAAGTCAAGAAACATCTGGAGAAACAGGTAAGTCTGGCCTTGGAGTACAAAGTGAAGCAGGTCAAAGGCTAACAGAGTTTTGCCATGAGAATGCACTTGTCATAGCAAACACCCTCTTCCAACAACACAAGAGACAACTCCACACATGGACATCACCATATGGTCAATACCAAAATCAAATTGATTATGTTCTTTGTAGCCGAAGATGGAGAAGCTCTGTACAGTCAGCAAAAGCAAGACCTGGAGATGACTGTGGCTCAGATCATGAACTCCTTATTGCAAAATTCAGACTTAAATTGAAGAAAGTAGGGAAAACCACTAAGCCATTCAGGTATGACCTAAATCAAATCCCTTACAATTATACAGTGGAAGTGACAAATGGATTCAAGGGATTAGATGGGATAGACAGAGTGCCTGAAGAACTATGGACCAAGGTTCATGACATTGTACAGAAAGCGGTGATCAAAACCATTCCCAAGAAAAAGAAATGCAAAAAGGCAAAATGGTTGTCTGAGGGTGGCTTACAAGTAGCTGAAAAAAGAAGAGAATTGAAAGGCAAAGGAGAAATGGAAAGATATACCCATCTGAATGCAGAGTTCCAAAGAACAGCAAGGAGAGATAAGAAAGCCTTCCTAAGTGATCAAAGCAAAGAAATAGAGGTAAACGATAGAATGTGAAAGACTAGAGATCTCTTCAAGAAAATTAGAGATACCAAGGGACCATTTCATGCAAAGATGGGAACAATAAAGGACAGAAACGGTATGGACCTAACAGAAGCAGAAGATATTAAGAGGTGGCAAGAATACACAGAACTATACAAAGAGAGTTTAATGACCCAGATAACCACCATGGCGTGATCACTCACCTACTGCCAGACATCCTGGAGTGCGAAGTCAAGTTGGCGTTACGAAACATCACTATGAACAAAGCTAGTGGAGGTGATGGAATTCCAGTTGAGCTATTTCAAATCCTAAAAGATAATCGTGTGAAAGTGTTGCACTAAGTATGCCAGCAAATTTTGAAAACTCAGCAGTGGCCACAGGACTAGAAAAGGTCAATTTTCATTCTAATCCTAAAGAAGGCCAATGCCAAAGAATGTTCAAACTGTTGCACAATTGCACTCACTTCACACGCTAGCAAAGTAATGCTCAAAATTCTCCAAGCCAGGCTTCAACAGTACGTGAACCATGAACTTCCAGAAGTTCAAGCTGGATTTAAAAAAGGAAGAAGAACCAGAGGTCATATTGCCAACATCCATTGGATCATAGAAAAAAGCAAGAGAGTTCCAGAAAAACATTTGCTTCTTTGACAACGCTAAAGCTTTTGACTCTGTGGATCACAACAAACTGCGGGAAATTCTCAAAGAGATGGGAATACCAGACCACCTTAACTGCCTCATGAGAGACCTGTATGCAGGTCAAGAAGCAACAGGTAGAACCAGACATGGAACAATAGAATGGTTCCAAATTGGGAAAGGAGTATGACAAGGTTCTATATTGTCACCCTGCTTATTTAACTTCTATGCAGAGTACATCATGAGAAACGCTGGACTGGAAGAAACACAAGCTGGAATCAAGATTGCCTGGAGAAATATCAATAACCTCAGATGTGCAGATGACACCACCCTTATGGCAGAAAGTGAAGTGGAACTAAAGAGCCTCTTGATGAAGGTGAACGAGTAGAGTGAAAAAGTTGGCTTAAAGCTCAACATTCAGAAAACTAAGATCATGGCATCTGGTCCCATCACTTCATGGGAAATAGATGGGGAAACAGTGGAAACAGTGTCAGACTTTATTTTTCTGGGCTCCAAAATCACTGCAGATGTTGATTGCAGCCATGAAATTAAAAGACGCTTACTCCTTGGGAGGAAAGTTATGATCAACCTAGACAGCATATTAAAAAGCAGAGACATTACTTTGCCAACAAAGGTCCATCTGGTCAAAGCTATGTTTTTTCCAGGAGTCATGTATGGATGTGAGAGCTGGACTCACTGAAGAATTGATGCTTTTGAAGCATGGTGTTGAAGAAGACTCTTGAGAATCCCTTCGATTGCAAGGAGATCAAACAAGTCAATCCTAAAGGAAATCAATCCTGAATATTCACTGGAAGGACTGATGCTGAAGCTGAAGCTCCAGTACTTTGGTCACCTGATGCAAAGTGCTAACTCATTGGAAAAGACCCTGATGTTGGGAAAGATTGAAGGCAGGAGGAGAATGGGATGACGGAGGATGAGATGGTTGGATGACATCACCGACTCGATGGACATGAGTTTGAGCAAGCTCTGAGAGATATGAAGGACAAAGAAGCCTGGTTTGCTGCAGTCCATGGGGTCACAAAGGGTCAGATACAACTGACTGACTGAACAACAACAAGACAAGGGGAATTATATTCTGCAAAGTTGCATAAAGGAACCTTATGAAAGAGATAAAATGTTTTCCAAAGTGGCTGTACTCCTCTGTATTCCCATCAGCATTTTATGAGAAATTAATTTATTCTTCAAACTCAGTGACAGTATTGTCAGGTTTTTTTTTTTTTTTTTTGGTTCTGATTTTGGTTTGTTTTTACTTTAAACATTCTAGTAAGTGTTAAATTGTAACTCATTGTGGGTTTAGTTTGCCATTCTTTTTTAAAATTTACCTTTAATTAGAGGATAATTGCTTTACACCGTTGTGTTGATTTCTGACATACAAAAACATGAATCAGCCATAAGTATGTATATGTCTACTCCCTCTTGAACCTTCCTCCCAACTCCCACCCTATCCAACCACTCTAGGTTGTCACAGAGCATCGGGTTGAGCTCCCTGTGTTATACAGCAACTTCCCACTAACTCTTCTACATATGGTAAAGTATGTTTCAATGCTACTCTCTTAATTTTTCCCTCTCTCCTTCCCCTCACTGTGTCCACAAGTCTATTCTCTATGTCTGTGTCTCTAGCAATTATTAATTCTTAAAGATTAACATCTTTTTTGTGTGCTTACTTACCATATGCAGAAAGTGAAGAAAAACTAAAGAGCCTCTTGATGAAAGTGAAAGAGGAGAGTGAAAAAGTTGGCTTAAAGTTCAGCATTCAGAAAACTAAAATCATGGCATCTGGTCCCATCACTTCATGGGAAATAGATGGAGAAACAGTGGAAACAGTGTCAGACTTTATTTTTCTGGGCTCCAAAATCACTGCAGATGGTGATTGCAGCCATGAAATTAAAAGATGCTTACTCCTTGGGAGGAAAGTTATGATCAACCTAGACAGCATATTAAAAAGCAGAGACATTACTTTGTCAACAAAGGTCCATCTAGTCAAGGCTATGGTTTTTCCTGTGGTCATGTATGGATGTGAGAGTTGGACTGTGAAGAAAGCTGAGCGCCAAAGAATTGATGCTTTTGAACTGTGGTGTTGGAGAAGACTCTTGAGTGTCCCTTGGACTGCAGGGAGATCCAACAAGTCCATCCTAAAGGAGATCAGTCCTGGGTGTTCATTGGAAGGACTGATGCTAAAGCTGAAACTCCAATACTTTGTCCACCTGATGCAAAGAGCTGACTCATTGGAAAAGACCCTGATACTGGGAAAGATTGACGGCAGGAGGAGAAGGGGATGGCAGAGGATGAGATGGCTGGATGGCAATCACCAACTCGATAGACATGGGTTTGGGTGCACTTCGGGAGTTGGTGATGGACAGGGTGGCCTGGCGTGCTACGGTTCATGGGGTTGCAAAGAGTTGGACATGACTGAGTGACTGAACTGAACTTACCATATATATACATATATATGTTTGTGTGTGTTTGTGTGTATCTTCTTTTGTGAAGTGTCTGTTCAAATATTTTGCTCATTTTTAGTTGGATTGTTTACTTTTTTACTGGTGAGTTGTGTTGTGGTAGTCCAAGCACAAGTCCAAGACTTTCCAGACTCAGTATTTCAGAAGCGAGTGACTTTATTAAGATCAAGGAGCAGAGATAATGAAGGCACTGCAAATGGAGCAGGGAAGGGAGAGCCAGCTGGATGCTGTTAGAGCAGCGGGCTGGCTCAAGGGAGAGCCAATGCTCTTTGTGGGTTAGTAGCCAATTTGTATAGCCTCAAGATAAAGAAAGTTCCTGCTGGAAAGGTGGCATTAGGTAATTGGCTATGGCACTGTACGATGAGTACCAGGTGGGCATTTATGCCTAACTCGGGGTCACAAAGCTTGCTGGTGAAGATCAAGGGGTCTTTTGACAACAGTTATAAAGGGCTTAGTCAGTTCTGGAGGTGACCTTTGTTATGGGTTCCACTTCTGTGACTTGGTGCAAGGCCTCGCATCTGTGGCCTCACATCTGTGGCCTTGGGGCAGGACTCCACAAGCTGTATTCAAGTCTTATAAAGGTATATGATTTACACACACTGCCCCTACTCCTGCCCCCAGCCTGTCCTTATTCTTTTCATTCTCTTAACAGAGTTTTTTGAAGAACACAAAATTTATCTTAAGAAGTCCTCTTTACCCAATTTTCCTTTTATGGATTATATTTTTCATGTCATAGGTAAGATGTCTTTGTGTAATCTAAAGTTGTTCAGGTTTTTTCCTTTCTTCTTCAAGTAGTTTTATAATTTTAGGTTGTGCCATTAGATCTATGAACCATTTTCAGTTAATTTTTGTGTATGGTATGAGGTATTGATAGGGCCTCCCTGATAACTCAGGGGTAAAGAATCCTTCTGCAATACAGGAGGCATGGGTTCAATTCCTGAGTCGTTGAAGATCCCCTGCTGGAGAAAAGGGCAACCCACTCCAGTATTTGTGCCTGAAAAATTCCATGGACAGAGAAGCCTGACAGGCTACAGTTCAAATGGTTGCAAAGAGTCGGACACAACTGAGTGACTGAGTACAAGTACAATGAGGTATTGACAGAAATTTATTTTTTGTATATGGGTATCTAATTGGTCATGTATCATTGCTGAAAGTACTGTCCTTTCTCCACAGATCTGCACTGACACCTCCATATATGTGTGGGTCTATTTGTGGATTCTATATTCTGTTCCATTTACCTATTTGTCTATCTTGATGACAATATACACTGTCTTAATTACTGTAGCTTTATCATAAATCTTGATGTCAAATAGTATTGTTGCAGGAAGGGAGAGCCACTCAAGAGCCCAAGAGTGGACTCTAGTCTAACACTTGGAAATGAATTGTCTGAGGAGACACACATGCTAACAAAGCAAGAGACTTTATTGGGAAGGGGCAACCAGGAGGAGGGCAGCAGGGTAAGGGAGCAGGAGAACTGCTCTGCCATGTGGCTTGAAGTCTTGCGTTTCATTGTAATGGGGTTTGTTTCTGGGTTTTCTCTGGCTGGTCGCTCTGATTTGAGTCCTTCTTGGTGACTGTACAATGCTCAGCCAAGACGAATTCCAGAGAGAAGGATTCTTTTGACATTTTCCAAATTCTTTTGGTTGGTGGTAGCTTACTAGTTCTGCATTTCTTAACAGGACTTCCTGTTGTAAGATACCATGTTGTAAGGTAACTATAATGTTGTAAGATAACTCTCCAAAGTCATTACTATGGTGCCTGGCTAGGGTGGGTGGTTTCAGTCTGTGGTCCCCCTAACATTCTTAGTCTTCCAAGTTAGTTCTGTTTTATACTAGTTTTAGTCATTGTGTGTCCTTTGCATTTCCATATGAGTTTTAGCATCAGTTGGGTTAGACGGTAAAGAACCTACCTGCACTGTGGTAGAGCCGGGTTCAATCCTTGGGTTGGGAAGATTCCCCTGGAGAAGGGAATGGCTACCTACTCCAGTATTCTTGCCTGGAGAATTCCGTGGACAGAGGAGCCTGGTGGGCTACAGTCCATGGGGTAGCAAAAAAGTCAGAGACTACTTAGCGACTAACACTTTCACACTTCACTTTAGAATCACTTACTTTTACATATTTACATTGAAAAATTTCCTGATACTTTGAATCTATAAATCAATTTGGAAGATAATTGATATCTTAAAAAATTGTTTTCCAACCCATGAATAGATATCTCTCCATTACTCAGATGTATTGTCATTTATCTCAGGAAGGTCATATTTAACTCTAAGTGTTTCACATTTTTATGGTGTTTAAAACTTCTTTAGTTTCTGGAACCTCCTTGGCAGTCCAATGGTTAAGACTCTATGCTCCCACTGCAAGGGGCATGGGTTCGGTCCCTTGTTGGGGAACTAAGATCTCGCATGCCAAGTGGTATGGCTTAAAAGCAACAAAAACATTTTTAGTTTCAAAGTTCTCTTGTTTGTTACTAGAAACACAATTGATTTTTGTGTATTCACCTTGTGTGCTGCAAACATGCCTAGTTCACTCATTAGTTCTAGTTTTCTGTTGTTGTTGATCCTAGATCCTAGGCAGTCTGTTTTCTATATACATGATCATGTCCTCTTTGAACAAGGAGTTTGCCTTCTCTCTTTCTGTCGATCTAGATGCCTTTTGATTCTTTGTCTTCTCTCTTTCTTCCTTCATTTCTTTTTTCCTTCCTACCTTTCTTTCCTTCCATTATTTCACTGGTTGGAGTCTCCAGTACAATATTTAATTGAAATGGTGAGAGTAAGCATGCTTCTTGGAGAAGGCAATGGCAACCCACTCCAGTACCCTTGCCTGGAAAATCCCATGGACAGAGGGGCCTGGTGGGCTGCAGTCCATGGGGTCGCTAAGAGTCGGACACGACTGAGTGACTTCACTTTACTTTTCACTTTCATGCATTGGAGGAGGAAATGGCAACCCACTCCAGTATTCTTGCCTGGAGAATCCCAGGGATGGGGGAGCCTGGTGGGCTGCCGTCTGTGGGGTCGCACAGAGTCGGACACGACTGAAGTGACTTAGCAGCAGCAGGCATGCTTCCATTCTTGAATAACGTTGGAAAGCATTCTGGCCTTCACATTTTACAGTATATTAGCTGTAGGTTTTTGTAGATGCCCTTTATTAAATAGAAGATTTTCCTTCTATTCCTAGTTTGATGAGAGGGTTTTTTTTTTTTCCTTTTAGGATCATATGACATAGGAATCTTCCTTGTAGGCATTTTCCCTAGAGAAATGAAAATACATGCTCACAAAAAATCTGAATGTTTATAGCTGATTTATTTATAATTGCTAAAAGCTTTAAACATGCCAAATGCCCTTCAACTGATGAATGAATCACCAAACTGTGGAACATACACCCATACTGCGACAGACTTTAGAGTCGGTCCCAACCTCCTGATGATCCTTTTGAGTGTGGGCGGGAATTGTGATTTGCTTCTAACCCATAGAATGACAAATGTTACCCCTATGAATAGGTTACATTATACTCAACTCCATCTTCCAAGCTGACTCCTTTTCCATCTCCTGCTGGCCATAAAAAGCAAATTGCAGTGTTGGAAATTGTCTCTAGAGTGGGCAACTGACAGAGAATTTCCAGCAAGCTATGTAACAAATCAAGAGATTTCTTAACATTTAAGACTCCTTTACATTCCCTGGTCATGGTGCACTATTCTTTGAATATGCTGCTCTTGATTATGTTGACTAATATTTGGGAGATTCCACTATGGTGCAAGGCAAAGAAATCTACAACCAGCGGTGCAAGACTTCTCTGAGAGTTCCATGAATAAGCAGGAAAACATGTTCACAGAATTGCATTCAAGTGGCTACAGAAGGTCGAGGCAGACGATACACTAGGGCGGAGACAGAGGGATGGAAGCAGTGAAGTGGAGGACAACTCAGCGCCCTAGACAGTGACTCTATCCTCCCTCACGACAGAGCCAGGCGTCCAAGGCTCCTCCCCTGGTCCCCGCCCCTTGCGCACTACCCGCCTCCTTTGTTCCAGCTACCTCTCTTCTAGAGGGCGTTGGCCCGCTCCCTTCTCCTGCAGAGCACCCCTTCTGGGTCCTCTTTGGCCCTTGTTAGGCTCCGTGTCGCACCTGCGCACTAGTGACAGCCAGGCCACCTGGGCGGAGCTAAACTGCAGCCGGAACCGCCATGACTCCGCCCACGCGGGGACCGGTCAGCCCGCTTAAACACGCACTTCCCGCCACACCTCCTCACCAATCCCCGCTGAACCTCATCTAGCCCAGCAAAGAGAGCGAGGCTCGATGGACGGCCGAGTGCAGCTGATCAAGGCCCTCCTGGCCCTGCCCATTCGGCCTCAGACACGTCGGTGGAGGAACCCGATCCCCTTCCCCGAGACGTTTGACGGCGACACCGACCGGCTCCCGGAGTTTATCGTGCAGACGGGCGCCTACATGCTAGTGGACGAGAACCTGTTCACCAACGATGCCCTGAAGGTGACGTTCCTCATCACCCGCATGACCGGGCCAGCTCTGCAGTGGGTGATCCCCTACATCAGGAAGCAGAGCCCCCTCCTCAACGATTACCGGGGCTTCCTGGCCGAGATGAAGCGGGTGTTTGGATGGGTGGAAGACGAGGACTTCTAGGCCGGGAGCGCCTCGGGTCTGGGGGCGGGTGCTCGGGGGAGGGTCCGCCGCGCCAGTCGCCGCCTCCCAGATCGCCACAGGCGTCCTCCCGCCGTGTCCCCCCTCACCTTCGGGTGGCCGCGATCTCCCCCGTGCTCGTGTCCCCTCCCGCGTAGTGCTTGCCTTTGTTCCAGGAATAGCGCTCCAGATTCCAGCTGCTGCCGCCGCCCTCGGGCCACTCAGGCCTCTCCCCTGTACACTTGGACTCGGTCCTGCTCTCCAACTGCAAGCCGGGCTCCTGTTACCCACTGGGCAGACCACCCACACCCGGCCGCTGCCAACCACCCGCCCCCTGCCAGACTCCCAGGCCCGCCTCCGGGTGGCCAGAGACCTATCCTGCGGCAGCCATCACCGTGCACCGCATTCCACCCACAGCCTGCAGCCTTCGGGGATCTGGACTCACCCGGGAGGTGTCTGAGCTGGCCACAGCCTCTGGACAAACAAGGATTCCAACAGCTCTCCACCGTCCTGGAGGGGCCGGCCATCCTTTCACCTGCGATGGGACCCAGGTCTTCCCTACCCTAGAGACATCTTCTGTTCCTGCTGACACTAGGTCCCAGGGCTGCCTGGCAGCCAAATCGAGTCACTCATTGTCTCCTGTGGACCTGTTGGTTTCACCCAGAATCCAGTTCTCTTCTGAATGTGCAGCTGTCTCTCTGATGTGTGCCTTTTGTTCAGCACAGTAACCCCTGCACTCTGCCCAGCTCTTCTACACTACCGGGACAAACTTTTTTTCCCCTTATTTTCAATAAATGTCAGACGATGTTCAGAAAGAAACTGAGTGTCCATGAATATGACACCTCTCCCTCCATGGTCCAATAAGTGGGGTCCATGACTTGCTCAGAAGGTATGTCCTCTGCCATTCTGTGGCTGATGTGGTGTCTTGTATTATCCAGCAAAAAAAGATAGCCCTGTGGTGGTCCTGGTGATGGTACCCTACTGGTGATCACCCAGTCTCAGATGCTAACTCTTCCAAACCCATCAGTTCCATGCCCCTTCCTTGGGAAATGGATCTGGATCAGATTTTGGCCAAGGTGATGCCAGGAAGAAATCAGCTAGGAGACTTTGGGGAAATACTTTCTCTTTTCCAAAAAGCTGCTTTTGAAAGCATAATAGCTAATTTTTACAATGATGAATCCCACACATTTGTTGGTGAACACCTGTCAAAGTTTTATTCAGTCTATTACTCAGGAAATTAGAATAACAGATGGTTCAGAAAAAGCACTTACGTTTATGGAGCCTTGATAAGTGGAAGAGAAGGGAGTGCAGAACTGCTGTTGTTAATCTAGGTAGAAATCTGGTTGAGAGCCTGCAGGAAAATAAAATTATAACTTTCTGCAATGGGCAGAAAAGCAAAAATGATACTCCTTACTATTTGTCTTCATGCTAACCTGTTAAATCACCAGTGCTGCTGCTTCATCTTGTACATTCCAAAATCTCTATGTAGCATAGAGATACAAGAGAGTGCTAACAACATGGATTAATGTTTTTACAGAAACATACTGAAATTTGAAATATTATATTACATTGGTGCATTCTGCCCTCTAATCTTTTATCAGATTGTATGTCTTAGTTGGTTAACATATGATATACTTATAATGCCTAATATTAGTATAATGCTTTCACAATTCATTTGCTATCCCTTTTCAATCTTCTCTGCAAATTTTGATTAATTGATTGGTTCACTAATTGACAGGCACTTATTATTTATCAGGTACTTCCTATGCCCCAGGCATTGTACTATGAACTATGGATACACCATTACAAAATTATGGCCTAAGTCTTCAAGGAATTTAGAGTGCATATAGCTGTAGTGGAAAAAATGTCTATATGAAATCTCAGCTTTGGATTTAATTAAGAAGTTCTTGAATCCATGCTTGGTCACTCCACCTGTATGACATTAGGCAAATTTCTTAACCTTCCTAAGCCATATTTCCTCTTATGTAAGTGGGTAAAATAATACATATGTATTGGGTTCCTTTTGAGAATTCAGTTAAATAACAAATATAAAGTCTGAGAACTCAGTGTGTAGGACTTGCTGTAACTATAATAACAGTAGGAGTTTAAATAATTTTTAGGTTATGATAATGACTTGGGGCTTTATATAACACAGTGGGAACATAAGATAAAGAATACTTATATCTGCCCTAGATGAGTCAGGGACCATCTTAATAGAGGAAGTAGTAAATGTGTTGAGATGTGATGCCAATTAAAGAGGGTCACCTCAATCTGAAGTTCAGAAGAATGAGAGAATGTGGTTAGTATATAAAAGTCAGGAAGAGGTCATGGTAGGAGTTGAGATAGCAAAAGTACAAAGCTACATCGTGAAAAATCTCTCTTATGTAATTTTAAGGCATATATCAATTATTCTGTATTCACTGGGGAACAATGGAAATATACTGAATAGGGGACTGATATGATTAGATTTGTCTTTTAATGTTCACTCTAGGGCTTCCCTGGTGGCTCAAACGGTAAAGAATCTGCCTGCAATACAAGAGACCCTGGTTTGATCCCTGGGTCGGAAGATCCCCTGGAGAAGGAAAAGGCAACCCACTCCAGTATTCTTGCCTGGAAAATTCTGTGGCCAGAGAAACCTGGTGGGCTACAGTCCATGGGGTCCCAAAGAGTCAGACACAACTGAGCCTTTCAACCCCTTTCACCTTTTTACCTTCACCTGGGGCTGATATTGAAGATAGATTCTGGGAAGATGGAATGTAGGTCAAGTCCAGTAACGAATATTTTTCAGGTGATAATTTTTCAGGGCTTAGAGACAAAGAGGATGGGGAAATAAAAGTGCCATTCAGATCATTAGAACTTGATGATTGGTTGGGATGTGGAAGTTGGGGAGACCTAAGGATCTGGGATGGGAGCAAGTTTCTGGCTTAGGAATTGAACCATTCTTGGATGTGACATAGGCTAGCCTCTCTCTAGCTTTTCAACTCCTTTGCCTGGAACATTTTTCATTTCTTCTTTGCTGTTTCATAACTTTCACCAGACCAGTTCCTACTCACAGGATCTGTTCATGTCTCTCAGAAGTTCTTCCTGAGCTATCAAGTCTATTTTGGTAGCATCTCTAGTAAGCAGGAGAAGGCAATGGCACCCCACTCCAGTACTGTTGCCTGGAAAATCCCATGGATGGAGCAGCCTGGTAGGCTGCAGTCCATGGGGTCGCTAAGAGTCGGACACGACTGAAGCGACACAGCAGCAGCAGCAGCAGCAGCAGCTAGTAAGCATCTCATAATTCCTCCACCTTTTGTACGGCACTATGTTGAAATAGAATGACACATTAAATTGTGGATATTCAACTCAATATTTTTTTACAGATTTAAAAATCAACTGTAGATTGAGTTACAGTTTACATGCAATAAAATCACCCATGTTAAGTGTACACTTCAATACAATTTGAAATGCATTTTGAAATAATATATAATACATACAAGATTCCCCCTTTGTCTTCAGTTTCTCTTTCTGTGATTTCAGTTACTTGCAGCCAACTGTGGTTTGAAAATAGTAAATGGAAAATTCCAGAAATAAACAATTCATAAGCTTTAAATTGAGTGCCATTCTGAATAATGTGATCAAATCTCTCATCATCACGGCCCACCTCACCCTCTTCAGACCGCCTGGGATCCCCAGGCATGACATCATCTGCTCCTGCCATCCAGCACTCCACATCATCATGGCTTGATGATCCAGGATCACTTGAAGCAGATAATCCCCCTGACATATCAGGTCAATGGTAGCCTAACATTGTGTCACAGTGCCTATGTCATTCACTTCATTTCATCTCATCTGTAAGCATTTTATCATCTCACATCATCACAAAAGAAGGGTGAGTAAAGCACAATAAGATTTTAAGAAAGAGGGAAACCACATTCACATAACATGTATTCCTGTATATTGTTATACTTGCTCTATTTTATTAATAGCTATTGTTGTTAATCTCTTACTGTGCCAAACACAAATTAAACTGTATCATAGGCATGTATGTATAGGGAAAAAACATAGTATGTAGAGGGTTCAGTACCAACTGTGGCTTCAAACATTCACTGGGGGTATTGGAACATATCCCCTGGGGATGTGTGTATATGTGTATAAGTGTATGTGTGTTTTAATTGCCTCCTATGCATCCTGCTGGCGAGGGAGGGATTCCTTCTCTAGGGTTATGGGGATGGCTGAGCACATGACACTTGACACTGGGCAAACAAGATCAACAATAGTTTATTGGTTACATATACTCATAACTCAGGGGAGGAAGACACTGCACACCACATGAGGGGTTGCGTTAGGGAACTGAGGGAGCAAGCAGGGGCTTTGGGGGCAGGCTTTGTAGTATCAAGAGGATACGGTGCCCCTGTTTCCCAGGGGAGGATATGATTGGCTTGTTTGGATAATTCCTCATGCTGGTGGGAAATTGAAACCCTCTACTCAGGGATAAGCAAGAATTGTGCCTGGTCTCCGTGATCAGAGAAGTTGCTTGTTTGGAGAATCTTCTACATGGAAGCAGATTGGAGAGGGGAACTTGTGGTTAGGACATTTGAGGTCCTCCTGGTTTCCCCAGATGTTGAGGGAGCACACAATATTGGGCCTTAACTTTAGGCCTTATACCACCATATGTAAAGATGTATGTACATATGTATATGTGTGTGAATACCACTGTAATCCAGATATAGAACTTCTGTCACTCCAAAATGTTTGTGCTACTTTGCAGCCAGTCACACCCATAGTCCAAGCAATCTAGCACTATAGATTAATTTTTCCTATTCCAGGACTTCACACAAATGGAATATGCCTGGCTTCTTTCACCTTAGCACAATGCTTTAATGTTCATCCATGTTATAGCATGCATCAGTAGTTCATTGCATATTACTGCTAGATAGTAGTCCAATGTATGTATATACCATATTTGTTTTATTTATTAACCTTTTTGATGAAAATGTGGGTGCAAGTCTTTATTTGAGCATATGTTTTTATTTCTAGGGCAAACTTCTAAGATACATGATTGATGTATATTTAACTTTAAGAAACTGCCAAATTGTTTTCCAAAATGGTTTTTCCACACTCCTACCAGCAATATATGAAAGTTTCAGTTCCTCCACATCCTCACCAATACTTGATATTGTCATTATTTTAATGTATTTTTAATTTTAGACATTCTAGTGCATGTGAATCTTATGTCATTATATTTTTAATCTTCATTTCCCTGATGAATAGTAATATTATGCCTATTCCTCATGCCTTTATTACCCATTTATATATCTTCTTTGATGAAGGGTCTGTTCACATCCCTTAGCCATTTTTTGATTGTCATTTTTCTTCTTATTACTGAGTATAATGGTTCTTTACATATTCTAGGTAACAGTCCTTTGTCAGATATATGTATTCCAAATGTTTTTTTCTAGATCTGTATCTTGCTTTTCAATTTTCTGAAAGTTAAATTTTCAAATATGATGTTTTTCATAGCTTATATAAAGTCCAGTTTATAATTTTTGCCTTTTGTGATTTGAAGCCCTCCAGAAAGCAGATGCTGAGATAGAATTAGACATTCTTTATTGGGGGAAACACCTGTGGAAGATAAAGAAGAGAAGAAGGGACAGGTGGGAAGAGCCTTCAGTCCATGATGCTAGGCTGTACAAGGAGAGAGAGAAGAAAGGAAGAGCCTTACTCTGAAAAAAAAAAAAAAAAACATCATTCAGGCGAATATTGTCTGTTATTGGAGTCCTGTGTCAGACAGGAACAGTCCAACTCTAGTACCTGTCCTCTCCTGAGTCATTAGCTGGTATCGGCCTTAAGAGAGCATGACCTCAGTGTGAAGACTACTTTGGGTCTAAAAGTACAGCAGCTGGAAGGCAGCTACTCATTCTTACTGTCATAGAAGGTTGTCTAGAAAGGAGATCTGAGTGGTAATCTTCTATGGGTACTTCAGTGTGCGTCTTGTGCAGCACGGATCTACTTCTCTGTGCAGGTTAAGGGAGCATCTTCATGATTCCTATGGCCTCTCTTCCCGAGAGGAAACTTAGAAGATGTGTGCTTAGTTGCCCAGTCATGTCCAGCTCTTTGCCACCCCATGGACTGTAGCCCACTAGGCTTCTCTGTCCATGGGATTCTCCAGGCAAGAACACTGGAGTGGGTTGCCATGCCCTTCTCCATTAGAAGATGTAGGTTAGTGTAATGAGCTACAGCCTCTGTTGCTGTAATTGATCTCCAGGCCACAATTGTGACTCGCTCTCTTCCTCCTCCACTATCCAGCCTAAAATTCCATCATTTTCAGATTTCATCTTGAAGGTCTTGATGGCTTACCTGGTTATGAGGGCTTGAGTCCTTGGCAGCCATATCCTTATAGGTTGGGGTTGCTACAAATGTGCAGCAATTCACAGTTGAAATTGAGCAAGGGAATACCAGGAAGTACTAAGCGAATTACCTGGGTTCAAGCCAACTTGAGTTTGTTTCCTTATTAAGGCTGAAGAATATTCCATTGTATGTATGTACTACAGTTTGTTTATCCATTCACTTATCGATGGACATTTAGGTTGTTTCCTTATCTTGGCTATTGTGAATAATACTGCAATCAACATGGAGGTGTAGGTCTCTCTTCAAGATCTTGATTTCAATTCCTTTGGGTAAATACCCAGAAGTGGAATTGCTGGATCATATGGTAGTTCTGTTTTCACTTTTTTTTGGGGGGGGTACCAACATACTAGGGCTTCCCTAGTGGCTCAGACGGTAAACTGTCTGCAATGCAGGAGACCTGGGTTGGGAAGATCCCTTGGAGAAGGAAATAGCAATCCACTCCAGTGTTCTTGCCTGGAAAATCCCACGGACCGCAGAGCCTGGTAGGCTACCGTCCATGGGGTCGCAAAGAGTCGGACACGACTGAGCGACTTCACTTCACTTCACCTCCATACTATTTTCCATAGTGGCTGCACCATTTTATATCCCCACCAACAGCGTGCCAAGGTCCATCTTTTCTCTACATCTTTGCCAGCATTTAGTTGTTGTCTTTATGATAATAACCATCATAACAGGTGTAAGGTGACATTTCATTGTGGCTTTGATTTTCATTTCCCTGATTATGCAAGTTAGTTATGTTGAGCACTTTGCATAACTCTGTAAATACTAAAAGCCATTGGCTTGTACACTTCAAATGGCTGAATTTTATGGTATGCCAATTATATCTCAATATAGTTGTCCATTTTGTTATGATATAGGCTTTCATCTCTAATTCAAGGACATTTTTAAAATGGAAGAAAGTCTTGTGAAAATTTCAAAAAAAAACCCCCACTTCTGTAGATTTAATGAATTAGTTTGTAGAAATTTAGTAAGATGTGATAGTTTTCTAGACATTGACCAGGTTTATACATAAATTAACAATCATGTTAGTGCATTATTTTTCTCCACATCTATAAATGATTTTTTTTCTATGAGCTCTGTCATTCTACTGGTTTCCTGAATAATGCATTAAATAATTTTGACAGGTACTCATCAACAAGTTGTGTGAGAATTATGGTTTTAACAGTTTGAGAGTTATACTTGCAAACTATTTGTTAAACAAGTTTTCTCCACCAGGATTGCTCTGGAATCTAAGATCTCAAGACATGCACCACTCAAAGGCCACTTTGTCCCCTCTGTGTCTGTATTTCCTATATGAAATTTTTTGTATATGTGTCACAAAATTTGTGTAATATCTTAACTTTAAGAGTTCAAGTCAATATTGGCCCCAAGCCCTATCACAAAAAAAGTTTAATTGCATTTTCCCTCATGCATCTTATGTTTTATTTCCCCTTCTTTTCATCAGTCTTTATGTTTTTCTCTCCTTTGATATTCACCTCTGAGGTGGGGCTTAATGGTGGAGGACAGAGTAAATTGTTGAGAAGGAAGTTAGGGAAACAAACCATGAACGACAACTGTAATAGGTGAGATGGCAAAGTAATTGCTATGAAAAAGTTTGTATTCCTCCTCCCAAATCCATATGTTGTAGCTCTAATCCCCAAAGTGATGGTGTTTGAAGGTAGGGCATTTGGGAAGGTTATTAGGCTTAGATGAGCTCTAAGGTTGCATGAGATTGCAGTGCCCAGATGAGATTAGTATACTTATACTGAGAGGAAGAGATAGGACTTCTCTCTCTCTCCCTCTCTCTCCACCATGTATCTAAGAATACAGAGAAAAGGCAGCCACTTCCAAACCATGAAATGAGCCCTCAAAAGACACCTGATGTACCTGCACCTTGAGTTTGGATTTCCCAACCTCTAGAACTCTGAGAAAGAAATGTTTTATTGTTTAAGCCACCAAGTCTATGTGATTTTATTATAGCAGACTGAACTGAGACACTAATGAAAAATAACCTCTCTTCTCTACTTACACATGCTGTTTCGTCTTCTGTCCCTTTATGGAATCTTTCAAATGCTTTCAAGATCATGATTAACTCTTGCAAAATATTGCCTCCCCCAAAACATTTGTATCACAAAAAAGGAACTGGGATGATACAACTGGTATAGACAAAGGAATAATGCCTAACAGAGCCATTCTGGCAGGAGGAAGACTGCAGGGGCATTTTTCTTGAGGGAGGCAAGGGGTTACCAACACTGTTCAAAGGATCGCCAGTTGTCCCAGGTCATTCTACCTACCTCGAGAGCCAGATGGACAGACTGTAGGGAACATGCTGGATCTATACCATAAACTGCTTCCAACCACTTCTCAAACCACTTCAGGATGTGAGAGTTGGACTGTGAAGAAGGCTGAGCGCCAAAGAATTGATGCTTTTGAGCTGTGGTGTTGGAGAAGACTCTTGAGAGTCCCTTGGACTGCAAGGAGATCAGCCCTGGGATTTCTTTGGAAGGAATGATGCTAAAACTGAAACTCCAGTACTTTGGCCACCTCATGCAAAGAGTTGACTCATTGGAAAAGACTCTGATGCTGGGAGGGACTGGGGGCAAGAGGAGAAGGGGACAACAGAGGATGAGATGGCTGAATGGCATAACTGACTTGATGGACGTGAGTCTCAAGTGAACTCTGGGAGTTGGTGATGGACAGAGAGGCCTGGCGTGCTGCGATTCATGGGGTCACAAAGAGTCGGACACGACTGAGCGACTGATCTGATCTGGTCTGATGTTTAAAACCAAACAGTGACTATGCTTAACACAATCAATCATCTTTCATACCCATCCAGGTCAGCTGACTGCCAGCAACTTGAATTGGAACCTCAAAATTAGCCAGCTGTCAATTATTTTAAGAACCCATGAATCATAAAACTTTATTTCATTAAGTGATTCAAATTTTGCTTCTGACTTTAAGACTTTGACCTAATACATGCCAAGTTGTAAGTTAATGGTGGTTTCAGTATTTGGAGGAAAAAAAAATCAAGACACATAATGCAAGTAACATACCTCCATCTCAATGTTGTCTTGTGAACTACAACACATGAATGGCAAAAGCTTACCTGTCCAAATGAAGAAAGAGATGGATAGAGGGAAAAAAGTGAAAAAAAACACTGGTGTGATTTATTTCTCTATCCTATGTTCTGGAAAAATCACCAAAATTTAGAAATGAGACAAAATGTTAGATTGTACAACCTTTGAACATCACACCAGAGATTTGTCTATTTTATCTCACCCCTGTATCATCTGACACAGGATATTTAACTTTGTTGACCAACCATTTGTAAGGGAGCACAGGCTTTCTACAGTACTATAAGAGTTTAAACTGTAGATAAGTAAGGAAGGAGGACTTTTTTTCTGCTCATTAGGGAAGTTTATATTTTTACTGTTCCACAGGGTTTATCAACTAGGTTTATGTGTAAACAATATCATTTTTGCACACCTTTTCCCATCCCACTACCTACATAATGAAGGTTCTATAAATGTTTTTCAAAAGCACCTGTATCATTCTGCTGGCTCCCTGAATATTGGGATAAGTAAAACGATGACATTGTTCACTATCTTTGTGGGATTAATGGTTTGTAACAATTCGGGTGCTTTCCAGTGGCTTTTTGGAAATGAGGAAAGCTTTTCTGAGAAGCCTCCAGACTGACTTCTCACATCACCATGGCCAAAGTAAAGATCCATTAAAAAGGCATGAAACAATTCTAACTGGTTTAAAGGATTCATCATCCATGATTGAACAGTTGCCAGTGGGGTCTCCATCCTCAGGAACACCTCAGGATACTGACTTTGATATTTTATATGCGAGACTCAACAGAAAGGAGAGTGTCTCTAACATCACCCATGGGAAAGCAAGAAATACATCTTCTGAACCACTTTTACATGAATAGGGAAGGAGAAATGTCATATTCATTGAGACTCAATTTCTTTTTAAATAGTGTCTGACATTTATTGAAAATAAGAAAGACTTTTCTCCAAGTAGTGCTGAGTTGGGGAGATATGAGTTATATTGTTGACCAACAAACACATAACTAAGAAAATACTGCACATTCAGAAGACAATTGTATTCTGGGTGAAACTAAGGGTCCACAGGAGACAATGAGTGATTCGGTTTGACTGCCAGGCAGCCCTGGGACCTGGCGGTCACACCCAGCAGGAACAGAAGATGTCTCTGGGAGTAGGGAAGGCCTGGGTCCCATCACAGGTGAAGGTCTGGCCGACTCCTCCAGAGCAGTGGCAAGCTGTTGGAATCCTTGTTTGTCCAGAGGCTGTGGCCAGCTCAGACACTTCCCGGGTGAATCCAGATCGCCAAAGGCTGCAGGCTGCGGGTGGAATGCGGTGCACGGTGATGGCCGCCACAGCGCGTCTCTGGCCACCCGGAGGCGGGCCTGGGAGTCTGGCAGGGGGCGGGCGGTTGGCAGCGGCCGGGTGTGGGTGGTCTGCCCAGTGGGTAACAAGAGCCCAGCTCGCAGCTGGAGAGCAGGACCGAGTCCAAGTGTGCAAGGGAGAGGCCGGGCTGACCCGAGAGGGCGGCGGCAGCAGCTGGAATCTGGAGCGCTATTCCTGGAACAAAGGCAAGCACTACGCGGGAGGGGACACGAGCACGGGGGAGATCGCGGCCACCCGAAGGTGAGGGGGGACACGGCGGGAGGACGCCTGTGGCGATCTGGGAGGCGGCGACTGGCGCGGCGGACCCTCCCCCGAGCACCCGCCCCCAGACCCGAGGCGCTCCCGGCCTAGAAGTCCTCGTCTTCCACCCATCCAAACACCCGCTTCATCTCGGCCAGGAAGCCCCGGTAATCGTTGAGGAGGGGGCTCTGCTTCCTGATGTAGGGGATCACCCACTGCAGAGCTGGCCCGGTCATGCGGGTGATGAGGAACGTCACCTTCAGGGCATCGTTGGTGAACAGGTTCTCGTCCACTAGCATGTAGGCGCCCGTCTGCACGATAAACTCCGGGAGCCGGTCGGTGTCGCCGTCAAACGTCTCGGGGAAGGGGATCGGGTTCCTCCACCGACGTGTCTGAGGCCGAATGGGCAGGGCCAGGAGGGCCTTGATCAGCTGCACTCGGCCGTCCATCGCGCCTGGCTCTCTTTGCTGGGCTTGGCGAGGTTCAGCTAGGGTCAGCGAGAAGGCGTGGCGGGAAGTGCGTATGTGTGGAGGCGGGCCCGGAGTGGGTTGGGGCCTAGGCGGTGCCTGGCGCCTCGGGGCTCCGCCCACAAGGCCTAGTTCTTGCTATGGCGCAGGCGCGACACTGGGTCTAATTGGGTGGGTCGGGAGTAGCGGAAGGAAGCGAGGCTAATACTAGCTCGAGGAGGCGGGGTCAGATTATAAGGGGCTGGGCTAAATTTTCCTAAGGCGGTACTCAAGTGTGGGGCGGGAGCCACAGGAGTAGTCCAGGCGGAGCTCGCAGCACTTGTAGAAGCCAGGGATGGCCCCTCTGGAGTAGAGAAGTAGGCCTGGTGCCCACTCTCTCTGTGGGCTCCTTATTTGTCTTTCTGAGTTTCTTGTAAGACCCTCGGCCTCTGGAAGCCCCTTGCCTAAGATTCTGTTGTGAACACATTTTCTTGTTTATTCATACATCTCTCAGCCAGAGATTATTGGCACCCATGCTGCGGATGTGGTTGCCTGCCATATTAATGTTAAAGCCCCAAATATTAGCTAACACAAATTAAAGCAGCATATTCATAGAAAGATGTACCATGACCAGGGAATGTAAGGAAGTTTTAACGTTAAGAAATCTCCTAATTTGCTATATTAAAAGACCAAAAGAGACTAATCAGTAGAGAAAGGCAAATGTAAGAGGGATGCTTTCCAAAATCAATTTTATACATGTTCAATATAAGGATAAAGGAAATGAAAAACTAAGAGTTTTACGAAATAGGAAAGGAGGAGAGGAATTTAACCATTACCTGTTATATCTGAATTCCATGTTGTGACTGAGTATAAAATTAATATAAATTTATCACCAGCTTCCATATATAAATAAAATAGCCAGTTAAAATACATAATGGTAAAAGACTCTATTCAGTAAAGAAATTCAAAGCAAATAGTGCCTAGGAATGTATTTTTAAAGTGTAAAAACCACATGAAAAATGTTTTAAATGCTAAAGAGGGGTGCAAAGAATACTCAAAAAAAATGGAATGATAGCCCCAGAGACAGGTTGACTCAGTGTCATAAAGTTGTTAAATTTCCCTGAGTTAAATTATACTTCCAACACATGACTAGTAATGGGATCTTGTCCTGAGGCAATACTGTGTTTAATCAAGTACAGGCACTATTTTTCCCTCCAGCATCACCCTACAAAAACACCAAGAAGATTTTGTTTTGATTAGATGAACTGATTTTAAGATTCATGTGGAAGAGTAAACAATGAAAAATGCTATGAAAAATTTTGAAACATAGGGTTAGTGAAGGATGGCTTGCTTCAACAGATAATCACAAATAAATGATTATTTATTGGTATATTTTCATTGTCTTTTTCTCCTGAATAAAATATAAGATGTTGGCAACCTCAGGTAGCCATGATGTGAAAAAATTGCCTCTGATTTTTTTAAGTAAATGCCCTGAGGATAGGGCTTTCCCATAGCTATCTCCCACTTAGATTAAATAAACACTGTCCTGAGAATGGAAATTTTTCAGGAAGCTACAATATCACACTTTGAAGAAAGTCTCAACTGTGCTGGAGGTAACAAGTTTCTATGAGAATCTTATCCTGCCTACTTTCTCCCAACCCACCTCCTCCCAAACTCAGACACCTCTCCTTACTGAACCAGCCATTCCACCCTCCTGTTTCTTAAATACACAAGCTCATTTACTGAGACACATTCTTATCTCAGACTGGAAAATAAAAAGACAAGGGCCCATGTGGCAGTTGAGGCGAGGAGGTTTGTTCAGGAGTTCTCTGGGTTGAAAGAAAGGCTAAGTATGAAGAGGACTTAAGTTGTTTTGGGGAAGGTTTTGCCAACAGCAAGAGAACCAAGAGTATCAAAGTACAGGGAAGATTCAGATAAAGAAATCCCATTTTTAAAGTTTGGTCAAATTCATTTTCAGAAGGATTGTGCAGATTTCAAGCTCCTTTAAACAGTGTATGTCCTTCCCATCGTGTAACAACTCCACCAGCAGTGACTTTCTTTTAATAGCAATTGAACATGATGGATTACATGGTGGGTCTATAAGTGCATTAACTGACAATATTTCATTACCACTACAGTGGAAATATTTTTGTATCTTTATATTTCAGTTGTCTTTTATCTTCTCAGGTGAATCTGTTTATATGATGCACATTTTTTGGTCTAAGTTTTGCTTACCTGTTTGTATTAAGTATTAGTGTACATATTATGCATCTGTAATAATTGTTGTTGTTGTTTAGTTGCTCAGTCATGTCCAACTCTTTGCGACCCCATGGACTGCAGCATGCCACACTTCCCTGTTCTTCACCATCTCCCGGAGCTTGCTCAAACTCATGTCCATCGAATCAGAGATACCATCCAACCATCTCATCCTCTGTCATTCCCTTCTCCTGCCTTCAGTATTTCCCAGGATCAGAGTCTTTTCTAATGAGTCAGTTCTTCGCATCAGGTGGCCAAAGGATTGGAGCTTCAGCTTCAGCATCAGTCCTTCCAATGAATTCCTTTTAGGACTGATTTCCTTTAGGATGGACTGGTTGGATGTCCTTGCTGTCTAAGAGACTCTCAAGAGCCTTCTCCAACACCACATTTCAAAAGCATCAATTCTTCTGTGCTCAGCCTTTTTTTTGGTCCAATTCTCATACCCGCACACACTGCTGGAAAAACCAAAGTTTTTACTATACAACCTTCATTGGCAAAGTAATGTCTCTGCTTTTTAAGATGCTGTCTAGGTTTGTCATAGCTTTTCTTTCAAGGAGCAAGCATCTTTTGATTTCATGGCTGTAATAATCCATAATAATATAAAATATTTTTTCACTGCCTTGAATTATCATTTCTGGACAAATATAACTGTTGACATTTTAATTAACCAAATGGATTTCTGTGATTGTTATATTCAATTTGACACTGAACCAAGACAAAGGAAACACCCCAATTGTCTCTTACAGATTTTCTTTAAATTTTTAATCCTATAAGTTTTTGACTCATCTGGAATACCTTTTTAAGATTGTACAACTTGAAAATCTTGCTCGTTGCACACCATTTTTTAATAAAAGCAAGTTTTATAACATTAGTTAACAAATTCACATGAGGATGAAAGTGATTTTAATGGTTTTCACTGGTTTTGGAACATCAGCTTGTGAAGTGAGAATTAAAATCTACAGGCTGAGATGATACAATACTAAAAATTTGAGTTCCATCAACATTTTTGTACCATTCAGTCTTCTTTTAAGGCTGAGATCCACTTTATCAAGTGCTGCCTGTTCACTTGAGGGAGACTCCTCAACTGCCAAATAAGAAAAGACCTCATCAGGCAATCCATAAAATACATTACAAATGACCGTTAATCATTTAATAAAATATTCATCTAAATTTTATTCAAACAAACTGACAAGATAAATTAAAACATTGTTTTTCACGATAAGATTTCTGATTGAAGGCTGGAAAATCTAACATTCAGAATGCATAAAAACAGTCACTTGCACATCATTCATGAAGGGATGAAGAACAATAAAAATATCATGAGGAAAGATTTGTAAATATAAGTGAATACTAGGAATGAACTTTAATCAGATAATCGATACAACATTACATTCAGCTAAATATTTAAGGCCAAATTAAAGGCACTTGTCTATTTTAAAAGAAATATAAAATACAACATTTGTATTAGTCAGGGTCCTCCATAGCAAGAGAACTAACAGGATGTACTATGTGGTGTGTGTGTGTGTGTGTAAAGAGAGAAAGAGACTGAAAGAGAGTCAGAAAGAGATGATTATAAGGAATTGGCACACATTTACAACAGAAAACAATTGAATGGGAAAGAATAGAGATCTCTTCAAGAAAATTAGAGATACCAAGGGAACGCTTCATGCAAAGATGGGCACAATAAAGGGCAGAAATGCTATGGACCTAACAAAAGCAGACAATATTTAGAAGAGGTGGCAAGAATACACAGAAGAACTATACAAAGAGAGCTTAATGACCCAGATAACCACGATGGTGTGATCACTCATCTAGAGCCAGACATGCTGGAATGCAAAGTCAAGTGGACCTTAGGAAGTATCACTATGAACAAAGCTAGTGGAGGTGATGGAATTCCAGCTGAGCTGTTTCAAATCCTAAAAGATGATGGTGTGAAAGTGCTGCACTCAATATGCCAGCAAATTTGGAAAATTCAGCAGTGGCTACAAGACTGGAAAAGGTCAGTTTCATTCCAATCCCAAAGAAAGGTAATGCCAAAGAATGTTCAAAGTACTGCACAATTGCACTCATCTCACACACTAGCAAAGTAATGCTCAAGATTCTCCAAGCCAGGCTTCAACAGTATGTGAACCATGAACTTCCAGAAGTTCAAGCTGGATTTAGAAAAGGCAGAGGGACTAGAGATCAAATTGCCAACATTTGCTGGATCATTGAAAAAGCAAGAGAGTTCCATTAAAACATCTACTTCTGTTTTATTGACTATGCCAATGCCTTTCACTGTGTGGATCACAACAAAATGTGGAAAATTCTGAAAGAGATGGGGATACCAGACCACCTTACCTGCCTCCTGAGACATCTGTATGCAGTCAAGAAGCAACAGTTAGAATCAGACATGGAACGACAGACTGGTTCAAGATTGGGAAAGGAGTACGTCAAAGCTGTATATTGTCACCCTGCTTATTTAACTTATAGGCAGAGTACGTCATGCGAAACGCAGGGCCAGAGGAAGCACAAGCTGGAATCACGATTGCTGGCAGAAATATCAAAAACCTCAGGTGTTATTTATAGTGGAGGGGGAGATGGTGCAAATATTTGCTCTGTGCTCACGCTTGGGCAAGCAATTTCCCTGCAAGGATCATAATTTCCTCGCCTATAACATGAGAGTGTTGTCCTGGAATAGTAGTTCCCAAACTCAGCTCCACAAAAATCTGTATGCTTTTAGTCATTCATAATCTCGGGCACTCTGTCCCTAGATATTCTGGTTCAGAGGTGTGGAGTTAGCAAAGTCAAGGCCTGGACAGGTGTGAAACAAGAACAAAAACAGTCCCCCAGGGCTTCCACAGGCCCCATGTAAGAAATCTGTGATGTAGATATTAAAAGGTGCTCCTCCAACAAGGTAGCCAGGTTTCCTCACTCTCGGGCTCTGAAAGCCTTGAACAGTCTAATGCAAGTTGTGAACTATCAGTAGATGTTAATATCATGCAACATTCTGAAAGGTGTTTGACCATAGACCCAACACCTACTAACAGTCCAGGCACAACAGCATTTTCCAGATTACAGTTTAGAAAACCCTAGATTAGGTGTCTTAGCTCAGATTGTCTAAACAAAGTATCATAGGCTAGGTAGCTCAAACTATGGAAATCCATTTCTCACAAATTTGGTGGCTGTTAACTCCAAGACTAAGGTGCCTGCATATGATTGCCTTCTCCCTATGTCCTCACATGGCCTTTCCTCAGTGTGTGTAGGCAGAAAGAGATCTCTCTCTTTTCCTCTTCTTATAAGGCCATCAGTCCTCTTGGATTACAACTCCCGACTCATGACCTCTTCTAAATTCATCTCCAAAACTTTCTATCTTCAAACATAATCACATTAGAGTTAAGTCTTGAAAAGACTGATTGGGGTGAGGAGTGGTTACACAAGTCAGGCTATAGCACTAGAAGATATCCAAGCCCACTCTGAGCCTATATCCTAAGATTCTCAGTGAACCATTTTGTCCTGATGAATCATTGTTCACAATATGAAGGAATTACCTGTGGGAAAATAGTGTAGATAACCTCAGTTCAATTCAGTTCAGTCACTCAGTCGTGTTCGAGTCTTTGCGACCCCATGAACTGCAGTACGCCAGGCCTCTCTGTCCATTGGTAGACTGCTGGAGTCCACCCAAGCCCATGTCCATTGAGTCGGTGATGCCATCCAGCCATCTCATCCTCTGTTGTCCCCTTCTCCTTCTGTCCTCAGTCCCAGCATCAGGGTCTTCTCAAATGAGTCAGCTCCTCGCATCAGGTGGCCAAAGTATTAGAGTTTCAGCTTCAACATTAGTTCTTCCTTTAGGATGGACTGGTTGGAGCTCCTTGCAGTCCAAGGGACTCTCAAGAGTCTTCTCCAACACCAAAGTTCAAAAGCATCAATTCTTCGGTGCTCAGCTTTCTTTATAGTCCAACTCTCACATCCATACATGACCACTGGAGAAAACATAGCCTTGACTAGATGGACCTTTGTTGACAAAGTAATGTCTCTGCTTTTTAATATGCTGTCTGCTGCTGCTGCTAAGTCGCTTCAGTCATGTCCGACTCTGTGACCCCATAGACGGCAGCCCACCAGGCTCCCCGGTCCCTGGGATTCTTCAGGCAAGAACACAGGAGTGGGTTGCCATTTCCTTATCCAATGAATGAAAGTAAAAAGTGAAAGGGAAATCGCTCAGTCGTGTCCAACTCTTAGCGACCCCATGGACTGCAGCCTACCAGGCTCCTCCGCCCATGGGATTTTCCAGGCAAGAGTACTGGAGTGGGGTGCCATTGCCTTCTCTGAATATGCTGTCTAGGTTGGTCATAACTTTCCTTTCAAGGAGTAAGCGTCTTTTAATTTCATGGCTGCAATCACCATCTGTAGTGATTTTGGAGCCCGGAAAAATAAAGTCACCCACTGTTTCCAATGTGTCCCCATCTACTTGCTATGAAGTAATGGGACCGGATGCCATGATCTAAGTTTTCTGAATGTTGAGCTTTAAGCCAACTTTTTCACTCTCCTCTTTCACTTTCATCAAGAGGCTCTTTAGTTCTTCTTTACTTTCTGCCATAAGGGTGGTGTCATCTGCATATCTGAGGTTACTGATTTCTCCCAGCAATCTTGTTTCCAGCTTGTGCTTTCTCCAGCCCAGCGTTTCTCATGATGTATTCTGCATATAAGTTAAATAAGTAGGGTGACAATATACAGACTTGATGTACTCCTTTTCCTATATGGAACCATTCTGTTGTTCCATGTCCAGTTCTAACTGTTGCTTCCTGACCTGTATACAGGTTTCTCAAGAGGCAGGTCAGGTGGTCGGGTATTCCCATCTCCTTCAGAATTTTCCACAGTTTATTGTGATCCACACAGTCAAAGGCTTTGGCATAGTCAATAAAGCAGAAATAGATGTTTTTTTGGAACTCTCTTGCTTTTTCAATGATCCAGCAGATGTTGGCAATTTGATCTCTGGTTCCTCTGCCTTTTCTAAAACCAGCTTGTACATTTGGAAGTTCATGGTTCACGTATTGCTGAAGCCTGGCTTGGAGAATTTTGAGCATTACTTTTGCTAGTGTGTGAGATGAGTACAATTGTGCAGTAGTTTGAGCATTCTTTGGCATTGCCTTTTTTGGGATTGGAATGAAAACTGACCTTTTCCAGTCCCGTGGCCACTGCTGAATTTTCCAATTTGCTGACAGATTGAGTGCAGCACTTTCACAGCATCATCTATTAGGATTTAATATAGCTCAACTGGAATCCCATCACCTACACAAGCTTTGTTCATAGTGATGCTTCCTGAGGCCCACTTGACTTCACATTCCAGGATGTCTGGCTCTAGGTGAGTGTGAGTGATCATACCATCATGATTATCTGCGTCGTGAAGATCTTTTTTGTACAGTTCTTCTGTGTATTCTTGCCACCTTTTCTTAATATCTTCTGCTCCTCTTAGGTCCATACCATTTCTGTCCTTTATTGAGCCCATCTTTACATGGAATTGTCCCTCGGTATCTCTAATTTTATTGAAGAGATCTTTAGTCTTTCACACTCTATTGTTTTCCTCTATTTCTTTGCATTGATTGCTAAGGAAGGCTTTCTTATCTCTCCTTGCTATTCTTTGAAACTCTGCATTCAAATAGGTATATCTTTCCTTTTCTCCTTTGCTTTTCACTACTCTTATTTTCACAGCTATTTGTAAGGCCTCCCCAGAAAGCCATTTTGCTTTTTTGTATTTCTTTTTCTTGGGGATAGTCTTGATTCCTGTCTCCTGTACAATGTCACAAACCTCCGTCCACAGTTCATCAGGCACTCTGTCTATCAGATCAAGTCCCTTAAATCTATTTCTCACTTCCACTGTATAGTCATAAGTGATTTGATTTAGGTCATACCTGAATGGTCTAGTGGTTTTCCCCACTTTCTTCAATTTCAGTCTGAATTTGGCAATAAGGAGTTCATGATCTGAGCCACAGTCAGCTCCCGGTCTTGTTTCTGCTGACTGTATAGATCTTCTCCATCTTGGCTGCAAAGAATACAATCAATCTGATTTCAGGGTTGACCATCCAGTGAACTCCATGTGTATAGTCATCTCTTGTGTTCTTGGAAGAGGGTGTTTGCTATGACCAGTGCGTTTTCTTGGCAGAACTCTATTAGCCTTTGTCCTGCTTCATTCTGTACTCCAAGGCCAAATTTGCCTGTTACTCCAGGTGTTTCTTGACTTGCTACTTTGGCATTCCAGTCCCCTATAATGAAAAGGACATCTTTGGGGGGGTGTTATTTCTAGAAGGTCTTGTACATAACCTCACAGAGGTGTATTTTCAAAGTGTTCTTAGTGCCTCCTTTGAAAGAGGTTGCCAAAGAACAAAGTATTACCATGATGACCAGTCCTTTTGGGTGGGGGCGGGGAAGTTGTCCTTTCTACGAATACTGGGACCAAAACAAAAACCAATATTCAGAACCTGCTCAGAACGCTAGTCCATATCACGTTACCACTTCTAACTCAGATGGTGTCAAGCCATGCCTTATTTATCATCATGTCAACACAAATAATCAAGAAACGATCTGTAACAGGAATAGAAATAGAGAAGAGTTTTCTTTGAACCAAACTAAGGACTATAGCCTAGGGAAAAACTTATCAGTAACTCTCAGAAGCTGTGCTGGAGAAGCATGGTTTTCATCACAGCTTTGTATCTTTTCAGAACAAAGAACCATCAAACAGCAACATGCAGGGGTACATTCCTTCAAGATTTCAAAAGGGATAGATTAGCACGTACAAGAGAGAATCAGTAGGACCTTGGTATCTGGGAAGAAAAACTTATCTTTAAAGGAATACTAGCATAAGCATCATAGGAGAGGGTAGCATTTATCCCTACCTTCAAAGTGGACATACTTTACTTCTGGATAATGAATTCTTTTCTTAAGGGCTAAAGCAGATGTACACTGCATGATAAACAGGTCATAAGACAGGCTGTTCTAGTTAGCATAAAGTTCAAGCTAAATCACATATAAGCCAGAATGATTTCCCAATACCTCAATTGTGAAAATTTCTTCCTTCAGTCACAAAGTTGTACTGATCCCAAACAGTGGTCTCAAACTCTAATCCTGCATCTCAACTTTGCACAACATTCAAGTTGTGGGCTATATGCTTATTTTCTCCTCTACCCTCCTGGAGGTAGAAAGGAGATTCCATTTATTTTCTACTCCTCTTAGGATATGGAGAGAGCACACTGAGCTGAAATTCTAACCCCTTGCAATTCCGCAGATGTTTCCTTTACACCCATTTTTGATTGTGTCCACCCTAGGGGATTAGAAGGGATTCATACACCTTGAGTAAGCACATGCCTTCCATACTGACTTTGTTTCTATATATTGGCTCATGGCTTTTTATGAGTCCATATTCTGCTTGTGGGAGTCTGCTTCTAGGTATTGGCTCATATTTCCACATACAGACTGTGGTAAATTGACTGAAAAAAAGGCCACAGCAATTCCTCCTGTTCCTGGATGTGCAGCCCTTTGCTTATATGTTGAAGGCAGAGCTGAGGATTTGCTGATGGAGTTAGTGTGGGACATGAAAGAAACAGAGGAGTCAAGGAGGATGCCAAGGTGCTTGGCCTAAGCAATATGAAGAAAATAACTTTCATTTACAAAGGGGAAGAAGACAAGAGGAAGAACAGAGTTGGGAGGGGCAATAAAGCAGTCAGTGAGGAAAACCTTCATGAATACCAAACCTATTTTTTTTTTAAAAGTAAACTTATAAACTCCGAAAAACTAAGATTCCCTTAAATGTTCCTATATATATGCAATATATTAAGTAAGAGTTCAACTAAAATCCCAACTCCAAACAGGTGAGTTAATTACATATTTTCATTTGGAACAAGAGTCACATCCCCTTCGGGTTGAGCTATTGTGGGTATCCAGGGAAGCTGACCTGTAGCACTGTCTCATAAAAACACATGATTTGTGAAAGAAATTGGAGTGCCATTGCCCTAAGTAAACAGTGAATTATGTGCATATATGTGATGATGATGTCAGAGAAAGTAACTTAATGATCTGAGTGTTAATTTGATTTTCTGGTATTGGTAATAGACTAAAAGCAAATGCCTCTGGTAACATCAGATACCCCTTCATTTTTATCTTTTCAAAGCTGATGCAGATGACCAGATGATTATTTTCTTTCAGTCTTTTAATATAGAAAATTAAGAGATTTCTTAGCATTCAACCTTGCTTACATTCCCTGGTCACGGTGCACTCTTTGAACATGCAGCTCTGGATTATGCTGGCTAGTGTTTGGGGCTTTCCCATTAATGATGCAGGCAACATCTGCAGCGTAGGTGCCAATAATCTGTCTGAGAGATGCATGAATAAGCAGGGAAATGTGTTCACAGAACCTCATGCAAGCCAAGGAACTCAGAAGGCCAAGTGAGTGGCGGGCTCAGCAGGGAGGGTGGGCACCTGGCTGACTCCTCTGCTCCAAGTGCAGAGGGCCTCGCCCCCATCCTGTAAGATGCAGAGTCCTGGGCCCTGGCCCCTGCCCTTCACCCACTGCCCGCCTGGGGAAACCTAGGCCCTGCCCCTCGTTTCTGATCCCGCCTCCTTATGGCCATTAGCCCCGCCCATCCGCAGCCCTCTTCTCCCGCCCCTTCAGTCCTAGCTCCGCCTCCACATTGCGCCTGCGCACTTGCAACCATCTGCTCTTGAGCGCAGGGCCTGCGCAGGCGCCAGTAGGGCTCTCAGCCCTGCCCACCCCGGCCCTGGGCCCGCCTCCATGGAAACCGCAGGTGAGGCTTGGTGTGTCAATTAAGATCAGAATGGTAGTGGGATTTCATGGTGTTTGGCAGTCTAAATGCAAATGCCTCAGGTAAAATCATACCCACTGACCTGAAATAGGGCCAATGGGAGATGGCTTACAGTCTTTTGTGACACTCGTTCTGTAGCAGGAGAGGATAATTAAGGGATACAAAGTTCCAGCTGCAATTAGAGAAAAAGAGAAGCGATCTGAGCTTTGCATCCTGATGAACCTCTGGGGCAGGAAATGAGACACTGAAGCTTGAGGCCCTCTAGACTGAACGGCAAGAACAGAATTGCTGCCACCTTCAGCCCAAGATCTTTATGACACCCAGCCACCCTGAAGAACTACAGGCAGAACACACTGCCAGTCTTACTCTCCTTTCCTGTGGGGATGGGGGGGGGGGGGGTGTAACTGACCACAGTAGGGCTATTTGCTGGGAAAATGTTTTTTTTTTTTTTTCATATTTATTAATTTGGCTGCGCTGGGTCTTATTTGTGGCATGTGGAATCTATTTTCCGAGCCAAGGATCGAACATGGGCCCCCTGCATTGGAAGCATGGAGTCTCAGCCACTGGACCACCGGGGAAGTCCCTGCTGAAATGTTTAAACTTGGTAAGTTATACGTAAGACCTGCAATTTTAGTTAATTGCATTTCTAATTCCAGTTAGAACTGGAAAGTGTATCCATATGTTTAAAGAATAAACAATGCCAAAAAACTCTACCCACTTAGCTAATTTAATTCTGCTATTACAAAGTCTTTATAAGACCTAATGGTGTGGCATAATAAAAGATGTCTCAGGCACAAGGGACCGAGATTCTAATGCAGGCTTCAGCAGGAATTAATTGTGTGCTTGCTGCTTCTAGTTTGGTCCTACTGACTTCTCAACTAATCTTCTCTGAAACCATGCTGGTCACCCTACCTCTCCTTGCCCTTGGGAATATCCGAAGATTTCTCCAGGATCCCCAAATATGCATTCATGGCCTTCATGAAGTGGCTAAAAGTATCACTTCTCATAGGGAGGTGTTAGATCACCTGCTACCTTTAGGGGATTGGGCTTCCCAGGTGGCTTGGATGATAAAGAATCTGCCTGTAATGCAGGAGAGCAGGGTTCGATCCCTGGGTCAGGCAGATCCCCTGGGGAAGGGAATGGCAACCCACTCCAGTATTCTTGCCTGGAAAATCCCATGGACAGAGGAGACTGGCGGGCTACAGTCCATGCAGTCGAACAGAGTCGGACATGAATGACTGACTAACATTAAGGGGAATACTTCCCTGAACAAAGGGGGGAGCTTAACAAAGAGGGGAACTTTTAGCATGGCCTGGAGACCCCATCCCTTTGCCACCCACTCCTGTTCTTAACACATCAGCCTTCAGAGCTTAATGCTCCGCCCTGGTTCAGGTGACAATGCCCATGAGAGAGCCGCAGCTTCCCTGATCATGCTGGTGTTCATTGTGAGTAAGAAACACATACAAGTGAGATCTTCTGAAGCAAATGGATTTTATTGGCAGAACACAAGTATTTAACAAAATACAAGAAACTTAAGCAACAAATACATTTTAAAGACACAGAAATGAGGCTAGCTCAGGGAAACTCAGCAGTATGTCTTTCTCTCTCTCTCTTTTTTTTTTTTTGGCCATGCAATGAAGCATGTGGGATCTTAGTTCGCCCACCAGGGATTGAACCCCTCCCCTCTATATTCGAAGCACGGAGTCTTAACCACTGGACTGCTGGGGAAGTCCCAACAGTATGTCTTTTTACATTCTCTTCAGTAAAGGTTACTAGTGAACCTTTGCAGGCTCTCACTCATTCTTGTGGGTCTAGTCCCAAACTATAGCAAAAGTATTACTGGCTCAAATAGGATAAGATGAAAAGTATACCAAACCAAGTAGCTTCGCCAGGAAACTCGGTGACACAGAAAATAGAAGGCTGTGGGAAGGTTTGAGAGAAAAAGAGGCCTGCTAGAGAGACCAATGAGCCTGAGACAGGGCCTTCCACCCTGTGGAATACAAATACAGCGCACACACATGTTGACATGCCCCCATGGGTACACAATTTTTAAAGATTTCTTGAGTAAGCACAAAAGCATATATTACAGAAAATGAAAACAACCCAAAGTCCAAGCCATTCCCAAAGGCACAATACCCAAAGTCAATTTCTGGTCAAATGACCACTCGCTGATGTCACAGGGTCACTCCTTGAGCCGAAGTCCTCCACATGAAGTTGACGACTTCTGTAGAACTGCTGTGATTCTATGAAATTCAAAACCCTACGGACTAAAGGTTAACCTTATACACCACTAATGCAAATACTATGTATCCATAGAAAAACCAAGGCAAAACCAGAATACAGAAGCTGTAAATGGCATTACCCATTTCCCCAAGGAGAAACAGTCTTCCCTCTCAGTTCTAAAGTCTAAAAACACTTGGGGGTGGGCATTCATTTGTGATCATGGAAGAGTCTTTTTTATTATGTTTTTAAACCCCTTCATTGAGGTATGAGGAATGACTGACATACAAAAATATAGTACACATTTAAGGTATACAATCTAATGAGTCTGGAGATAGTTTACATCCATAAAGCATCTCCATAATCTATATCATAAACACACCCATCCACTCTGAAGTTTCATTCCACCTTCGTAATTTATTGTTATCTGGTAATAAAAACATGACGGAATAAGACCTACCCTCTTAGCCTTTCCAGTACACATCAGTTCTGGGGTCCGGAGGAGATGCCCAGGTGCTTGGTTCCTAGCTTTAACTATATCCTATATCCTGTAGCTCAGTACTCTGACAATCTACTAGAGGAAAATCTACAACAGGCCTTTCAGCATTCTGGAAGGTGCTCTGTCTGACTGATTGGGAGAGGCTGAGTAAACCAGTGAATCTCCTTAGGATTCACTGAAGTGATCCCACTGCTGTTCCTTTCCAAAGCTGATGAGAAGTAGGACAGTAGGCTTGCACATGAATAAGGAGAGGCGAAGGAAGCTCAGAAAGCCAACCCAAATCTAAACTGTGAGGTGGCCTGGCTGGCGACGCTCAGTAACCCATTTTGTGTGTGTGCTGGAGTCAGCATAGTGGACTGGGAGGGCAAATTCAAGTCCAGACGGATGAAGAGACCATTCACATTGTACAGGAATGCACATATTTTGCTCATTCTGTCCACTCTTTTGGACAGAGCTGCACACTACAATTCCATAACTAAAACTCTGCAGGATCTGAGTCCTTGCCTCCTACCAAATATTCGAGCAGGTCCTGTGCACCACAAGACACAGAAATCGGCCCTCTGCCAATTGGAGATCAAATCTCTGCTCCTTCAGAGCTCTTGAGAAAGGGATGGTGAGAGATGAAGTTCAGCTCCACTTGCAAGCAGACTGCTGACATCAGCAGAGCGATTTAAACCATCTCTAAACAAGGTTTGTGGTTTTAATCCTCATCCTGAGTGATCCTATTGATCACAGAGAATTCCCCCTGAGGACATATGTATGGGTAAAAAGCTCCTAGAGGATAAGCAGTCGCTCATACTTTTTACTTGTCCTTCAGGAGCTCTTTCCACAAGTTCCTCTTGAGGAAGTTCTCTGCACAGGTCTGACTATGGCTAAGACTTTGGAATCAGCACTTGGAGGGAGGGTGAAGATACCCAGGGGTATCTCACGGGGAGCACATTGTAAGGGAAACTAAAATAAGGAAAATGAAACTGCTCATGCTGAAAAGGGACAAGACATCTTTCTTGCCTTTCCTAAAAAACGGTGGAATACGGGTCAGTTCTTTGTCTGACTCTGCTGCTACTAAATCACTTCAGTCGTGTCTGACTCTGTGCAACCCCGTAGACAGCAGCCCACCAGGCTCCTCTGTCCCTGGGATTCTCCAGGAAATGGGTTGCCATCTCTGACTCTCTGCAATGTATGCAAATCTTTTCTGTAAGTTAAATAAGCCTCTTGGTAATCTGAGAAACCAAGAGTGTTCCGTCAGGGACCTGGCAGCAAAAGCAGTGACCAAGAGCCCATAAAGCTACAGGAAAAGGGCAGAAAATATCGCTGCAGAAAAACAATCAATAGTGTAAGCAACAGCAGTTCCTTCTCAGAACTCCCTTAGATTACATACTGTGCAACAGTACAGCAGGACAGAGAGCTCCCCTTCCACAACAGCTGTTTTCCACGGGTCTAGGCCACACAGAACAAGGAAGAGACAGCCAAGCCTTCACTTGCAGACAAAATCACAATTCACTTGGGAAAATGGACAATAATCCTGTTCCCGTAGTAAATGTCCTAGTTTACAAGAAACCCGTATTTTCTTATAGTATACCCATCAGGGTCCATTATTATCTTCTGTCCCTCAGCTGTGCTAACCCAAAGGAAGGCCACAAGAATGGAGAAAGGAGACAGGAAAAGAGCCCTGAACCCACAATGCCCACCACAGTCGTCACACCAGAGACCGTTGTCCTCCCCACTGTCAGTCTTTCCTTATACTCTCAGAGCCTCCTCCTCATAGCCCTGCTGGGCCCAAATTTCCCTAATCAAGAGAAAGCAAAAGCCTGAAATGGGGAAACCATGGGACCTTTTCCCTCCCCACGTTGAGCTCCCCTTTCCTCTCCCCGACTCCAGTAGCACACCACCACAAACAATGCAGAACTGTCCCTCCACTGTTGTACCAACACCACTTTCTTCCTTCAGAATGCAGAGAAGGCCCCTTGAGGCAATGTCACCCCCATCAACAGGAAGACCCAAATGGAAGAGAAGCCACCAGCAGCCAGCCTTTCTGCTAGAAAGGCTTTCTAGCAGACACACAGAGGGGAGAGAGAGCCACAGCCTGGGGGTGTAGCCCTCTCCAGCAAGAGGAATACAAGGGCTTTATGCTCCAGCTGGGGCACCTGACTCCGGAGGTTCCTGGACATCCAGACTCATCGGCATATGCGCAGAAAGAAGCAAATGGCCCCGGATTCATGGACAGTTCATTGACAAGACCCATCGGACCTCTTTCTTCCACACAATGTGCAGAGTGTGCTCAGTGGAAGAGTGCAGAAAGTGAACATGGAAAGTTCCAACCACATTCCTACAGAGTTGGGACTCCTCGGGAATCCCAATGTGCCCTTGCTCTGCACAAAGGCACAGAATTCTGACATCAGGCTACCGCCAACTTCTGCCCCTGACTCAACATTTCCCATGCCCCACATGCTGCCGTTGCCAATATGCGCCTCCTTTAGGAGTTTACCAAGGCACCTGAGGTGTGTGAGTGTTGAAGGAAGAAGTGTCTGGCTGCTAGATCACTAGAACACACCAGCAACAGCAGCTCACTTTCATGTGCCTCTTTATGGTAGTCCCAACAGAAGAGTTGAGTGGTCTACTCAACCAAGTGTAGTCACCATCAGTGGGCACCTCCCGGGAGACTCTCTCAGACTACTGCTCTAGGCCACAGTATAGGAGGGGGAAAGCTCACCTTTCCCCAGATGCTTTTGACAGCCTATGGCAGTGCATAGACTGAA
Source organism: Bos indicus (assembly GCF_029378745.1). Classification (NCBI taxonomy): domain Eukaryota; kingdom Metazoa; phylum Chordata; class Mammalia; order Artiodactyla; family Bovidae; genus Bos; species Bos indicus. The sequence continues at coordinate 18,906,636 of NC_091789.1, read as the reverse complement.
GCAGGAACACAAGAATATCCCTAACAGTGAACTCCAAAATTCTGAGGAATGCTGTAACATAGGGTAAAGCCTTCATCATCAAAGTCTCACCTTTGCCACAAAGTAATCCACTCTCATGTCACACTCAGCGATGTGCACTATTATCTTCAGTCCCCATGCTACAATGATCCCAGGCAGTACCAGGGACTGAGAAATAGGTAGCAGACACTTTTGACCACAGAAAGTCCAATGCACCTTTCACACTGAGGGCCTATGTCCTCCTGTCCAGCTTTCTCCTTGTGCTCTGAGAGCAGCTCTATAGAGGGTCACTCTTCCCGGCCCCTTCCCCACCTCTAGGCTTTAGGAACCCCAACGAAGGTCCGTATGTAGTCAGTCATTCCATCTTTCCTGATCAGGGGCGTGCTTTCCCCTTTGAGCCCCTAATCTCTCCAGTACTTCTCCTGAAAAGAACCGACAATCAAAAGTGGCTGAGAACCGCTCACGAAACTCATTTAGTTCAAGACTAAATTGGTACAGCTACTATGGAAAACAGTATGAAACTCCCTCAAAAAGTTAAAAACAGAACGACCGTCTAGTCCAGCAATCCCACTTGTGGTGTGTATCCAAAGGAATACCTCACACCAAGAATTTATGGAACATTAACATTCCCACGAGTGAGTAGACATTCACTGAGGTACTGTCTCATGAGCCTAAGTGACATGGCTGGCCTAGGAATGAATTCCTGGAAAGGAACCAGAAACCCAGATTCCATCTCAAATTCAGAAAAAGATTACCTTCTCTTTCCATGAAAGCCCTGATTTGTGAGACTGTCACCAATTTGAGAGTCACCTTTGTGGAATCCTCAACCTTGTGACTTATTTTTAAGTGCCCATACACAGAAGATTTACTGACTAAACCATCCATTTAGGTTTTCTTGACCCCTGCCTCCAATGAAGTCAGCTAAGATGACTTTGATGGGCAGTGGGAACAAGTGTGTATGGAAGGGCAAGAAGACCTCACGGTTATTCTTAAGTTTCACAACTGTTTTGACTAGGAAATAAGCCAGTTTTGATCATCATCATGTCACTTGGTGAAGGAACATGGGCCTAGGACAGGTTTTTCTAAGTATCTCAGGCTTCAGGTTTTCACTGAGTAGGAAACTATCACCATCCCCATCTTTCAGAGCTTTAAAGTAATTTCACCAATTACAGGGATAAACAAAAAGTCTTTAAACATGCCCTCTAAAGACTACACACTTTAGTTTCCAATCACAAGGAAATGTGCATTTTCTTTTAAACCTTGGTGAATGAAATTCAGGTTCTGTGATGCCTCCTTCTGGATAAAACCCATGCTAATAGAGCAACAGAGGAGCCCGAGGTTTCTATGAAACTAGAGGTTAGAAGTGTCTCTGAATGCACCTTGGAAGAGTTCACATTTCTATTTAGCGCTTTCCCCCCACCCCAACTGTGAAAACTCTTCCACACATTTTCAACAAATTAACCACTGCCCAGGAAAGAAGTAACTTTACACAGACAATGAAAGAGAGACCTTTTCGGCACTGCCAGTTAACAAGCACCTTCTTGGTGCCTGAACTTGGTGCTGAGCCACATCAGCTTCGGCATAAGGCGTCAGAGATGGCCAGAAAAGAAAGTTGCTCAGAGCAAGGCAAAGTGTGAGTTGCTGGGCTACCTCTTGGCATCATAGCAGGATTAATGAGGCTGGTTTCCAAGAAGGCCAGTAATATCTGAGGAAGTTTGCTGGCCCTGTGAAAGGAAACAAACAAACGTTTGGTTGAAATGGGGGTCTGGACATGTAGGGAGACGAGCTAAATGAAGCCACAATGTTCTGTTCCCATATTCTGGAAATGGTGTACTAATTCCCTCTGTACCTCCTGTGTGCTGAGTGCTTTACAAAAACCATACAAGAGATATCCCTGAGAGCAAGGTTTGATTCCCATTTTGCAAATGTGGAAATTGAGGCTCAAAGATGACAGTAAGAAAGAGTCAGACTCAGACAATAAAATTTATTTTTAATGAAACACGATGTATTGTCTCAGCAACACCTGCAAAGCAAAGCAAAGCAAAAAAAAAAAAAAAATCCCGACAAACTGTGGAAAGGTAAATATTTAATGAAGTCCTGACCCGCATATTACTTGAATTGTTAGCCTACACCTCCAGGACCCCTGCAAAGTAAATGCCCACCCACTTATAGAGGGGATAGACTGGCAGACTATCATTCTCTGCCACTCACTTGGTGTACAGGCCTCATCTTTCTCCCCTTTCCTAAAGAGAGCTGGCTTTAAATTACATTCAAATCCATGTTCCCCTACCTGAAAAAAAAAAAAAAACAGCACTCCCACAGTCTCTGGATTCCTGAAGTTTGTTTTTCACAATCCCATCCAGTCCAGCCTGCTTCTGCCTGGTATTACAAGTGTCTTCCAAAAGGATAAAAAGACAGATCAGAGCTCTGATGTGAAAATGGCAAGATCAGGCTTTTTGGAAATGTGACATTCTAATAAATTCAGTACGTCTGTAATAATGGCACTCACGGTGAACTGGAAAAAGATGCCATTGACTAGTTAAAGACATTATAAACAGTGTCTGAGCAGCGCTCAGGGAGTGATCCTGACATTGTTGGAAGTTCCGATCTTAGAGACTCAGGGAAGACATTTCAACACCATGTTAAATAATGTTACAGCTGATGGGATGGATGCTACCCTCCTCCCAGCATTTGTGGCCCCACATAACATAAGGTTGCACTTACTCATCTGGCAGGTCTGGACAGCTAATTCCGGGTCCACTCTCTTCTCATTACAGGCCCATCGGCTGGCCAGTACTAGATTTTTCCATCACAGGTCCTGAAGGAAACAGTGATTATACAGATCTACAAGGAGACTTGCTTACAGATGGACAGCCTAATACAGCTGCAGGAAAATTAGGTAACTTGCAAGCTCGTAACATGAGTGGCTGGGGAAAACTTCCCCTTTCCCTTATCCACAAAACACCAAGGCAGCCAAGGGCCGTCAGCTGTCCTAACACCGCACGCAGTCCCTCAGAGCCTTACTGTCTCGTTTCACGTGGAAAATAACAGAAATACCCTCAATGGTGAAGAAAGGTCACAAAAATGGCCAAGATCAACATTTGAACCAATCCCCGGCAACGATATATCCACCCCAAACACCCTACAATAGAAAGCAGAATCAGCTCCATGGTGGCCGCCAGTCACCAGACTGTCTGGCACCCCCACCCACCCAGCCAAAAGCACCCGCCCTTCCCTCTCTTTAAGCCGCAAACACTACAAAGCATTAAGACTATAACTGGGAAGGAGGCTCCGAGACCCACATTTAAACCAAGAAAATCTTCTTCAAGTTTCAGCATGCCGTTACAATAATGCCCAACACCAAACCCGGAAGTGCCTGAGAGATCTTCTCCGCCATCCACCCAGGAGCCCGCAGACACGTCTGTCAAAGTGTCCGTCAGGACACACCATTTACCCGACTCTCCACTCACACCGCAGACAGCCAAATACGAATAAAGTTAGTAAAACTTACACTTTTGCCATTTCCGGAAAGGGAGCCGCCATGTTAAATCCTAACCGAGGAAAACGGTCTACGGAAGCCCCATAGCACAATCCAGACAGTCAGGAGCTTAGGCACGTGCTAGGGCTTCTTCCGCCTTTCACACCCCCGCCTCCCAACATCGTCATTGGTGGGCCTGCGATGATTGATGGGGACAATGGCCATTCCTCTCAGCTAGGTCTACTGGTGGGAAACTGTCCATTTCCCAAGGCCCAGCTGACGTCATGAAATCCCTGCTCGTATTCCTAAGTCTTTCTATATCCGTGTCCATCCCTCAAGGCCTAGCTCTACTTCTTAGGCCTTTGCACATACATCATGCTTTGTTTCTTGTCATCTTAGTCTTTGGAAAGCATGAACATTCCATTTACCCGGGCCTAGATCAACTAGGTCCCCCTCCAGGAAGCCTTGGAGAAGGCGATGGCACCCCACTCCAGTACTCTTGCCTGGAAAATCCCATGGGCGGAGGAGCCTGGTAGGCTGCAGTCCATGGGGTCGTGAAGAGTTGGACACGACTGAGCGACTTCCCTCTCGCTTTTCACTTTCATGCATTGGAGAAGGAAATGGCAACCCACTCCAGTGTTCTTGCCTGGAGAATCCCAGGGACGGGGGAGCCTGGTAGGCTGCCGTCTATGGGGTCACACAGAGTCGGACAAGACTGAAGTGACTTAGAAGCCAGGAAGCCTTCCAAGTTTTACTCCTTCCAGGCAAAATGTGAGTTCTTCATATTAGATACGGACATGGAGATGTATCAGAGCAGAGATGCAGAGGACTTGTTTCTGAGCCCTGGGGTCAGATAGTACTGGGCTGTGCATGTTGTGTGGGACCCAAGGCTTGCACCTGGATATTTTGCAAGTCAGTTCAGGTTGCAGACTTTGGGGAAGACCAGGGAACACTGACAACAGGCTAACTCTTAGAAGCTTGCTAGGATTGGTACGACCGTTTTCAGGAATTTCATATCCTTTCCTGCTTTTCTATCTCTGAAAATCTTGTCCTTCCTACAAGGCCCAGGCATAAATCACTTCCCTAACTTTTTCCTGAATTCATGTTCCCACCCCAACCACAAGAGTTATTTCTCCTATTGCTATAGGAAGAAAGATATGAGGATTTCATATCTCTGCTGCAAATGTCACTAAGCTTCACAGTTATCCAAAGTGAGACTGGAAGCCCCCTTCCTTCCAGGAGGCCTCTTGCTGAGAGATTTCTGCACCTGCTCACAATTTGTGAATTGTACAAACGAGAAGGCGCAGTTCCCCTAGGCTTTACTACTTTGAGTGTTTAACTCATCTACACTCTACATGGTGTGTGGACCACAGAGGCACGGGGTCCCTTAGCTGGAATGCATGGTCACAGTGCACAGTGCTCCTAGGAAAGTGATCTAATGCTAGCACTGTCCCTCCCATGGGAAAGATCATTTGAGGCTTCGTGGTGTGCAGTGTTATGCAGCAGTCCATGATGTTGCCCTACACACTGTGACGGCTAATTTTATGTGCCAACTTGACTGGTCATGGAGCATCCAAATTAAACATTATTTCTGGTTGTATCTGTGAGGGTGTTTCTGGATGAGTCTCATTTGTATTCCTCCCTGTTCTCATTCTAAAGAATGAACACCATAACCACCTGTTTTGAGTGGCTCCAGGAACTAAGAGTGTACTTCACATTTTGTGGAACCATTGTTTTGTTGCATCCTAGATGTGCTTCTTCTAGGGAACGAGAACTTCTAAACCAGCAGAGATCAGACTTGCAGGGATACAAAGTACAAGTGTTGCAGATGGATCAGATTTATTTATGAGAGACACCACCTTTGTTTCTGCCCCTCTGTTCTGAAGCTTGCAAATCTTGGCAATGGGAGAAACAGCACCATAAATGGGTTCCTGGATCATAGTGGATATTACCTCCTAGCAGCCTGAGCTACAATGCTCCTTGCCACATGCTCCACACAGCAAGCATACCGATTCACCCTAAACGTTTTGGGCACCACAGGATCTGCTACATGATAAGAGCCAAGAGGCTGACCTAGTAGCATGGAGAGCCTGTTTTAGCTGTGGATCCACATTAGCCTGGGCGTGGTGGGAATAACAAGTGCTTTTTGAAGTCTTGGATGGTGGCCAAAATCTCTGCAATTCCCATAAGGATAAGCTACCCCATTTTACTTCCTCTATTGATAAGGAAGGTGATTCGCTCCTTCTCAACCTCATAGCTCTTTCTCCAGTGGCCAGGGAGCATGGGGCAGTAGACAGGAGATGAGAGTCTGTCTCTGCCTGGAAATTTCTGAAGTCAGGAGGTTTCCTGGAGCAGTCTATTCCAGCAGGGTGAGCAGAGACCATTATGTGGTGGATTACGGAAGAAAAGGATGGGGACAAACTGCCACACCCAGTCTTAACTCTGCATCCCTCAGAAGGTGCAGAAGATGATCTCAGTGTTTTCAGAGATAGAACCAGTTGGAGCACAGAGGTTAGAGGAAGCAACAGAACGTTAGGATAGCCCTGACACTTACCAGCCACATAGAAATAGATGACCATTCATCACCACATTTATCCTCACAGCAGTGCTTGTGTGGGAGATACATACAGCCTGGCCTTAAAAAAAGCCCTCAATAAATGGAAAAAAAAATATGCACACTCCTCTCAAGTCTTCCCCAGGCCTAAAATCCCTTGGTCTCCTATAAAACACAAAATGTGTCAATTGATTAATTATTTAATTGATACCTGCCAATCCTGTATTAGGAGTACAGATGAGAAGAAGACCCACTCCCCCACATCCAAATCTCAGCATGTTTCTCTCCTGCCTGCTGACTTGGACTTGCATACCTTGGTCAGGTAGCTCACATCTTAATGGATAAGTCATTCTTTAACACAAGTAGGTAATAATACTGAGATAAAGAGGTAAATTCCAGCTCTGATAAGAGAACAGAGAACTTTCTTTGACATCTGCATCCTGAGGAACCCCTCAGGCAGGAGGTGACACGTTGCAGCTTTGGGGGACCCCTAGACCAGGATGGCAAGATATGAGTTGTGGACACCCACAGCCTATAAAATCTTTATGAATAATCAGAGAGAGACCCGAGCCCACCCACCCAGCGGGCACATCTTCAATCAGGACAGACTGTGACACTCTTGCTTTCTTTTCCCCAGGAGGATGATTTCAATGAGCACAAGGTTTTAATGACTGCCCTCTGCCCTCCCTGCCTCGGCCGCCGCACAACCAACTTGCGCCGCCTCACTCCAAGGCCATGTGAGCCTTGTGCCTGCACATGCCCGCCAGGTCTCATGGCCACGTGGAACAGGGTGGGCCTGTGGATGTCAGCACAGAAGGCAAGGTCGACGGCTTCACCCAAGAAGCAGTTCAGGCAGCCATCATCCCCATGTTGGACCAGGTCAACACCTGCCTGGACCACCTGGAGGAGAGGAATGACCACCTCCCTGGCCGCCTCCAGGAGCGCTTGAATCTAGCTGGCAGACACATCTTGAGTTCCAGCAGCTGCTCAGGGAGGCCCCAAGCGATTGGCAGCCCCTAGTGGAGCCCTCCAGGGGCCCTGGGGCCAGGCCTCAACCCTGCCTGCCTGAGCCCTCACCACCTGGCTTAGGGTGGCCTGCAGATGTCTTGGGGGATCTGCCTGCCTGGGCCATCCTTCTGGTACTTCCCTTTGTGGGCCTGGCATATCCCACCTCCTGGCATCCCCACCTAGGGTCAGGTGTGGGCCTGTGACCCACCTAACTTGCCTGCCTGCTCAACTCCTGGATGCTGCTCACTCTGCCCAGGCCTTGAGTGTTCACACTGAAGTAGTCTCCAACAGTGTGTGCACACTCACCACACATACACACATTAAAGGTCTGTAATAGTCTCAAGTTTTTATAATATGGGCAAACCTCATACAAAAGAAGGGGTTAGGCTTGATTTGGTGGATTCTAAATGGAGGCCAAATGTCCCTTTTGAGAGGGTCCTTGGCTTTATCAGGGGAGTTCGGATGCCTTCTGGCTTGACCTCAACCGCAATTACAAAAAATGCACATACTAAGCAGTGTGCAGTTGTTACCTGATGCTAAGTGTTCCTGGGAACTGGTAGAATAATCCTAGATGAGAGGGTCAGGGTCTCCCTGAGCCTTCTGAGTTTCAACCTCTGAGAAGAACCCTTTTTTCCTAACCTCCAAAAGCACTCCCTCCATTCTGTGCTAGGTACTACTGCGGGGGTGTCCTGGATCCCTTAGCAGTAGTTTTGCCTTAAAGGCAGTTTCCAGTTAGCCTCTGGAAGGTGTGTGGCTATCCTGCTTCACTCTGTAAGTTGCCAGGGTTAACTGGTACAGGTAGTTTGGGGTGAGGCCAAGAGGAAGTTTCACAAGTGTTACAAAGGATTCACCTGACCACCCTCTATTCTAAGGACTCTGGGTGTGAATAAATCATGCCTGGGAATTGAACGTGAGCTATTCCTTTGTTAGGCTAGTGTGGTGACTAAAATGCCAGGCACTTCTGTTGGCCAGACCTAAGAATCTTTTTGGTTATAGAAATCAAATTAGGCCTGGGTGGATTATCTGTAGATTTCATTCACGGGACCTCCAAGGTTAATTACCTGTGGCCAGAGATCTGTACATGTGTTTCAGTCCACTCAGAATGCTATAACAAAATGCCACAGACTGGGTGGCTTAAATAGCTCACATTTATTTTCTCATAAGGCTGGAGCCTGAAAGCCCAAGAATAACACTGCCAGCAGGATTGGTTTCTGGTGAGACCTGTCTTCCTGGCTTGCAGATGGTCCCCTTCTCTTTGTGCCTTCACATGGTCTCTCTTTTACGTGTTTGTAGAGAGAGAGAGAGATCTAGTGTCTCTCCCTCTTACAAGGACATTCATTCTATCAGAATAGGGCCCCACCCTGATGACTTCATTTAACCTTAATTATATCCTTAAAGGCCCCATCTCCAAATATAGTCACATTGGGAATTAGGGCTTCGACATATGAATTATGGGGAGGGGGAGCACAATTCAATCCATAACATGTCAGATGATCCCCAGATGTATGTTATATCTTCTTTGCTACTGATGTTAACTGTCACCACCTAGGCTCATCTATGCCTGGCCCCCTCCAATATGCTACAAATCAGAGAGCCCATTTCCATGGCATCACTTCTCAACGGCAAACTCAGTCTCAGCGGAAGCCTTTGCAAGCTTTTGATGCTTCCCTCACCCACTAATTTCTCAAGGTAAGGGTTACAGGAAAGATGCTTTAATTTCTTTGGAGGGCAAAGTTAGCAGTGAATGGGTAGACCCGCATAAGATTCAATACGGTACTCTCATGTGCAGAAGTTTTGAATTTCCTCCCCTACATTATGCCAGTAGCCTTCTAACCACTCAATACCAAATGTCACAGGCTAGCATCTGGTCCAGGTTTGCATTAGACAACCCAGAAAACAGAATGACAGCCTGCTGCCTGAGCTCACCACTGCAAATAAAATTCATGAATGCCTACCACTCTTTCCATTTAACTCTATTCCTTTACTGACACTGCATCTCACTTGCCATCCCTGGGTAATATACCTTAAGTCAATCTAGAAGGATGACAGCATCTTTGGACGGTAAATAATATTACCATCTCCATGAGGTGGCCCCTTTCCCTCTGCACATAAATACATAGGGCCCATGGGATAGAATGAATGGACAGCAGTTATTGAATCATATCATGAAAATGACCGTTTAATACTTCTCATTAGGAATGACTTCATCTTTGCACCATAAGCATTTTATCTTTCCAACTTGGGGACAAAGGAGGGTTAATAAACAGTTAATTTCAGTACTCCCTTTCTGGGAAAAAAGATTAGTGCAAGCTCTTCAGGATTCTATCATTCCTGTTGTCAGCGAGTGTAAACGAAATGGAAATATGATTCAGTCGGGACCATTGAGAGGTGAAAAGTGTACTAGGGTGCTTCTAAGAAACGTTTCCTCTCCCCCAAGAACTAAATGCACAGAGGGGTGGTCCTTTTGTTTTCCCTGTGGAAATGGTTGGATCTGGATGTGACTCCTGGGAACTGCTGTAGCCATCTTGCCAAGAGCCTGACAATGAAGCCAAATCATGGAGGATGACAGATACAAGGGAATCACAGAGAAGTGGAACTGGAGCTCTGTGTCTAGAGCCTGCTATACCTCTGGATTTCTCCCCTGATGACACTAAAAAACAGGGAAGCTCTTAATAAGTATGTAACAGGTATTAGAAACCCACATATGTGGTTTCCTCTGTGTGTCTATCTGTGTGTGTGTATCTTGCTCAATGTAAATTATTAGAGTCACTGGGCTTCTTGCTGGCGCAGTGGATAAGAATCTGCCTACCAATGCAGGGGACACAGGTTTGATCCCTGGCCCAGGTAGATTCCACATGCTGCGGAACAACTAAGCCCGTGTGCCACAACTACCAAGCCCACGTGCGGCAACTACTGAGGCCTGTGCGCCTAGAACCTGTGTCCACAGCAAGAAGCCACTGCAGGGAGGAGCCCATGCGCCACAACAAAGGGTAGCCCTCACTCTCTGCAACTAGAGAAAGCCCACATGCAGCGCAACCAAAAATGAGGACCCAGCACAACCAAAACCAAAGTCATTTAAAAAATAAATTTTTAGAGTCACTGAAGTCAAGTATTAGCCATCATCCAAATAGGCACTGATTTACAGGAGTGTAATGCAAATCAATTAGATGATTAAACGGAGGCTGAAGAAGGGAAGGAGATTTGCCTAAGGTCACTCCGGAAGTTAGTAGCAGATATAAGACTAGAACCCTAGTATTGGCCTGGGAGAGGCTGCAACTCTCCAAATATTCTAGGATGCTAATGAAGAGTAGAAGGGACAAGAAAAAAGGATCTCAAAATGACAGACTTTCAAGAGGCACCTCTCTAAATGACCCGTCATCAGATATATTTTTAAAATATGCATTCTTAAAGAATATATCAAGAGAAGGATGGCTTGGGACAACTAGCTGTCTCACCTGACATATATCTCTGCCCATCTCAAGATTTAGTAGATGGCACTGTGGGCAGAGTAGGCTCTACAGGAAAGGTACCCTTCACCTCTCCTTTCCAAATCTAGACTTCACTTTCCCTCAGTTCTCCTCTTCCCAGGCCCGAGACCTGGCCTGTGAGGAATACTATAAACACCCAGGCAGATGCTTTATCTGTGGCACTGATTCATGAAATACAAAACTGTTGTTTTTCAAGACTCAAATGAATTCAGTACTCATTCATCTTCTCCACCTGTGCAGGCACAGACTAAAACAAACACACAGACTGCCACCTAGGGGTTATTTTTCAGTTTAGTTCAGTTCAGTAGCTCAGACCTGTCTGACTCTGTGCGACCCCAAGGACTGCAGCACGCCAGGCCTCCCTGTCCATCACCAACTCCTGAAGCTTGCCCAAACTCATGTCCATCGAGTCAGTAACGCCATCCAACCATCTCATCCTCTGTCATCCCCTTCTGCCACCACCTTCAATCTTTCCCAGCATCAGGGTCTTTTCCAGTGACTCAGTTCTTCACATTGGGTGGCCAAAGGATTGGAGTTTCAGCTTCAGTATCAGTCCTTCCAATAAATATTGAGGATTGATCTTCTTTAAGGTTGACTGGTTGGACTCCACTCACTCCAAGGGACGCTCAGGAGTCTTCTCCAACACCATAGTTCAAAAGCATCAATTCTTCAGCACTCAGCTTTCTTGATGGTCCAACTCTCACATCCATACATGACCACTGGAAAAAACCATAGCTTTGACTAGATGAACCTTTGCGGAAAGTAATGTCTCTGCTTTTTAATATGCTGTCTTGGTTGGTCATAGTTTTCCTTCTAAGGAGCAAGCGTCTTTTAATTTCATGGCTGCAGTTACCATCTGCAGTGATTTTGGAGCCCCCAAAATAAAGTCTGTCAGTGTGTCCATTGTTTCCCCATCTATTTGCCATGAAGTGATGGCACTGGATAACATGTTCTTAGTTTTCTGAATGTTGAGATTTACCCTAGCTTTTTCACTCTCCTCTTTTACCTTCATCAAGAGGCTCTTTAGTTCCTCTTCGCTTTCTGCCATAAGGATGGTGTCATATGCATATCTGAGGTTATTGAAATTTCTCCCAGCAATGTCGGCAAAGAGAATGCACTGGTCGTAGCAAACACCCTCTTCCAGCAACACAAGACATGACTATACACATGGACATCACTAGATGGTCAATACTGGTATCAGGTTCATTATATTCTTTGCAGCTGAAGATGGAGAAGCTCTATACTGCCAGCAAAATCAAGATCAGAAACTGACTGGCTCAGATCATGAACTCCTTATTGCCAAATTCAGACTGAAATTGAAGAAAGTAGGGAAAACAACTAGACCATTCAGGTATGACCTAAATCAACTCCCTTACGATTATATAGTGGAAAGGACAAATAGATTCAAGGGATTAGATCTGAAAGAAAGACTGCCTGAAGAACTAGGGTCGGAGGTTTGTGACACTGTACAGGAGGCAGTGATCAAGAACATCCCCAGGAAAAAGAAATACAAAATGCAAAAAGGTTGTCTGAGCACTCCTTAGAAATAGCTGAGAAAAGAAGAGAAGCTATAGGCAAAGGAGAAAAGGAAAGATATACCCATCTGAATGCAGAGCTCCAAAGAATAGCAAGGAGAGATAAGAGAGCCTTCCTAAGTGATCAATGCAAAGAAAGACGAGAACAATAGAATGGGAAAGAGTATAGATCTCTTCAAGAAAATTAGAGATACCAAGGGAATGCTTCATGCAAAGATGGGCACAATAAAGGGCAGAAATGCTATGGACTTAACAGAAGCAGAAGATATTAAGAAGAAGTGGCAAGAATACACAGAAGAACTATACAAAGAAAGCTTAATGACCCAGATGACCACGATGGTGTGATCACTCATCTAGAGCCAGACATGCTGGAATGCAAAGTCAAGTGGACCTTGGGAAGCATCACTACGAACAAAGCTAGTGGAGGTGGAATTCCAGCTGAGCTGTTTCAAATCCTAAAAGATGATGGTGTGAAAGTGCTGCACTCAATATGCCAGCAAATTTGGAAAACTCAGCAGTGGCTACAGGACTGGAAAAGGTCAGTTTCATTCCAATCCCAAAGAAAGGTAATGCCAAAGAATGTTCAAAGTACTGCACAATTGCACTCATCTCACACACTAGCAAAGTAATGCTCAAGATTCTCCAAGCCAGGCTTCAACAGTACGTGAACCATGAACTTCCAGAAGTTCAAGCTGCATTTAGAAAAGGCAGAGGGACCAGAGATCAAATTGCCAACATTTGCTGGATCATTGAAAAAGCAAGAGAGTTCCATTAAAACATCTACTTCTGCTTTATTGACTATGCCAATGCCTTTCACTGTGTGGATCACAACAAAATGTGGAAAATTCTGTAAGAGATGGGAATACCAGACCACCTTACATGCCTTCTGAGAAATCTGTATGCAGGCCAAGAAGCAACAGTTAGAATCAGACATGGAACGACAGACTGGTTCAAGATTGGGAAAGGAGTACGTCAAGGCTGTATATTGTCACCCTGCTTATTTAACTTATAGGCAGAGTACATCATAAGAATGCTGGGCCAGATGAAGCAAAAGTTGGAATCATGATTGCTGGCAGAAATATCAAAAACCTCAGGTGTTATTTATAGTGGAGGGGGCAATGGTCCAAACATTTGCTGTGTGCTCACGCTTGGCAAGCACTTTCCCTACAAGGATCTTAATTTCCTCGCCTATAACATGAGAGTGTTTTAGTCATTCATAATCTGGGGCACTCTGTCCCTAGATATTCTGGTTCAGAGGTGTGGAGTTAGCAAAGTCAAGGCCTGGACAGGTGTGAAACAAGAACAAAAACAGTCCCCCAGGGCTTCCACAGGCCCCATGTAAGAAATCTGTGATGTAGATGTTAAAAGGTGCTCCTCCAACAAGGTAGCCAGGTATCCTCACTCTCGGGCTCTGAAAGCCTTTAACAGCCTAATGCAAGTTGTGAACTATCAATAGATGTTAATATCACGCAACATTCTCAAAGGCATTTGACCATAGAACCAACACCTACTAACAGTCCAGGCACAACAGCATTTTCCAGATCACAGTTAAGAAAACCCTAGATTAGGTGTTTTAGCTCAGACTGTCTAAACAAAGTATCATACACTAGGTAGCTCAAACTACAGAAATCTATTTCTCACAAATTTGGTGGCTGTTAACGCCAAGATTAAGGCACCAGCATATGATGGCCTTCTCCCTATGTCCTCACATGGCCTTTCCTCAGTGTGTGTAGGCAGAAAGAGATCACTCTGTCTCTTCCTCTTCTTATAAGGCCATTAATCCTGTTGGATTAAGACTGTCCCCTCATGACCTCTTTTAAATTCATCTCTAAAACTTTTTATCTTCAAATATAATCACATTAGAGTTAAGTCTTGAAAAGACTAATTGGGGTGAGGAGTGGTTACACAAGTCAGGCTATAGCACTAGAAGATATCCAAGCCCACTCTGAGCCTATATCCTAAGATTCCCAGTGAACCATTTTGTCCTGACGAATCATTGTTCACAATATGAAGGAATTTCCTCTGGGAAAATAGTATAGATAACCTCAGTTCAGTTCAGTTCACTCAGTCGTGTCCGACTCTTTGCAACCCCATGAACCGCAGCACGCCAGGCCTCCCTGTCCATGGTAGACTGCCGAAGTCCACCCAAGCCCATGTCCATTGAGTCGGTGATGCCATCCAGCCATCTCATCCTCTGTGGTTCTCTTCTCCTCCTGCCCTCAGCCTTTCCCAGCATCAGGGTCTTCTCAAATGAGTCAGCTCTTCACATCAGGTGGCCAAAGTATTGGAGTTTCAGCTTCAACATCAGTCCTTCCAATGAATACCCAGGACTGATCTCCTTTAGGATGGACTGGATGGAGCTTCTTGCAGTCCAAGGGATGCTCGAGAGTCTTCTCCAACACCACAGTTCAAAAGAATCAATTCTTCGGCGCTCAGCTTTCTTCACAGTCCAACTCTCACATCCATACATGACCACTGGAGAAACCATAGCCTTGACTAGACAGACCTTTGTTGACAAAGTAATGTCTCTGCTTTTTAATATGCTGTCTAGGAGAAATCTGTGTACAGGTGAGGAAGCAACAGTTAGAACTGGACATGGAACAACAGACTGGTTCCAAATAGGAAAAGGAGTATGTCAAGACTGTGTATTGTCACCTGCTTATTTAACTTATATGCAGACTACATCATGAGAAACGCTGGACTGGAAGAAGAACAAACTGGAATGAAGAATGCCAAGAGAAATATCAATAACCTCAGATATGCAGATGACACCACCGTTATGGCAGAAAGTGAAGAGGACCTCAAAAGCCTCTTGGTGAAAGTGAAAGTGGAGAGTGAAAAGTTGGCTTAAAGCTCAACATTCAGAAAACGGAGATCATGGCATCCGGTCCCATCACTTCATGGGAGATAGATGGGAAAACAGTGGAAACAGGGTCAGACTTTATTTTTTTGGGCTCCAAAATCACTGCAGAAGGTGACCGCAGCCATGAAATTAAAAGATGCTTACTCCTTGGAAGGAAAGTTATGACCAACCTAGATAGCATATTCAAAAGCAGAGACATTACTCTGCCAACAAAGGTCCATCTAGTCAAGGCTATGGTTTTTCCTGTGGTTATGTATGGATGTGAGAGTTGGACTGTGAAGAAGGCTGAGCACTGAAGAAATGATGCTTTGAACTGTGGTGTTGGAGAAGACTCTTGAGAGTCCCTTGGACTGCAAGGAGATCCAACCAGTGCATTGTGAAGGAGATCAGCCCTGGGATTTCTTTGGAAGGAACGATGATAAAGCTGAAACTCCAGTACTTTGGCCACCTCATGCGAAGAGTTGACTCATTAGAAAAGACTCAGAAACTGGGAGGGATTGGGGGCAGGAGGAGAAGAGGACGACAGAGGATGAGATGGCTGGATGGCATCACTGACTCGATGGACGTGAGTCTCAGTGAACTCTGGGAGTTGGTGATGGACAGGGAGGCCTGGCGTGCTGCGATTCATGGGGTCGCAAAGAGTCGAATACGACTGAGCGACTGAACTGAACTGAACTGAACTGAACTGAAGTTGGTCATAACTTTCCTTCCAAGGAGTAAGTGTCTTTTAATTTCATGGCTCCAATCACCATCTGCAGAGATTTTGGAGCCCAGAAATACAAAGTCACCCACTGTTTCCAATGTTTCCCCATCTGCTTGCCATGAAGTGATGGGACCGGATGCCATCATCTCAGTTTTCTAAACGCTGAGCTTTAAGCCAACTTCTTCACTCTCCTCTTTCACTTTCAGCAAGAGGCTCTTTAGTTCTTCGCTTTCTGCCATAAGGGTGGTATCATCTGCATATCTGACGTTATTGATATTTCTCCCGTCAATCTTGTTTCCAGCTTGTGCTTTCTCCAGCCCAGCGTTTCTCATGGTGTACTCTGCATGTAAGTTAAATAAGCAGGTGACAATATACAGCCTTGATGCACTCTTTTTCCTATGTGGAACCAGTCTGTTGTTCCATGTCCAGTTCTAACTGTTGCTTCCTGACCTGCATACAGGTTTCTCAAGAGGCAGGTCAGGTGGTCTGGTATTCCCATCTCCTTCAGAATTTTCCACAGTTTATTGTGATCCACAGAGTCAAAGGCTTTGGCATAGTCAACAAAGCAGAAATAAATGTTTTCCTGGGACTTTCTTGCTTTTTCAATGATTCAAAAGATGTTGACAATTTGATCTCTGGTTCCTCTGCCTTTTCTAAAACCAGCTTGTACATTTAGAAGTTCATGGTTCATGTATTGCTGAAGCCTGGCTTGGAGAATTTTGAGCATTACTTTGCTAGCGTGTGAGATGAGTGCAATTGTGTGGTAGTCTGAGCATTCTTTGGCATTGCCTTTCTTTGGGATTGGAATGAAAACTGACCTTTTCCAGTCCCGTGGCCACTGCTGAGTTTTCCAAATTTGCTGGCATATTGAGTGCAGCACTTTCACAGCATCATCTATTAGGATTTGATATAGCTCAACTGGAATCCCATCACCTCCATTAGCTTTGTTCATAGGGATGCTTCCTGAGGCCCACTTGACTTCACATTCCAGGATGTCTGGCTCTAGGTGAGTGTGAGTGATCATACCATCATGATTATCTGGGTCGTGAAGATCTTTTTGTAAAGTTCTTCTGTGTATTCTTGCCACCTTTTCTTAATATCTTCTGCTTCTCTTAGGTCCATACCATTTCTGTCCTTTATTGAGCCCATCTTTGCATGAAATCGTCCCTTGGTACCTCTAATTTTCTTGAAGAGATCTCTAGTCTTTCCCATTCTATTGTTTTCCTCTATTTCTTTGCATTGATTGCTAAGGAAGGCTTTCTTATCTCTCCTTGCTATTCTTTGAAACTCTGCATTCAGATGCTTATATCTTTCGTTTTCCCCTTTGCTGTTCGCTACTCTTCTTTTCACAGCTATTTGTAAGGCCTCCTCAGAGAGCCATTTTGCTTTTTTGCATTTCTTTTCTTGGGGATGGTCTTGATTTCCGTCTCCTGTACAATGTCACAAACCTCCGTCCACAGTTCTTCAGGCACTCTGTCTATCAGATCTAGTCCCTTAAATCTATTTCTCACTTCCACTGTATAGTCATAAGGGATTTGATTTAGGTCATACCTGAATGGTCTAGTGGTTTTCCCCACTTTCTTCAATATCAGTCTGAATTTGGCAATAAGGAGTTCATGATCTGAGCCACAGTCAGCTCCCGGTCTTGTTTCTGCTGACTGTATAGATCTTCTCCATCTTGGCTGCAAAGAATACAATCAATCTGATTTCAGGGTTGACCATCCAGTGAACTCCATGTGTATAGTCATCTCTTGTGTTCTTGGAAGAGGGTGTTTGCTATGACCAGTGCGTTTTCTTGGCAGAACTCTATTAGCCTTTGTCCTGCTTCATTCTGTACTCCAAGGCCAAATTTGCCTGTTACTCCAGGTGTTTCTTGACTTGCTACTTTGGCATTCCAGTCCCCTATAATGAAAAGGACATCTTTGGGGGGGTGTTATTTCTAGAAGGTCTTGTACATAACCTCACAGAGGTGTATTTTCAAAGTGTTCTTAGTGCCTCCTTTGAAAGAGGTTGCCAAAGAACAAAGTATTACCATGATGACCAGTCCTTTTGGGTGGGGGCAGGGAAGTTGTCCTTTCTACAAATACTGGGACCAAAACAAAAACCAATATTCAGAACCTGCTCAGAACACTAGTCCATATCACGTTACCACTTCTAACTCAGATGGTGTCATGCCATGCCTTATTTATCATCATGTCAACACAAATAATCAAGAAACGATCTGTAACAGGAATAGAAATAGAGAAGAGTTTTCTTTGAACCAAACTAAGGACTATAGCCTAGGGAAAAACTTATCAGTAACTCTCAGAAGCTGTGCTGGAGAAGCATGGTTTTCATCACAGCTTTGTATCTTTTCAGAACAAAGAACCATCAAACAGCAACATGCAGGGGTACATTCCTTCAAGATTTCAAAAGGGATAGATTAGCACGTACAAGAGAGAATCAGTAGGACCTTGGTATCTGGGAAGAAAAACTTATCTTTAAAGGAATACTAGCATAAGCATCATAGGAGAGGGTAGCATTTATCCCTACCTTCAAAGTGGACATACTTTACTTCTGGATAATGAATTCTTTTCTTAAGGGCTAAAGCAGATGTACACTGCATGATAAACAGGTCATAAGACAGGCTGTTCTAGTTAGCATAAAGTTCAAGCTAAATCACATATAAGCCAGAATGATTTCCCAATACCTCAATTGTGAAAATTTCTTCCTTCAGGCACAAAGTTGTACTGATCCCAAACAGTGGTCTCAAACTCTAATCCTACATCTCAACTTTGCACAACATTCAAGTTGTGGGCTATATGCTTATTTTCTCCTCTACTCTCCTGGAGGTAGAAAGGAGATTCCATTTATTTTCTACTCCTCTTAGGATATGGAGAGAGCACACTGAGCTGAAATTCTAACCCCTTGCAATTCCGCAGATGTTTCCTTTACACCCATTTTTGATTGTGTCCACCCTAGGGGATTAGAAGGGATTCATACACCTTGAGTAAGCACATGCCTTCCATACTGACTTTGTTTCTATATATTGGCTCATGGCTTTTTATGACTCCATATTCTGCTTGTGGGAGTCTGCTTCTAGGTATTGGCTCATATTTCCACATACAGACTGTGGTAAATTGACTGAAAAAAAGGCCACAGCAATTCCTCCTGTTCCTGGATGTGCAGCCCTTTGCTTATATGTTGAAGGCAGAGCTGAGGATTTGCTGATGGAGTTAGTGTGGGACATGAAAGAAACAGAGGAGTCAAGGAGGATGCCAAGGTGCTTGGCCTAAGCAATATGAAGAAAATAACTCTCATTTACAAAGGGGAAGAAGACAAGAGGAAGAACAGAGTTGGGAGGGGCAATAAAGCAGTCAGTGAGGAAAACCTTCATGAATACCAAACCTATTTTTTTTTTAAAGTAAACTTATAAACTCCGAAAAACTAAGATTCCCTTAAATGTTCCTATATATATGCAATATATTAAGTAAGAGTTCAACTAAAATCCCAACTCCAAACAGGTGAGTTAATTACATATTTTCATTTGGAACAAGAGTCACATCCCCTTCGGGTTGAGCTGTTGTGGGTATCCAGGGAGGCTGACCTGTAGCACTGTCTCATAAAAACACATGATTTGTGAAAGAAATTGGAGTGCCATTGCCCTAAGTAAACAGTGAATTATGTGCATATATGTGATGATGATGTCAGAGAAAGTAACTTAATGATCTGAGTGTTAATTTGATTTTCTGGTATTGGTAATAGACTAAAAGCAAATGCCTCTGGTAACATCAGATACCCCTTCATTTTTATCTTTTCAAAGCTGATGCAGATGACCAGATGATTATTTTCTTTCAGTCTTTTAATATAGAAAATTAAGAGATTTCTTAGCATTCAACCTTGCTTACATTCCCTGGTCACGGTGCACTCTTTGAACATGCAGCTCTGGATTATGCTGGCTAGTGTTTGGGGCTTTCCCATTAATGATGCAGGCAACATCTGCAGCGTAGGTGCCAATAATCTGTCTGAGAGATGCATGAATAAGCAGGGAAATGTGTTCACAGAACCTCATGCAAGCCAAGGAACTCAGAAGGCCAAGTGAGTGGCGGGCTCAGCAGGGAGGGTGGGCACCTGGCTGACTCCTCTGCTCCAAGTGCAGAGGGCCTCGCCCCCATCCTGTAAGATGCAGAGTCCTGGGCCCTGGCCCCTGCCCTTCACCCACTGCCCGCCTGGGGAAACCTAGGCCCTGCCCCTCGTTTCTGATCCCGCCTCCTTATGGCCATTAGCCCCGCCCATCCGCAGCCCTCTTCTCCCGCCCCTTCAGTCCTAGCTCCGCCTCCACATTGCGCCTGCGCACTTGCAACCATCTGCTCTTGAGCGCAGGGCCTGCGCAGGCGCCAGTAGGGCTCTCAGCCCTGCCCACCCCGGCCCTGGGCCCGCCTCCATGGAAACCGCAGGTGAGGCTTGGTGTGTCAATTAAGATCAGAATGGTAGTGGGATTTCATGGTGTTTGGCAGTCTAAATGCAAATGCCTCAGGTAAAATCATACCCACTGACCTGAAATAGGGCCAATGGGAGATGGCTTACAGTCTTTTGTGACACTCGTTCTGTAGCAGGAGAGGATAATTAAGGGATACAAAGTTCCAGCTGCAATTAGAGAAAAAGAGAAGTGATCTGAGCTTTGCATCCTGATGAACCTCTGGGGCAGGAAATGAGACACTGAAGCTTGAGGCCCTCTAGACTGAACGGCAAGAACAGAATTGCTGCCACCTTCAGCCCAAGATCTTTATGACACCCAGCCACCCTGAAGAACTACAGGCAGAACACACTGCCAGTCTTACTCTCCTTTCCTGTGGGGATGGGGGGGGGGGGTGTAACTGACCACAGTAGGGCTATTTGCTGGGAAAATGTTTTTTTTTTTTTCATATTTATTAATTTGGCTGCGCTGGGTCTTATTTGTGGCATGTGGAATCTATTTTCCGAGCCAAGGATCGAACATGGGCCCCCTGCATTGGAAGCATGGAGTCTCAGCCACTGGACCACCGGGGAAGTCCCTGCTGAAATGTTTAAACTTGGTAAGTTATACGTAAGACCTGCAATTTTAGTTAATTGCATTTCTAATTCCAGTTAGAACTGGAAAGTGTATCCATATGTTTAAAGAATAAACAATGCCAAAAAACTCTACCCACTTAGCTAATTTAATTCTGCTATTACAAAGTCTTTATAAGACCTAATGGTGTGGCATAATAAAAGATGTCTCAGGCACAAGGGACCGAGATTCTAATGCAGGCTTCAGCAGGAATTAATTGTGTGCTTGCTGCTTCTAGTTTGGTCCTACCGACTTCTCAACTAATCTTCTCTGAAACCATGCTGGTCACCCTACCTCTCCTTGCCCTTGGGAATATCAGAAGATTTCTCCACGATCCCCAAATATGCATTCATGGCCTTCATGAAGTGGCTAAAAGTATCACTTCTCATAGGGAGGTGTTAGATCACCTGCTACCTTTAGGGGATTGGGCTTCCCAGGTGGCTTGGATGATAAAGAATCTGCCTGTAATGCAGGAGAGCAGGGTTCGATCCCTGGGTCAGGCAGATCCCCTGGGGAAGGGAATGGCAACCCACTCCAGTATTCTTGCCTGGAAAATCCCATGGACAGAGGAGCCTGGCGGGCTACAGTCCATGCGGTCGAACAGAGTCGGACATGAATGACTGACTAACATTAAGGGGAATACTTCCCTGAACAAAGGGGGGAGCTTAACAAAGAGGGGAACTTTTAGCATGGCCTGGAGACCCCATCCCTTTGCCACCCACTCCTGTTCTTAACACATTAGCCTTCAGAGCTTAATGCTCCGCCCTGGTTCAGGTGACAATGCCCATGAGAGAGCCGCAGCTTCCTTGATCATGCTGGTGTTCATTGTGAGTAAGAAACACATACAAGTGAGATCTTCTGAAGCAAATGGATTTTATTGGCAGAACACAAGTATTTAACAAAATACAAGAAACTTAAGCAACAAATACATTTTAAAGACACAGAAATGAGGCTAGCTCAGGGAAACTCAGCAGTATGTCTTTCTCTCTCTCTTTTTTTTTTTTTGCCATGCAATGCAGCATGTGGGATCTTAGTTCGCCCACCAGGGATTGAACCCCTCCCCTCTATATTCGAAGCACGGAGTCTTAACCACTGGACTGCTGGGGAAGTCCCAACAGTATGTCTTTTTACATTCTCTTCAGTAAAGGTTACTAGTGAACCTTTGCAGGCTCTCACTCATTCTTGTGGGTCTAGTCCCAAACTATAGCAAAAGTATTACTGGCTCAAATAGGATAAGATGAAAAGTATACCAAACCAAGTAGCTTCGCCAGGAAACTCGGTGACACAGAAAATAGAAGGCTGTGGGAAGGTTTGAGAGAAAAAGAGGCCTGCTAATGAGCCTGAGACAGGGCCTTCCACCCTGTGGAATACAAATACAGCGCACACACATGTTGACATGCCCCCATGGGTACACAATTTTTAAAGATTTCTTGAGTAAGCACAAAAGCATATGTTACAGAAAATGAAAACAACCCAAAGTCCAAGCCATTCCCAAAGGCACAATACCCAAAGTCAATTTCTGGTCAAATGACCACTCGCTGATGTCACAGGGTCACTCCTTGAGCCGAAGTCCTCCACATGAAGTTGACGACTTCTGTAGAACCGCTGTGATTCTATGAAATTCAAAACCCTACGGACTAAAGGTTAACCTTATACACCACTAATGCAAATACTATGTATCCATAGAAAAACCAAGGCAAAACCAGAACACAGAAGCTGTAAATGGCATTACCCATTTCCCCAAGGAGAAACAGTCTTCCCTCTCAGTTCTAAAGTCTAAAAACACTTGGGGGTGGGCATTCATTTGTGATCATGGAAGAGTCTTTTTTATTATGTTTTTAAACCCCTTCATTGAGGTATGAGGAATGACTGCCATACAAAAATATAGTACACATTTAAGGTATACAATCTAATGAGTCTGGAGATAGTTTACATCCATAAAGCATCTCCATAATCTATATCATAAACACACCCATCCACTCTGAAGTTTCATTCCACCTTCGTAATTTATTGTTATATGGTAATAAAAACATGACTGAGTAAGATCTACCCTCTTAACCTTTCCAGTACACATCAGTTCTGGGGTCCGGAGGAGATGCCCAGGTGCTTGGTTCCTAGCTTTAACTATATCCTATATCCTGTAGCTCAGTACTCTGACAATCTACTAGAGGAAAATCTACAACAGGCCTTTCAGCATTCTGGAAGGTGCTCTGTCTGACTGATTGGGAGAGGCTGAGTAAACCAGTGAATCTCCTTAGGATTCACTGAAGTGATCCCACTGCTGTTCCTTTCCAAAGCTGATGAGAAGTAGGACAGTAGGCTTGCACATGAATAAGGAGAGGCGAAGGAAGCTCAGAAAGCCAACCCAAATCTAAACTGTGAGGGTGCCTGGCTGGCGACGCTCAGTAACCCATTTTGTGTGTGTGCTGGAGTCAGCATAGTGGACTGGGAGGGCAAATTCAAGTCCAGACGGATGAAGAGACCATTCACATTGTACAGGAATGCACATATTTTGCTCATTCTGTCCACTCTTTTGGACAGAGCTGCACACTACAATTCCATAACTAAAACTCTGCAGGATCTGAGTCCTTGCCTCCTACCAAATATTCGAGCAGGTCCTGTGCACCACAAGACACAGAAATCGGCCCTCTGCCAATTGGAGATCAAATCTCTGCTCCTTCAGAGCCCTTGAGAAAGGGATGGTGAGAGATGACGTTCAGCTCCACTTGCAAGCAGACTGCTGACATCAGCAGAGCGATTTAAACCATCTCTAAACAAGGTTTGTGGTTTTAATCCTCATCCTGAGTGATCCTATTGATCACAGAGAATTCCCCCTGAGGACATATGTATGGGTAAAAAGCTCCTAGAGGATAAGCAGTCGCTCATACTTTTTACTTGTCCTTCAGGAGCTCTTTCCACAAGTTCCTCTTGAGGAAGTTCTCTGCACAGGTCTGACTATGGCTAGGACTTTGGAATCAGCACTTGGAGGGAGGGTGAAGATACCCAGGGGTATCTCACGGGGAGCACATTGTAAGGGAAACTAAAATAAGGAAGATTAAACTGCTCATGCTGAAAAGGGACAAGACATTCTTTCTTGCCTTTCCTAAAAAACGGTGGAATACGGGTCAGTTCTTTGTCTGACTCTGCTGCTACTAAATCACTTCAGTCGTGTCTGACTCTGTGCAACCCCGTAGACAGCAGCCCACCAGGCTCCTCTGTCCCTGGGATTCTCCAGGAAATGGGTTGCCATCTCTGACTCTCTGCAATGTATGCAAATCTTTTCTGTAAGTTAAATAAGCCTCTTGGTAATCTGAGAAACCAAGAGTGTTCCGTCAGGGACCTGGCAGCAAAAGCAGTGACCAAGAGCCCATAAAGCTACAGGAAAAGGGCAGAAAATATCGCTGCAGAAAAACAATCAATAGTGTAAGCAACAGCAGTTCCTTCTCAGAACTCCCTTAGATTACATACTGTGCAACAGTACAGCAGGACAGAGAGCTCCCCTTCCACAACAGCTGTTTTCCACGGGTCTAGGCCACACAGAACAAGGAAGAGACAGCCAAGCCTTCACTTGCAGACAAAATCACAATTCACTTGGGAAAATGGACAATAATCCTGTTCCCATAGTAAATGTCCTAGTTTATAAGAAAGCCATATTTTCTTATAGTATACCCATCAGGGTCCATTATTATCTTCTGTCCCTCAGCTGTGCTAACCCAAAGGAAGGCCACAAGAATGGAGAAAGGAGACAGGAAAAGAGCCCTGAACCCACAATGCCCACCACAGTCGTCACACCAGAGACCGTTGTCCTCCCCACTGTCAGTCTTTCCTTATACTCTCAGAGCCTCCTCCTCATAGCCCTGCTGGGCCCAAATTTCCCTAATCAAGAGAAAGCAAAAGCCTGAAATGGGGAAACCATGGGACCTTTTCCCTCCCCACGTTGAGCTCCCCTTTCCTCTCCCCGACTCCAGTAGCACACCACCACAAACAATGCAGAACTGTCCCTCCACTGTTGTACCAACACCACTTTCTTCCTTCAGAATGCAGAGAAGGCCCCTTGAGGCAATGTCACCCCCATCAACAGGAAGACCCAAATGGAAGAGAAGCCACCAGCAGCCAGCCTTTCTGCTAGAAAGGCTTTCTAGCAGACACACAGAGGGGAGAGAGAGCCACAGCCTGAGGGTGTAGCCCTCTCCAGCAAGAGGAATACAAGGGCTTCATGCTCCAGCTGGGGCACCTGACTTGGGAGCTTCCTGGACATCCAGGCTCATCGGCATATGCGCAGAAAGTAGCAAATGGCCCCGGATTCATGGACAGTTCATTGACAAGACCCATCGGACCTCTTTCTTCCAACCAATGTGCAGAGTGTGCTCAGTGGAAGAGTGCAGAAAGTGAACGTGGAAAGTTCCAACCACATTCCTACAGAGTTGGGACTCCTCGGGAATCCCAATGTGCCCTCGCTCTGCACAAAGGCACAGAATTCTGACATCAGGCTACCGCCAACTTCTGCCCCTGACTCAACATTTCCCATGCCCCACATGCTGCCGTTGCCAATATGCGCCTCCTTTAGGAGTTTACCAAGGCACCTGAGGTGTGTGAGTGTTGAAGGAAGAAGTGTCTGGCTGCTAGATCACTAGAACACACCAGCAACAGCAGCTCACTTTCATGTGCCTCTTTATGGCCACAGGTAGTCCCAACAGAAGAGTTGAGTGGTCTACTCAACCAAGTGTAGTCACCATCAGTGGGCACCTCCCGGGAGACTCTCTCAGACTACTGCTCTAGGCCACAGTATAGGAGGGGGAAAGCTCACCTTTCCCCAGATGCTTTTGACAGCCTAAGGCAGTGCATAGACTGAAGCAGGAACACAAGAACATCCCTAACAGTGAACTCCAAAATTCTGAGGAATGCTGTAACATAGGGTAAAGCCTTCATCATCAAAGTCTCACCTTTGCCACAAAGTAATCCACTCTCATGTCACACTCAGCGATGTGCACTATTATCTTCAGTCCCCATGCTACAATGATCCCAGGCAGTACCAGGGACTGAGAAATAGGTAGCAGACACTTTTGACCACAGAAAGTCCAATGCACCTTTCACACTGAGGGCCTATGTCCTCCTGTCCAGCTTTCTCCTTGTGCTCTGAGAGCAGCTCTATAGAGGGTCACTCTTCCCGGCCCCTTCCCCACCTCTAGGCTTTAGGAACCCCAACGAAGGTCCGTATGTAGTCAGTCATTCCATCTTTCCTGATCAGGGGCGTGCTTTCCCCTTTGAGCCCCTAATCTCTCCAGTACTTCTCCTGAAAAGAACCGACAATCAAAAGTGGCTGAGAACCGCTCACGAAACTCATTTAGTTCAAGACTAAATTGGTACAGCTACTATGGAAAACAGTATGAAACTCCCTCAAAAAGTTAAAAACAGAACGACCGTCTAGTCCAGCAATCCCACTTGTGGTGTGTATCCAAAGGAATACCTCACACCAAGAATTTATGGAACATTAACATTCCCACGAGTGAGTAGACATTCACTGAGGTACTGTCTCATGAGCCTAAGTGACATGGCTGGCCTAGGAATGAATTCCTGGAAAGGAACCAGAAACCCAGATTCCATCTCAAATTCAGAAAAAGATTACCTTCTCTTTCCATGAAAGCCCTGATTTGTGAGACTGTCACCAATTTGAGAGTCACCTTTGTGGAATCCTCAACCTTGTGACTTATTTTTAAGTGCCCATACACAGAAGATTTACTGACTAAACCATCCATTTAGGTTTTCTTGACCCCTGCCTCCAATGAAGTCAGCTAAGATGACTTTGATGGGCAGTGGGAACAAGTGTGTATGGAAGGGCAAGAAGACCTCACGGTTATTCTTAAGTTTCACAACTGTTTTGACTAGGAAATAAGCCAGTTTTGATCATCATCATGTCACTTGGTGAAGGAACATGGGCCTAGGACAGGTTTTTCTAAGTATCTCAGGCTTCAGGTTTTCACTGAGTAGGAAACTATCACCATCCCCATCTTTCACAGCTTTAAAGTAATTTCACCAATTACAGGGATAAACAAAAAGTCTTTAAACATGCCCTCTAAAGACTACACACTTTAGTTTCCAATCACAAGGAAATGTGCATTTTCTTTTAACCTTTGGTGAATGAAATTCAGGTTCTGTGATGCCTCCTTCTGGATAAAACCCATGCTAATAGAGCAACAGAGGAGCCCGAGGTTTCTATGAAACTAGAGGTTAGAAGTGTCTCTGAATGCACCTTGGAAGAGTTCACATTTCTATTTAGCGCTTTCCCCCCACCCCAACTGTGAAAACTCTTCCACACATTTTCAACAAATTAACCACTGCCCAGGAAAGAAGTAACTTTACACAGACAATGAAAGAGAGACCTTTTCGGCACTGCCAGTTAACAAGCACCTTCTTGGTGCCTGAACTTGGTGCTGAGCCACATCAGCTTCGGCATAAGGCGTCAGAGATGGCCAGAAAAGAAAGTTGCTCAGAGCAAGGCAAAGTGTGAGTTGCTGGGCTACCTCTTGGCATCATAGCAGGATTAATGAGGCTGGTTTCCAAAGAGAAGCCCAGTAATATCTGAGGAAGTTTGCTGGCCCTGTGAAAGGAAACAAACGTTTGGTTGAAATGGGGGTCTGGACATGTAGGGAGACGAGCTAAATGAAGCCACAATGTTCTGTTCCCATATTCTTGAAATGGTGTACTAATTCCCTCCGTACCTCCTGTGTGCTGAGTGCTTTACAAAAACCATACAAGAGATATCCCTGAGAGCAAGGTTTGATTCCCATTTTGCAAATGTGGAAATTGAGGCTCAAAGATGACAGTAAGAAAGAGTCAGACTCAGACAATAAAATTTATTTTTAATGAAACACGATGCATTGTCTCAGCAACACCTGCAAAGCAAAGCAAAGCAAAAAAAAAAAAAAAAAAAATCCTGACAAACTGTGGAAAGGTAAATATTTAATGAAGTCCTGACCCGCATATTACTTGAATTGTTAGCCTACACCTCCAGGACCCCTGCAAAGTAAATGCCCACCCACTTATAGAGGGGATAGACCAGCAGACTATCATTCTCTGCCACTCACTTGGTGTACAGATCTTTCTCCCCTTTCCTAAAGAGAGCTGGCTTTAAATTACATTCAAATCCATGTTCCCCTACCTGAAAAAAAACCAGCACTCCCACAGTCTCTGGATTCCTGAAGTTTGTTTTTCACAATCCCATCCAGTCCAGCCTGCTTCTGCCTGGTATTACAAGTGTCTTCCAAAAGGATTAAAAGACAGATCAGAGCTCTGATGTGAAAATGGCAAGATCAGGCTTTTTGGAAATGTGACATTCTAATAAATTCAGTACGTCTGTAATAATGGCACTCACGGTGAACTGGAAAAAGATGCCACTGACTAGTTAAAGACATTATAAACAGTGTCTGAGCAGCGCTCAGGGAGTGATCCTGACATTGTTGGAAGTTCCGATCTTAGAGACTCAGGGAAGACATTTCAACACCATGTTAAATAATGTTACAGCTGATGGGATGGATGCTACCCTCCTCCCAGCATTTGTGGCCCCACATAACACAAGGTTGCACTTACTCATCTGGCAGGTCTGGACAGCTAATTCCGGGTCCACTCTCTTCTCATTACAGGCCCATCGGCTGGCCAGTACTAGATTTTTCCATCACAGGTCCTGAAGGAAACAGTGATTATACAGATCTACAAGGAGACTTGCTTACAGATGGACAGCCTAATACAGCTGCAGGAAAATTAGGTAACTTGCAAGCTCGTAACATGAGTGGCTGGGGAAAACTTCCCCTTTCCCTTATCCACAAAACACCAAGGCAGCCAAGGGCCGTCAGCTGTCCTAACACCGCACGCAGTCCCTCAGAGCCTTACTGTCTCGTTTCACGTGGAAAATAACAGAAATACCCTCAATGGTGAAGAAAGGTCACAAAAATGGCCAAGATCAACATTTGAACCAATCCCCGGCAACGATATATCCACCCCAAACACCCTACAATAGAAAGCAGAATCAGCTCCATGGTGGCCGCCAGTCACCAGACTGTCTGGCACCCCCACCCACCCAGCCAAAAGCACCCGCCCTTCCCTCTCTTTAAGCCGCAAACACTACAAAGCATTAAGACTATAACTGGGAAGGAGGCTCCGAGACCCACATTTAAACCAAGAAAATCTTCTTCAAGTTTCAGCATGCCGTTACAATAATGCCCAACACCAAACCCGGAAGTGCCTGAGAGATCTTCTCCGCCATCCACCCAGGAGCCCGCAGACACGTCTGTCAAAGTGTCCGTCAGGACACACCATTTACCCGACTCTCCACTCACACCGCAGACAGCCAAATACGAATAAAGTTAGTAAAACTTACACTTTTGCCATTTCCGGAAAGGGAGCTGCCATGTTAAATCCTAACCGAGGAAAACGGTCTACGGAAGCCCCATAGCACAATCCAGACAGTCAGGAGCTTAGGCACGTGCTAGGGCTTCTTCCGCCTTTCACGCCCCCGCCTCCCAACATCGTCATTGGTGGGCCTGCGATGATTGATGGGGACAATGGCCATTCCTCTCAGCTAGGTCTACTGGTGGGAAACTGTCCATTTCCCAAGGCCCAGCTGACGTCATGAAATCCCTGCTCGTATTCCTAAGTCTTTCTATATCCGTGTCCATCCCTCAAGGCCTAGCTCTACTTCTTAGGCCTTTGCACATACATCATGCTTTGTTTCTTGTCATCTTAGTCTTTGGAAAGCATGAACATTCCATTTACCTGGGCCTAGATCAACTAGGTCCCCCTCCAGGAAGCCTTGGAGAAGGCGATGGCACCCCACTCCAGTACTCTTGCCTGGAAAATCCCATGGGCGGAGGAGCCTGGTAGGCTGCAGTCCATGGGGTCGTGAAGAGTTGGACACGACTGAGCGACTTCCCTCTCGCTTTTCACTTTCATGCATTGGAGAAGGAAATGGCAACCCACTCCAGTGTTCTTGCCTGGAGAATCCCAGGGACGGGGGAGCCTGGTAGGCTGCCGTCTATGGGGTCACACAGAGTCGGACAAGACTGAAGTGACTTAGAAGCCAGGAAGCCTTCCAAGTTTTACTCCTTCCAGGCAAAATGTGAGTTCTTCATATTAGATACGGACATGGAGATGTATCAGAGCAGAGATGCAGAGGACTTGTTTCTGAGCCCTGGGGTCAGATAGTACTGGGCTGTGCATGTTGTGTGGGACCCAAGGCTTGCACCTGGATATTTTGCAAGTCAGTTCAGGTTGCAGACTTTGGGGAAGACCAGGGAACACTGACAACAGGCTAACTCTTAGAAGCTTGCTAGGATTGGTACGACCGTTTTCAGGAATTTCATATCCTTTCCTGCTTTTCTATCTCTGAAAATCTTGTCCTTCCTACAAGGCCCAGGCATAAATCACTTCCCTAACTTTTTCCTGAATTCATGTTCCCACCCCAACCACAAGAGTTATTTCTCCTATTGCTATAGGAAGAAAGATATGAGGATTTCATATCTCTGCTGCAAATGTCACTAAGCTTCACAGTTATCCAAAGTGAGACTGGAAGCCCCCTTCCTTCCAGGAGGCCTCTTGCTGAGAGATTTCTGCACCTGCTCACAATTTGTGAATTGTACAAACGAGAAGGCGCAGTTCCCCTAGGCTTTACTACTTTGAGTGTTTAACTCATCTACACTCTACATGGTGTGTGGACCACAGAGGCACGGGGTCCCTTAGCTGGAATGCATGGTCACAGTGCACAGTGCTCCTAGGAAAGTGATCTAATGCTAGCACTGTCCCTCCCATGGGAAAGATCATTTGAGGCTTCGTGGTGTGCAGTGTTATGCAGCAGTCCATGATGTTGCCCTACACACTGTGACGGCTAATTTTATGTGCCAACTTGACTGGTCATGGAGCATCCAAATTAAACATTATTTCTGGTTGTATCTGTGAGGGTGTTTCTGGATGAGTCTCATTTGTATTCCTCCCTGTTCTCATTCTAAAGAATGAACACCATAACCACCTGTTTTGAGTGGCTCCAGGAACTAAGAGTGTACTTCACATTTTGTGGAACCATTGTTTTGTTGCATCCTAGATGTGCTTCTTCTAGGGAACGAGAACTTCTAAACCAGCAGAGATCAGACTTGCAGGGATACAAAGTACAAGTGTTGCAGATGGATCAGATTTATTTATGAGAGACACCACCTTTGTTTCTGCCCCTCTGTTCTGAAGCTTGCAAATCTTGGCAATGGGAGAAACAGCACCATAAATGGGTTCCTGGATCATAGTGGATATTACCTCCTAGCAGCCTGAGCTACA
Source organism: Bos indicus (assembly GCF_029378745.1). Taxonomy (NCBI): domain Eukaryota; kingdom Metazoa; phylum Chordata; class Mammalia; order Artiodactyla; family Bovidae; genus Bos; species Bos indicus. The sequence goes on along the minus strand of NC_091789.1, from coordinate 18,875,607 downwards.
ATGCTCCTTGCCACATGCTCCACACAGCAAGCATACCGATTCACCCTAAACGTTTTGGGCACCACAGGATCTGCTACATGATAAGAGCCAAGAGGCTGACCTAGTAGCATGGAGAGCCTGTTTTAGCTGTGGATCCACATTAGCCTGGGCGTGGTGGGAATAACAAGTGCTTTTTGAAGTCTTGGATGGTGGCCAAAATCTCTGCAATTCCCATAAGGATAAGCTACCCCATTTTACTTCCTCTATTGATAAGGAAGGTGATTCGCTCCTTCTCAACCTCATAGCTCTTTCTCCAGTGGCCAGGGAGCATGGGGCAGTAGACAGGAGATGAGAGTCTGTCTCTGCCTGGAAATTTCTGAAGTCAGGAGGTTTCCTGGAGCAGTCTATTCCAGCAGGGTGAGCAGAGACCATTATGTGGTGGATTACGGAAGAAAAGGATGGGGACAAACTGCCACACCCAGTCTTAACTCTGCATCCCTCAGAAGGTGCAGAAGATGATCTCAGTGTTTTCAGAGATAGAACCAGTTGGAGCACAGAGGTTAGAGGAAGCAACAGAACGTTAGGATAGCCCTGACACTTACCAGCCACATAGAAATAGATGACCATTCATCACCACATTTATCCTCACAGCAGTGCTTGTGTGGGAGATACATACAGCCTGGCCTTAAAAAAAGCCCTCAATAAATGGAAAAAAAAATATGCACACTCCTCTCAAGTCTTCCCCAGGCCTAAAATCCCTTGGTCTCCTATAAAACACAAAATGTGTCAATTGATTAATTATTTAATTGATACCTGCCAATCCTGTATTAGGAGTACAGATGAGAAGAAGACCCACTCCCCCACATCCAAATCTCAGCATGTTTCTCTCCTGCCTGCTGACTTGGACTTGCATACCTTGGTCAGGTAGCTCACATCTTAATGGATAAGTCATTCTTTAACACAAGTAGGTAATAATACTGAGATAAAGAGGTAAATTCCAGCTCTGATAAGAGAACAGAGAACTTTCTTTGACATCTGCATCCTGAGGAACCCCTCAGGCAGGAGGTGACACGTTGCAGCTTTGGGGGACCCCTAGACCAGGATGGCAAGATATGAGTTGTGGACACCCACAGCCTATAAAATCTTTATGAATAATCAGAGAGAGACCCGAGCCCACCCACCCAGCGGGCACATCTTCAATCAGGACAGACTGTGACACTCTTGCTTTCTTTTCCCCAGGAGGATGATTTCAATGAGCACAAGGTTTTAATGACTGCCCTCTGCCCTCCCTGCCTCGGCCGCCGCACAACCAACTTGCGCCGCCTCACTCCAAGGCCATGTGAGCCTTGTGCCTGCACATGCCCGCCAGGTCTCATGGCCACGTGGAACAGGGTGGGCCTGTGGATGTCAGCACAGAAGGCAAGGTCGACGGCTTCACCCAAGAAGCAGTTCAGGCAGCCATCATCCCCATGTTGGACCAGGTCAACACCTGCCTGGACCACCTGGAGGAGAGGAATGACCACCTCCCTGGCCGCCTCCAGGAGCGCTTGAATCTAGCTGGCAGACACATCTTGAGTTCCAGCAGCTGCTCAGGGAGGCCCCAAGCGATTGGCAGCCCCTAGTGGAGCCCTCCAGGGGCCCTGGGGCCAGGCCTCAACCCTGCCTGCCTGAGCCCTCACCACCTGGCTTAGGGTGGCCTGCAGATGTCTTGGGGGATCTGCCTGCCTGGGCCATCCTTCTGGTACTTCCCTTTGTGGGCCTGGCATATCCCACCTCCTGGCATCCCCACCTAGGGTCAGGTGTGGGCCTGTGACCCACCTAACTTGCCTGCCTGCTCAACTCCTGGATGCTGCTCACTCTGCCCAGGCCTTGAGTGTTCACACTGAAGTAGTCTCCAACAGTGTGTGCACACTCACCACACATACACACATTAAAGGTCTGTAATAGTCTCAAGTTTTTATAATATGGGCAAACCTCATACAAAAGAAGGGGTTAGGCTTGATTTGGTGGATTCTAAATGGAGGCCAAATGTCCCTTTTGAGAGGGTCCTTGGCTTTATCAGGGGAGTTCGGATGCCTTCTGGCTTGACCTCAACCGCAATTACAAAAAATGCACATACTAAGCAGTGTGCAGTTGTTACCTGATGCTAAGTGTTCCTGGGAACTGGTAGAATAATCCTAGATGAGAGGGTCAGGGTCTCCCTGAGCCTTCTGAGTTTCAACCTCTGAGAAGAACCCTTTTTTCCTAACCTCCAAAAGCACTCCCTCCATTCTGTGCTAGGTACTACTGCGGGGGTGTCCTGGATCCCTTAGCAGTAGTTTTGCCTTAAAGGCAGTTTCCAGTTAGCCTCTGGAAGGTGTGTGGCTATCCTGCTTCACTCTGTAAGTTGCCAGGGTTAACTGGTACAGGTAGTTTGGGGTGAGGCCAAGAGGAAGTTTCACAAGTGTTACAAAGGATTCACCTGACCACCCTCTATTCTAAGGACTCTGGGTGTGAATAAATCATGCCTGGGAATTGAACGTGAGCTATTCCTTTGTTAGGCTAGTGTGGTGACTAAAATGCCAGGCACTTCTGTTGGCCAGACCTAAGAATCTTTTTGGTTATAGAAATCAAATTAGGCCTGGGTGGATTATCTGTAGATTTCATTCACGGGACCTCCAAGGTTAATTACCTGTGGCCAGAGATCTGTACATGTGTTTCAGTCCACTCAGAATGCTATAACAAAATGCCACAGACTGGGTGGCTTAAATAGCTCACATTTATTTTCTCATAAGGCTGGAGCCTGAAAGCCCAAGAATAACACTGCCAGCAGGATTGGTTTCTGGTGAGACCTGTCTTCCTGGCTTGCAGATGGTCCCCTTCTCTTTGTGCCTTCACATGGTCTCTCTTTTACGTGTTTGTAGAGAGAGAGAGAGATCTAGTGTCTCTCCCTCTTACAAGGACATTCATTCTATCAGAATAGGGCCCCACCCTGATGACTTCATTTAACCTTAATTATATCCTTAAAGGCCCCATCTCCAAATATAGTCACATTGGGAATTAGGGCTTCGACATATGAATTATGGGGAGGGGGAGCACAATTCAATCCATAACATGTCAGATGATCCCCAGATGTATGTTATATCTTCTTTGCTACTGATGTTAACTGTCACCACCTAGGCTCATCTATGCCTGGCCCCCTCCAATATGCTACAAATCAGAGAGCCCATTTCCATGGCATCACTTCTCAACGGCAAACTCAGTCTCAGCGGAAGCCTTTGCAAGCTTTTGATGCTTCCCTCACCCACTAATTTCTCAAGGTAAGGGTTACAGGAAAGATGCTTTAATTTCTTTGGAGGGCAAAGTTAGCAGTGAATGGGTAGACCCGCATAAGATTCAATACGGTACTCTCATGTGCAGAAGTTTTGAATTTCCTCCCCTACATTATGCCAGTAGCCTTCTAACCACTCAATACCAAATGTCACAGGCTAGCATCTGGTCCAGGTTTGCATTAGACAACCCAGAAAACAGAATGACAGCCTGCTGCCTGAGCTCACCACTGCAAATAAAATTCATGAATGCCTACCACTCTTTCCATTTAACTCTATTCCTTTACTGACACTGCATCTCACTTGCCATCCCTGGGTAATATACCTTAAGTCAATCTAGAAGGATGACAGCATCTTTGGACGGTAAATAATATTACCATCTCCATGAGGTGGCCCCTTTCCCTCTGCACATAAATACATAGGGCCCATGGGATAGAATGAATGGACAGCAGTTATTGAATCATATCATGAAAATGACCGTTTAATACTTCTCATTAGGAATGACTTCATCTTTGCACCATAAGCATTTTATCTTTCCAACTTGGGGACAAAGGAGGGTTAATAAACAGTTAATTTCAGTACTCCCTTTCTGGGAAAAAAGATTAGTGCAAGCTCTTCAGGATTCTATCATTCCTGTTGTCAGCGAGTGTAAACGAAATGGAAATATGATTCAGTCGGGACCATTGAGAGGTGAAAAGTGTACTAGGGTGCTTCTAAGAAACGTTTCCTCTCCCCCAAGAACTAAATGCACAGAGGGGTGGTCCTTTTGTTTTCCCTGTGGAAATGGTTGGATCTGGATGTGACTCCTGGGAACTGCTGTAGCCATCTTGCCAAGAGCCTGACAATGAAGCCAAATCATGGAGGATGACAGATACAAGGGAATCACAGAGAAGTGGAACTGGAGCTCTGTGTCTAGAGCCTGCTATACCTCTGGATTTCTCCCCTGATGACACTAAAAAACAGGGAAGCTCTTAATAAGTATGTAACAGGTATTAGAAACCCACATATGTGGTTTCCTCTGTGTGTCTATCTGTGTGTGTGTATCTTGCTCAATGTAAATTATTAGAGTCACTGGGCTTCTTGCTGGCGCAGTGGATAAGAATCTGCCTACCAATGCAGGGGACACAGGTTTGATCCCTGGCCCAGGTAGATTCCACATGCTGCGGAACAACTAAGCCCGTGTGCCACAACTACCAAGCCCACGTGCGGCAACTACTGAGGCCTGTGCGCCTAGAACCTGTGTCCACAGCAAGAAGCCACTGCAGGGAGGAGCCCATGCGCCACAACAAAGGGTAGCCCTCACTCTCTGCAACTAGAGAAAGCCCACATGCAGCGCAACCAAAAATGAGGACCCAGCACAACCAAAACCAAAGTCATTTAAAAAATAAATTTTTAGAGTCACTGAAGTCAAGTATTAGCCATCATCCAAATAGGCACTGATTTACAGGAGTGTAATGCAAATCAATTAGATGATTAAACGGAGGCTGAAGAAGGGAAGGAGATTTGCCTAAGGTCACTCCGGAAGTTAGTAGCAGATATAAGACTAGAACCCTAGTATTGGCCTGGGAGAGGCTGCAACTCTCCAAATATTCTAGGATGCTAATGAAGAGTAGAAGGGACAAGAAAAAAGGATCTCAAAATGACAGACTTTCAAGAGGCACCTCTCTAAATGACCCGTCATCAGATATATTTTTAAAATATGCATTCTTAAAGAATATATCAAGAGAAGGATGGCTTGGGACAACTAGCTGTCTCACCTGACATATATCTCTGCCCATCTCAAGATTTAGTAGATGGCACTGTGGGCAGAGTAGGCTCTACAGGAAAGGTACCCTTCACCTCTCCTTTCCAAATCTAGACTTCACTTTCCCTCAGTTCTCCTCTTCCCAGGCCCGAGACCTGGCCTGTGAGGAATACTATAAACACCCAGGCAGATGCTTTATCTGTGGCACTGATTCATGAAATACAAAACTGTTGTTTTTCAAGACTCAAATGAATTCAGTACTCATTCATCTTCTCCACCTGTGCAGGCACAGACTAAAACAAACACACAGACTGCCACCTAGGGGTTATTTTTCAGTTTAGTTCAGTTCAGTAGCTCAGACCTGTCTGACTCTGTGCGACCCCAAGGACTGCAGCACGCCAGGCCTCCCTGTCCATCACCAACTCCTGAAGCTTGCCCAAACTCATGTCCATCGAGTCAGTAACGCCATCCAACCATCTCATCCTCTGTCATCCCCTTCTGCCACCACCTTCAATCTTTCCCAGCATCAGGGTCTTTTCCAGTGACTCAGTTCTTCACATTGGGTGGCCAAAGGATTGGAGTTTCAGCTTCAGTATCAGTCCTTCCAATAAATATTGAGGATTGATCTTCTTTAAGGTTGACTGGTTGGACTCCACTCACTCCAAGGGACGCTCAGGAGTCTTCTCCAACACCATAGTTCAAAAGCATCAATTCTTCAGCACTCAGCTTTCTTGATGGTCCAACTCTCACATCCATACATGACCACTGGAAAAAACCATAGCTTTGACTAGATGAACCTTTGTGGAAAGTAATGTCTCTGCTTTTTAATATGCTGTCTTGGTTGGTCATAGTTTTCCTTCTAAGGAGCAAGCGTCTTTTAATTTCATGGCTGCAGTTACCATCTGCAGTGATTTTGGAGCCCCCAAAATAAAGTCTGTCAGTGTGTCCATTGTTTCCCCATCTATTTGCCATGAAGTGATGGCACTGGATAACATGTTCTTAGTTTTCTGAATGTTGAGATTTACCCTAGCTTTTTCACTCTCCTCTTTTACCTTCATCAAGAGGCTCTTTAGTTCCTCTTCGCTTTCTGCCATAAGGATGGTGTCATATGCATATCTGAGGTTATTGAAATTTCTCCCAGCAATGTCGGCAAAGAGAATGCACTGGTCATAGCAAACACCCTCTTCCAGCAACACAAGACATGACTATACACATGGACATCACTAGATGGTCAATACTGGTATCAGGTTCATTATATTCTTTGCAGCTGAAGATGGAGAAGCTCTATACTGCCAGCAAAATCAAGATCAGAAACTGACTGGCTCAGATCATGAACTCCTTATTGCCAAATTCAGACTGAAATTGAAGAAAGTAGGGAAAACAACTAGACCATTCAGGTATGACCTAAATCAACTCCCTTACGATTATATAGTGGAAAGGACAAATAGATTCAAGGGATTAGATCTGAAAGAAAGACTGCCTGAAGAACTAGGGTCGGAGGTTTGTGACACTGTACAGGAGGCAGTGATCAAGAACATCCCCAGGAAAAAGAAATACAAAATGCAAAAAGGTTGTCTGAGCACTCCTTAGAAATAGCTGAGAAAAGAAGAGAAGCTATAGGCAAAGGAGAAAAGGAAAGATATACCCATCTGAATGCAGAGCTCCAAAGAATAGCAAGGAGAGATAAGAGAGCCTTCCTAAGTGATCAATGCAAAGAAAGACGAGAACAATAGAATGGGAAAGAGTATAGATCTCTTCAAGAAAATTAGAGATACCAAGGGAATGCTTCATGCAAAGATGGGCACAATAAAGGGCAGAAATGCTATGGACTTAACAGAAGCAGAAGATATTAAGAAGAAGTGGCAAGAATACACAGAAGAACTATACAAAGAAAGCTTAATGACCCAGATGACCACGATGGTGTGATCACTCATCTAGAGCCAGACATGCTGGAATGCAAAGTCAAGTGGACCTTGGGAAGCATCACTACGAACAAAGCTAGTGGAGGTGGAATTCCAGCTGAGCTGTTTCAAATCCTAAAAGATGATGGTGTGAAAGTGCTGCACTCAATATGCCAGCAAATTTGGAAAACTCAGCAGTGGCTACAGGACTGGAAAAGGTCAGTTTCATTCCAATCCCAAAGAAAGGTAATGCCAAAGAATGTTCAAAGTACTGCACAATTGCACTCATCTCACACACTAGCAAAGTAATGCTCAAGATTCTCCAAGCCAGGCTTCAACAGTACGTGAACCATGAACTTCCAGAAGTTCAAGCTGCATTTAGAAAAGGCAGAGGGACCAGAGATCAAATTGCCAACATTTGCTGGATCATTGAAAAAGCAAGAGAGTTCCATAAAAACATCTACTTCTGCTTTATTGACTATGCCAATGCCTTTCACTGTGTGGATCACAACAAAATGTGGAAAATTCTGTAAGAGATGGGAATACCAGACCACCTTACAGGCCTTCTGAGAAATCTGTATGCAGGCCAAGAAGCAACAGTTAGAATCAGACATGGAACGACAGACTGGTTCAAGATTGGGAAAGGAGTACGTCAAGGCTGTATATTGTCACCCTGCTTATTTAACTTATAGGCAGAGTACATCATAAGAATGCTGGGCCAGATGAAGCAAAAGTTGGAATCATGATTGCTGGCAGAAATATCAAAAACCTCAGGTGTTATTTATAGTGGAGGGGGCGATGGTCCAAACATTTGCTGTGTGCTCACGCTTGGCAAGCACTTTCCCTACAAGGATCTTAATTTCCTCGCCTATAACATGAGAGTGTTGTCCTGGAACAGTAGTTCCCAAACTCAGCTCCACAAAAATCTGTATGCTTTTAGTCATTCATAATCTGGGGCACACTGCCCCTAGATATTCTGGTTCAGAGGTGTGGAGTTAGCAAAGTCAAGGCCTGGACAGGTGTGAAACAAGAACAAAAACAGTCCCCCAGGGCTTCCACAGGCCCCATGTAAGAAATCTGTGATGTAGATGTTAAAAGGTGCTCCTCCAACAAGGTAGCCAGGTATCCTCACTCTCGGGCTCTGAAAGCCTTTAACAGTCTAATGCAAGTTGTGAACTATCAATAGATGTTAATATCACGCAACATTCTCAAAGGCGTTTGACCATAGAACCAACACCTACTAACAGTCCAGGCACAACAGCATTTTCCAGATCACAGTTAAGAAAACCCTAGATTAGGTGTTTTAGCTCAGACTGTCTAAACAAAGTATCATACACTAGGTAGCTCAAACTACAGAAATCTATTTCTCACAAATTTGGTGGCTGTTAACGCCAAGATTAAGGCACCAGCATATGATGGCCTTCTCCCTATGTCCTCACATGGCCTTTCCTCAGTGTGTGTAGGCAGAAAGAGATCACTCTGTCTCTTCCTCTTCTTATAAGGCCATTAATCCTGTTGGATTAAGACTGTCCCCTCATGACCTCTTTTAAATTCATCTCTAAAACTTTTTATCTTCAAATATAATCACATTAGAGTTAAGTCTTGAAAAGACTAATTGGGGTGAGGAGTGGTTACACAAGTCAGGCTATAGCACTAGAAGATATCCAAGCCCACTCTGAGCCTATATCCTAAGATTCTCAGTGAACCATTTTGTCCTGACGAATCATTGTTCACAATATGAAGGAATTTCCTCTGGGAAAATAGTATAGATAACCTCAGTTCAGTTCAGTTCACTCAGTCGTGTCCGACTCTTTGCAACCCCATGAACCGCAGCACGCCAGGCCTCCCTGTCCATGGTAGACTGCCGAAGTCCACCCAAGCCCATGTCCATTGAGTCGGTGATGCCATCCAGCCATCTCATCCTCTGTGGTTCTCTTCTCCTCCTGCCCTCAGCCTTTCCCAGCATCAGGGTCTTCTCAAATGAGTCAGCTCTTCACATCAGGTGGCCAAAGTATTGGAGTTTCAGCTTCAACATCAGTCCTTCCAATGAATACCCAGGACTGATCTCCTTTAGGATGGACTGGATGGAGCTTCTTGCAGTCCAAGGGATGCTCGAGAGTCTTCTCCAACACCACAGTTCAAAAGAATCAATTCTTCGGCGCTCAGCTTTCTTCACAGTCCAACCCTCACATCCATACATGACCACTGGAGAAACCATAGCCTTGACTAGACAGACCTTTGTTGACAAAGTAATGTCTCTGCTTTTTAATATGCTGTCTAGGAGAAATCTGTGTACAGGTGAGGAAGCAACAGTTAGAACTGGACATGGAACAACAGACTGGTTCCAAATAGGAAAAGGAGTATGTCAAGACTGTGTATTGTCACCTGCTTATTTAACTTATATGCAGACTACATCATGAGAAACGCTGGACTGGAAGAAGAACAAACTGGAATGAAGAATGCCAAGAGAAATATCAATAACCTCAGATATGCAGATGACACCACCGTTATGGCAGAAAGTGAAGACCTCAAAAGCCTCTTGGTGAAAGTGAAAGTGGAGAGTGAAAAGTTGGCTTAAAGCTCAACATTCAGAAAACGGAGATCATGGCATCCGGTCCCATCACTTCATGGGAAATAGATGGGAAAACAATGGAAACAGGGTCAGACTTTATTTTTTTGGGCTCCAAAATCACTGCAGAAGGTGACCGCAGCCATGAAATTAAAAGATGCTTACTCCTTGGAAGGAAAGTTATGACCAACCTAGATAGCATATTCAAAAGCAGAGACATTACTCTGCCAACAAAGGTCCATCTAGTCAAGGCTATGGTTTTTCCTGTGGTTATGTATGGATGTGAGAGTTGGACTGTGAAGAAGGCTGAGCACTGAAGAAATGATGCTTTGAACTGTGGTGTTGGAGAAGACTCTTGAGAGTCCCTTGGACTGCAAGGAGATCCAACCAGTGCATTGTGAAGGAGATCAGCCCTGGGATTTCTTTGGAAGGAACGATGATAAAGCTGAAACTCCAGTACTTTGGCCACCTCATGCGAAGAGTTGACTCATTAGAAAAGACTCAGAAACTGGGAGGGATTGGGGGCAGGAGGAGAAGAGGACGACAGAGGATGAGATGGCTGGATGGCATCACTGACTCGATGGACGTGAGTCTCAGTGAACTCTGGGAGTTGGTGATGGACAGGGAGGCCTGGCGTGCTGCGATTCATGGGGTCGCAAAGAGTCAAATACGACTGAGCGACTGAACTGAACTGAACTGAAGTTGGTCATAACTTTCCTTCCAAGGAGTAAGTGTCTTTTAATTTCATGGCTCCAATCACCATCTGCAGAGATTTTGGAGCCCAGAAATACAAAGTCACCCACTGTTTCCAATGTTTCCCCATCTGCTTGCCATGAAGTGATGGGACCGGATGCCATCATCTCAGTTTTCTAAACGCTGAGCTTTAAGCCAACTTCTTCACTCTCCTCTTTCACTTTCAGCAAGAGGCTCTTTAGTTCTTCGCTTTCTGCCATAAGGGTGGTATCATCTGCATATCTGACGTTATTGAAATTTCTCCCGTCAATCTTGTTTCCAGCTTGTGCTTTCTCCAGCCCAGCGTTTCTCATGGTGTACTCTGCATATAAGTTAAATAAGCAGGTGACAATATACAGCCTTGACGTACTCCTTTTCCTATGTGGAACCAGTCTGTTGTTCCATGTCCAGTTCTAACTGTTGCTTCCTGACCTGCATACAGGTTTCTCAAGAGGCAGGTCAGGTGGTCTGGTATTCCCATCTCCTTCAGAATTTTCCACAGTTTATTGTGATCCACAGAGTCAAAGGCTTTGGCATAGTCAACAAAGCAGAAATAAATGTTTTCCTGGGACTTTCTTGCTTTTTCAATGATTCAAAAGATGTTGACAATTTGATCTCTGGTTCCTCTGCCTTTTCTAAAACCAGCTTGTACATTTAGAAGTTCATGGTTCATGTATTGCTGAAGCCTGGCTTGGAGAATTTTGAGCATTACTTTGCTAGCGTGTGAGATGAGTGCAATTGTGTGGTAGTCTGAGCATTCTTTGGCATTGCCTTTCTTTGGGATTGGAATGAAAACTGACCTTTTCCAGTCCCGTGGCCACTGCTGAGTTTTCCAAATTTGCTGGCATATTGAGTGCAGCACTTTCACAGCATCATCTATTAGGATTTGATATAGCTCAACTGGAATCCCATCACCTCCACTAGCTTTGTTCATAGGGATGCTTCCTGAGGCCCACTTGACTTCACATTCCAGGATGTCTGGCTCTAGGTGAGTGTGAGTGATCATACCATCATGATTATCTGGGTCGTGAAGTTCTTTTTTGTACAGTTCTTCTGTGTATTCTTGCCACCTCTTCTTAATATCTTCTGCTCCTCTTAGGTCCATACCATTTCTGTCCTTTATTGAGCCCATCTTTGCATGAAATCGCCCCTTGGTACCTCTAATTTTCTTGAAGAGATCTCTAGTCTTTCCCATTCTATTGTTTTCCTCTATTTCTTTGCATTGATTGCTAAGGAAGGCTTTCTTATCTCTCCTTGCTATTCTTTGAAACTCTGCATTCAGATGCTTATATCTTTCGTTTTCCCCTTTGCTGTTCGCTACTCTTCTTTTCACAGCTATTTGTAAGGCCTCCTCAGAGAGCCATTTTGGTTTTTTGCATTTCTTTTCTTGGGGATGGTCTTGATTTCCGTCTCCTGTACAATGTCACAAACCTCCGTCCACAGTTCTTCAGGCACTCTGTCTATCAGATCTAGTCCCTTAAATCTATTTCTCACTTCCACTGTATAGTCATAAGGGATTTGATTTAGGTCATACCTGAATGGTCTAGTGGTTTTCCCCACTTTCTTCAATTTCAGTCTGAATTTGGCAATAAGGAGTTCATGATCTGAGCCACAGTCAGCTCCCGGTCTTGTTTCTGCTGACTGTATAGATCTTCTCCATCTTGGCTGCAAAGAATACAATCAATCTGATTTCAGGGTTGACCATCCAGTGAACTCCATGTGTATAGTCATCTCTTGTGTTCTTGGAAGAGGGTGTTTGCTATGACCAGTGCGTTTTCTTGGCAGAACTCTATTAGCCTTTGTCCTGCTTCATTCTGTACTCCAAGGCCAAATTTGCCTGTTACTCCAGGTGTTTCTTGACGTGCTACTTTGGCATTCCAGTCCCCTATAATGAAAAGGACATCTTTGGGGGGGTGTTATTTCTAGAAGGTCTTGTACATAACCTCACAGAGGTGTATTTTCAAAGTGTTCTTAGTGCCTCCTTTGAAAGAGGTTGCCAAAGAACAAAGTATTACCATGATGACCAGTCCTTTTGGGTGGGGGCAGGGAAGTTGTCCTTTCTACGAATACTGGGACCAAAACAAAAACCAATATTCAGAACCTGCTCAGAACGCTAGTCCATATCACGTTACCACTTCTAACTCAGATGGTGTCAAGCCATGCCTTATTTATCATCATGTCAACACAAATAATCAATAAACGATCTGTAACAGGAATAGAAATAGAAAAGAGTTTTCTTTGAACCAAACTAAGGACTATAGCCTAGGGAAAAACTTATCAGTAACTCTCAGAAGCTGTGCTGGAGAAGCATGGTTTTCATCACAGCTTTGTATCTTTTCAGAACAAAGAACCATCAAACAGCAACATGCAGGGGTACATTCCTTCAAGATTTCAAAAGGGATAGATTAGCACGTACAAGAGAGAATCAGTAGGACCTTGGTATCTGGGAAGAAAAACTTATCTTTAAAGGAATACTAGCATAAGCATCATAGGAGAGGGTAGCATTTATCCCTACCTTCAAAGTGGACATACTTTACTTCTGGATAATGAATTCTTTTCTTAAGGGCTAAAGCAGATGTACACTGCATGATAAACAGGTCATAAGACAGGCTGTTCTAGTTAGCATAAAGTTCAAGCTAAATCACATATAAGCCAGAATGATTTCCCAATACCTCAATTGTGAAAATTTCTTCCTTCAGTCACAAAGTTGTACTGATCCCAAACAGTGGTCTCAAACTCTAATCCTGCATCTCAACTTTGCACAACATTCAAGTTGTGGGCTATATGCTTATTTTCTCCTCTACCCTCCTGGAGGTAGAAAGGAGATTCCATTTATTTTCTACTCCTCTTAGGATATGGAGAGAGCACACTGAGCTGAAATTCTAACCCCTTGCAATTCCGCAGATGTTTCCTTTACACCCATTTTTGATTGTGTCCACCCTAGGGGATTAGAAGGGATTCATACACCTTGAGTAAGCACATGCCTTCCATACTGACTTTGTTTCTATATATTGGCTCATGGCTTTTTATGAGTCCATATTCTGCTTGTGGGAGTCTGCTTCTAGGTATTGGCTCATATTTCCACATACAGACTGTGGTAAATTGACTGAAAAAAAGGCCACAGCAATTCCTCCTGTTCCTGGATGTGCAGCCCTTTGCTTATATGTTGAAGGCAGAGCTGAGGATTTGCTGATGGAGTTAGTGTGGGACATGAAAGAAACAGAGGAGTCAAGGAGGATGCCAAGGTGCTTGGCCTAAGCAATATGAAGAAAATAACTCTCATTTACAAAGGGGAAGAAGACAAGAGGAAGAACAGAGTTGGGAGGGGCAATAAAGCAGTCAGTGAGGAAAACCTTCATGAGTACCAAACCTATTTTTTTTTTAAAGTAAACTTATAAACTCCGAAAAACTAAGATTCCCTTAAATGTTCCTATATATATGCAATATATTAAGTAAGAGTTCAACTAAAATCCCAACTCCAAACAGGTGAGTTAATTACATATTTTCATTTGGAACAAGAGTCACATCCCCTTCGGGTTGAGCTGTTGTGGGTATCCAGGGAGGCTGACCTGTAGCACTGTCTCATAAAAACACATGATTTGTGAAAGAAATTGGAGTGCCATTGCCCTAAGTAAACAGTGAATTATGTGCATATATGTGATGATGATGTCAGAGAAAGTAACTTAATGATCTGAGTGTTAATTTGATTTTCTGGTATTGGTAATAGACTAAAAGCAAATGCCTCTGGTAACATCAGATACCCCTTCATTTTTATCTTTTCAAAGCTGATGCAGATGACCAGATGATTATTTTCTTTCAGTCTTTTAATATAGAAAATTAAGAGATTTCTTAGCATTCAACCTTGCTTACATTCCCTGGTCACGGTGCACTCTTTGAACATGCAGCTCTGGATTATGCTGGCTAGTGTTTGGGGCTTTCCCATTAATGATGCAGGCAACATCTGCAGCGTAGGTGCCAATAATCTGTCTGAGAGATGCATGAATAAGCAGGGAAATGTGTTCACAGAACCTCATGCAAGCCAAGGAACTCAGAAGGCCAAGTGAGTGGCGGGCTCAGCAGGGAGGGTGGGCACCTGGCTGACTCCTCTGCTCCAAGTGCAGAGGGCCTCGCCCCCATCCTGTAAGATGCAGAGTCCTGGGCCCTGGCCCCTGCCCTTCACCCACTGCCCGCCTGGGGAAACCTAGGCCCTGCCCCTCGTTTCTGATCCCGCCTCCTTATGGCCATTAGCCCCGCCCATCCGCAGCCCTCTTCTCCCGCCCCTTCAGTCCTAGCTCCGCCTCCACATTGCGCCTGCGCACTTGCAACCATCTGCTCTTGAGCGCAGGGCCTGCGCAGGCGCCAGTAGGGCTCTCAGCCCTGCCCACCCCGGCCCTGGGCCCGCCTCCATGGAAACCGCAGGTGAGGCTTGGTGTGTCAATTAAGATCAGAATGGTAGTGGGATTTCATGGTGTTTGGCAGTCTAAATGCAAATGCCTCAGGTAAAATCATACCCACTGACCTGAAATAGGGCCAATGGGAGATGGCTTACAGTCTTTTGTGACACTCGTTCTGTAGCAGGAGAGGATAATTAAGGGATACAAAGTTCCAGCTGCAATTAGAGAAAAAGAGAAGTGATCTGAGCTTTGCATCCTGATGAACCTCTGGGGCAGGAAATGAGACACTGAAGCTTGAGGCCCTCTAGACTGAACGGCAAGAACAGAATTGCTGCCACCTTCAGCCCAAGATCTTTATGACACCCAGCCACCCTGAAGAACTACAGGCAGAACACACTGCCAGTCTTACTCTCCTTTCCTGTGGGGATGGGGGGGGGGGGGGGGTGTAACTGACCACAGTAGGGCTATTTGCTGGGAAAATGTTTTTTTTTTTTTTTTTCATATTTACTAATTTGGCGGCGCTGGGTCTTATTTGTGGCATGTGGAATCTATTTTCCGAGCCAAGGATCGAACATGGGCCCCCTGCATTGGAAGCATGGAGTCTCAGCCACTGGACCACCGGGGAAGTCCCTGCTGAAATGTTTAAACTTGGTAAGTTATACGTAAGACCTGCAATTTTAGTTAATTGCATTTCTAATTCCAGTTAGAACTGGAAAGTGTATCCATATGTTTAAAGAATAAACAATGCCAAAAAACTCTACCCACTTAGCTAATTTAATTCTGCTATTACAAAATCTTTATAAGACCTAATGGTGTGGCATAATAAAAGATGTCTCAGGCACAAGGGACCGAGATTCTAATGCAGGCTTCAGCAGGAATTAATTGTGTGCTTGCTGCTTCTAGTTTGGTCCTACTGACTTCTCAACTAATCTTCTCTGAAACCATGCTGGTCACCCTACCTCTCCTTGCCCTTGGGAATATCAGAAGATTTCTCCACGATCCCCAAATATGCATTCATGGCCTTCATGAAGTGGCTAAAAGTATCACTTCTCATAGGGAGGTGTTAGATCACCTGCTACCTTTAGGGGATTGGGCTTCCCAGGTGGCTTGGATGATAAAGAATCTGCCTGTAATGCAGGAGAGCAGGGTTCGATCCCTGGGTCAGGCAGATCCCCTGGGGAAGGGAATGGCAACCCACTCCAGTATTCTTGCCTGGAAAATCCCATGGACAGAGGAGACTGGCGGGCTACAGTCCATGCAGTCGAACAGAGTCGGACATGAATGACTGACTAACATTAAGGGGAATACTTCCCTGAACAAAGGGGGGAGCTTAACAAAGAGGGGAACTTTTAGCATGGCCTGGAGACCCCATCCCTTTGCCACCCACTCCTGTTCTTAACACATCAGCCTTCAGAGCTTAATGCTCCGCCCTGGTTCAGGTGACAATGCCCATGAGAGAGCCGCAGCTTCCCTGATCATGCTGGTGTTCATTGTGAGTAAGAAACACATACAAGTGAGATCTTCTGAAGCAAATGGATTTTATTGGCAGAACACAAGTATTTAACAAAATACAAGAAACTTAAGCAACAAATACATTTTAAAGACACAGAAATGAGGCTAGCTCAGGGAAACTCAGCAGTATGTCTTTCTCTCTCTCTCTTTTTTTTTTTTTGGCCATGCAATGAAGCATGTGGGATCTTAGTTCGCCCACCAGGGATTGAACCCCTCCCCTCTATATTCGAAGCACGGAGTCTTAACCACTGGACTGCTGGGGAAGTCCCAACAGTATGTCTTTTTACATTCTCTTCAGTAAAGGTTACTAGTGAACCTTTGCAGGCTCTCACTCATTCTTGTGGGTCTAGTCCCAAACTATAGCAAAAGTATTACTGGCTCAAATAGGATAAGATGAAAAGTATACCAAACCAAGTAGCTTCGCCAGGAAACTCGGTGACACAGAAAATAGAAGGCTGTGGGAAGGTTTGAGAGAAAAAGAGGCCTGCTAGAGAGACCAATGAGCCTGAGACAGGGCCTTCCACCCTGTGGAATACAAATACAGCG
The DNA here is from genome assembly GCF_029378745.1 of Bos indicus. Taxonomy (NCBI): domain Eukaryota; kingdom Metazoa; phylum Chordata; class Mammalia; order Artiodactyla; family Bovidae; genus Bos; species Bos indicus. Next base: position 18,858,922 of record NC_091789.1, on the reverse strand, counting down.
CACACACATGTTGACATGCCCCCATGGGTACACAATTTTTAAAGATTTCTTGAGTAAGCACAAAAGCATATATTACAGAAAATGAAAACAACCCAAAGTCCAAGCCATTCCCAAAGGCACAATACCCAAAGTCAATTTCTGGTCAAATGACCACTCGCTGATGTCACAGGGTCACTCCTTGAGCCGAAGTCCTCCACATGAAGTTGACGACTTCTGTAGAACTGCTGTGATTCTATGAAATTCAAAACCCTACGGACTAAAGGTTAACCTTATACACCACTAATGCAAATACTATGTATCCATAGAAAAACCAAGGCAAAACCAGAACACAGAAGCTGTAAATGGCATTACCCATTTCCCCAAGGAGAAACAGTCTTCCCTCTCAGTTCTAAAGTCTAAAAACACTTGGGGGTGGGCATTCATTTGTGATCATGGAAGAGTCTTTTTTATTATGTTTTTAAACCCCTTCATTGAGGTATGAGGAATGACTGCCATACAAAAAAAAAGTACACATTTAAGGTATACAATCTAATGAGTCTGGAGATAGTTTACATCCATAAAGCATCTCCATAATCTATATCATAAACACACCCATCCACTCTGAAGTTTCATTCCACCTTCGTAATTTATTGTTATATGGTAATAAAAACATGACTGAGTAAGATCTACCCTCTTAACCTTTCCAGTACACATCAGTTCTGGGGTCCGGAGGAGATGCCCAGGTGCTTGGTTCCTAGCTTTAACTATATCCTATATCCTGTAGCTCAGTACTCTGACAATCTACTAGAGGAAAATCTACAACAGGCCTTTCAGCATTCTGGAAGGTGCTCTGTCTGACTGATTGGGAGAGGCTGAGTAAACCAGTGAATCTCCTTAGGATTCACTGAAGTGATCCCACTGCTGTTCCTTTCCAAAGCTGATGAGAAGTAGGACAGTAGGCTTGCACATGAATAAGGAGAGGCGAAGGAAGCTCAGAAAGCCAACCCAAATCTAAACTGTGAGGTGGCCTGGCTGGCGACGCTCAGTAACCCATTTTGTGTGTGTGCTGGAGTCAGCATAGTGGACTGGGAGGGCAAATTCAAGTCCAGACGGATGAAGAGACCATTCACATTGTACAGGAATGCACCTATTTTGCTCATTCTGTCCACTCTTTTGGACAGAGCTGCACACTACAATTCCATAACTAAAACTCTGCAGGATCTGAGTCCTTGCCTCCTACCAAATATTCGAGCAGGTCCTGTGCACCACAAGACACAGAAATCGGCCCTCTGCCAATTGGAGATCAAATCTCTGCTCCTTCAGAGCTCTTGAGAAAGGGATGGTGAGAGATGAAGTTCAGCTCCACTTGCAAGCAGACTGCTGACATCAGCAGAGCGATTTAAACCATCTCTAAACAAGGTTTGTGGTTTTAATCCTCATCCTGAGTGATCCTATTGATCACAGAGAATTCCCCCTGAGGACATATGTATGGGTAAAAAGCTCCTAGAGGATAAGCAGTTGCTCATACTTTTTACTTGTCCTTCAGGAGCTCTTTCCACAAGTTCCTCTTGAGGAAGTTCTCTGCACAGGTCTGACTATGGCTAGGACTTTGGAATCAGCACTTGGAGGGAGGGTGAAGATACCCAGGGGTATCTCACGGGGAGCACATTGTAAGGGAAACTAAAATAAGGAAAATGAAACTGCTCATGCTGAAAAGGGACAAGACATTCTTTCTTGCCTTTCCTAAAAAACGGTGGAATACGGGTCAGTTCTTTGTCTGACTCTGCTGCTACTAAATCACTTCAGTCGTGTCTGACTCTGTGCAACCCCGTAGACAGCAGCCCACCAGGCTCCTCTGTCCCTGGGATTCTCCAGGAAATGGGTTGCCATCTCTGACTCTCTGCAATGTATGCAAATCTTTTCTGTAAGTTAAATAAGCCTCTTGGTAATCTGAGAAACCAAGAGTGTTCCGTCAGGGACCTGGCAGCAAAAGCAGTGACCAAGAGCCCATAAAGCTACAGGAAAAGGGCAGAAAATATCGCTGCAGAAAAACAATCAATAGTGTAAGCAACAGCAGTTCCTTCTCAGAACTCCCTTAGATTACATACTGTGCAACAGTACAGCAGGACAGAGAGCTCCCCTTCCACAACAGCTGTTTTCCACGGGTCTAGGCCACACAGAACAAGGAAGAGACAGCCAAGCCTTCACTTGCAGACAAAATCACAATTCACTTGGGAAAATGGACAATAATCCTGTTCCCGTAGTAAATGTCCTAGTTTACAAGAAACCCGTATTTTCTTATAGTATACCCATCAGGGTCCATTATTATCTTCTGTCCCTCAGCTGTGCTAACCCAAAGGAAGGCCACAAGAATGGAGAAAGGAGACAGGAAAAGAGCCCTGAACCCACAATGCCCACCACAGTCGTCACACCAGAGACCGTTGTCCTCCCCACTGTCAGTCTTTCCTTATACTCTCAGAGCCTCCTCCTCATAGCCCTGCTGGGCCCAAATTTCCCTAATCAAGAGAAAGCAAAAGCCTGAAATGGGGAAACCATGGGACCTTTTCCCTCCCCACATTGAGCTCCCCTTTCCTCTCCCCGACTCCAGTAGCACACCACCACAAACAATGCAGAACTGTCCCTCCACTGTTGTACCAACACCACTTTCTTCCTTCAGAATGCAGAGAAGGCCCCTTGAGGCAATGTCACCCCCATCAACAGGAAGACCCAAATGGAAGAGAAGCCACCAGCAGCCAGCCTTTCTGCTAGAAAGGCTTTCTAGCAGACACACAGAGGGGAGAGAGAGCCACAGCCTGGGGGTGTAGCCCTCTCCAGCAAGAGGAATACAAGGGCTTCATGCTCCAGCTGGGGCACCTGACCCCAGAGGTTCCTGGACATCCAGGCTCATCGGCATATGCGCAGAAAGAAGCAAATGGCCCCGGATTCATGGACAGTTCATTGACAAGACCCATCGGACCTCTTTCTTCCACACAATGTGCAGAGTGTGCTCAGTGGAAGAGTGCAGAAAGTGAACGTGGAAAGTTCCAACCACATTCCTACAGAGTTGGGACTCCTCGGGAATCCCAATGTGCCCTCGCTCTGCACAAAGGCACAGAATTCTGACATCAGGCTACCGCCAACTTCTGCCCCTGACTCAACATTTCCCATGCCCCACATGCTGCCGTTGCCAATATGCGCCTCCTTTAGGAGTTTACCAAGGCACCTGAGGTGTGTGAGTGTTGAAGGAAGAAGTGTCTGGCTGCTAGATCACTAGAACACACCAGCAACAGCAGCTCACTTTCATGTGCCTCTTTATGGCCACAGGTAGTCCCAACAGAAGAGTTGAGTGGTCTACTCAACCAAGTGTAGTCACCATCAGTGGGCACCTCCCGGGAGACTCTCTCAGACTACTGCTCTAGGCCACAGTATAGGAGGGGGAAAGCTCACCTTTCCCCAGATGCTTTTGACAGCCTAAGGCAGTGCATAGACTGAAGCAGGAACACAAGAACATCCCTAACAGTGAACTCCAAAATTCTGAGGAATGCTGTAACATAGGGTAAAGCCTTCATCATCAAAGTCTCACCTTTGCCACAAAGTAATCCACTCTCATGTCACACTCAGCGATGTGCACTATTATCTTCAGTCCCCATGCTACAATGATCCCAGGCAGTACCAGGGACTGAGAAATAGGTAGCAGACACTTTTGACCACAGAAAGTCCAATGCACCTTTCACACTGAGGGCCTATGTCCTCCTGTCCAGCTTTCTCCTTGTGCTCTGAGAGCAGCTCTATAGAGGGTCACTCTTCCCGGCCCCTTCCCCACCTCTAGGCTTTAGGAACCCCAACGAAGGTCCGTATGTAGTCAGTCATTCCATCTTTCCTGATCAGGGGCGTGCTTTCCCCTTTGAGCCCCTAATCTCTCCAGTACTTCTCCTGAAAAGAACCGACAATCAAAAGTGGCTGAGAACCGCTCACGAAACTCATTTAGTTCAAGACTAAATTGGTACAGCTACTATGGAAAACAGTATGAAACTCCCTCAAAAAGTTAAAAACAGAACGACCGTCTAGTCCAGCAATCCCACTTGTGGTGTGTATCCAAAGGAATACCTCACACCAAGAATTTATGGAACATTAACATTCCCACGAGTGAGTAGACATTCACTGAGGTACTGTCTCATGAGCCTAAGTGACATGGCTGGCCTAGGAATGAATTCCTGGAAAGGAACCAGAAACCCAGATTCCATCTCAAATTCAGAAAAAGATTACCTTCTCTTTCCATGAGAGCCCTGATTTGTGAGACTGTCACCAATTTGAGAGTCACCTTTGTGGAATCCTCAACCTTGTGACTTATTTTTAAGTGCCCATACACAGAAGATTTACTGACTAAACCATCCATTTAGGTTTTCTTGACCCCTGCCTCCAATGAAGTCAGCTAAGATGACTTTGATGGGCAGTGGGAACAAGTGTGTATGGAAGGGCAAGAAGACCTCACGGTTATTCTTAAGTTTCACAACTGTTTTGACTAGGAAATAAGCCAGTTTTGATCATCATCATGTCACTTGGTGAAGGAACATGGGCCTAGGACAGGTTTTTCTAAGTATCTCAGGCTTCAGGTTTTCACTGAGTAGGAAACTATCACCATCCCCATCTTTCACAGCTTTAAAGTAATTTCACCAATTACAGGGATAAACAAAAAGTCTTTAAACATGCCCTCTAAAGACTACACACTTTAGTTTCCAATCACAAGGAAATGTGCATTTTCTTTTAACCTTTGGTGAATGAAATTCAGGTTCTGTGATGCCTCCTTCTGGATAAAACCCATGCTAATAGAGCAACAGAGGAGCCCGAGGTTTCTATGAAACTAGAGGTTAGAAGTGTCTCTGAATGCACCTTGGAAGAGTTCACATTTCTATTTAGCGCTTTCCCCCCACCCCAACTGTGAAAACTCTTCCACACATTTTCAACAAATTAACCACTGCCCAGGAAAGAAGTAACTTTACACAGACAATGAAAGAGAGACCTTTTCGGCACTGCCAGTTAACAAGCACCTTCTTGGTGCCTGAACTTGGTGCTGAGCCACATCAGCTTCGGCATAAGGCGTCAGAGATGGCCAGAAAAGAAAGTTGCTCAGAGCAAGGCAAAGTGTGAGTTGCTGGGCTACCTCTTGGCATCATAGCAGGATTAATGAGGCTGGTTTCCAAGAAGGCCAGTAATATCTGAGGAAGTTTGCTGGCCCTGTGAAAGGAAACAAACGTTTGGTTGAAATGGGGGTCTGGACATGTAGGGAGACGAGCTAAATGAAGCCACAATGTTCTGTTCCCATATTCTGGAAATGGTGTACTAATTCCCTCCGTACCTCCTGTGTGCTGAGTGCTTTACAAAAACCATACAAGAGATATCCCTGAGAGCAAGGTTTGATTCCCATTTTGCAAATGTGGAAATTGAGGCTCAAAGATGACAGTAAGAAAGAGTCAGACTCAGACAATAAAATTTATTTTTAATGAAACACGATGCATTGTCTCAGCAACACCTGCAAAGCAAAGCAAAGCAAAAAAAAAAAAAAAAAAATCCTGACAAACTGTGGAAAGGTAAATATTTAATGAAGTCCTGACCCGCATATTACTTGAATTGTTAGCCTACACCTCCAGGACCCCTGCAAAGTAAATGCCCACCCACTTATAGAGGGGATAGACCAGCAGACTATCATTCTCTGCCACTCACTTGGTGTACAGATCTTTCTCCCCTTTCCTAAAGAGAGCTGGCTTTAAATTACATTCAAATCCATGTTCCCCTACCTGAAAAAAAACCAGCACTCCCACAGTCTCTGGATTCCTGAAGTTTGTTTTTCACAATCCCATCCAGTCCAGCCTGCTTCTGCCTGGTATTACAAGTGTCTTCCAAAAGGATTAAAAGACAGATCAGAGCTCTGATGTGAAAATGGCAAGATCAGGCTTTTTGGAAATGTGATATTCTAATAAATTCAGTACGTCTGTAATAATGGCACTCACGGTGAACTGGAAAAAGATGCCACTGACTAGTTTAAGACATTATAAACAGTGTCTGAGCAGCACTCAGGGAGTGATCCTGACATTGTTGGAAGTTCCGATCTTAGAGACTCAGGGAAGACATTTCAACACCATGTTAAATAATGTTACAGCTGATGGGATGGATGCTACCCTCCTCCCAGCATTTGTGGCCCCACATAACATAAGGTTGCACTTACTCATCTGGCAGGTCTGGACAGCTAATTCCGGGTCCACTCTCTTCTCATTACAGGCCTATCGGCTGGCCAGTACTAGATTTTTCCATCACAGGTCCTGAAGGAAACAGTGATTATACAGATCTACAAGGAGACTTGCTTACAGATGGACAGCCTAATACAGCTGCAGGAAAATTAGGTAACTTGCAAGCTCGTAACATGAGTGGCTGGGGAAAACTTCCCCTTTCCCTTATCCACAAAACACCAAGGCAGCCAAGGGCCGTCAGCTGTCCTAACACCGCACGCAGTCCCTCAGAGCCTTACTGTCTCGTTTCACGTGGAAAATAACAGAAATACCCTCAATGGTGAAGAAAGGTCACAAAAATGGCCAAGATCAACATTTGAACCAATCCCCGGCAACGATATATCCACCCCAAACACCCTACAATAGAAAGCAGAATCAGCTCCATGGTGGCCGCCAGTCACCAGACTGTCTGGCACCCCCACCCACCCAGCCAAAAGCACCCGCCCTTCCCTCTCTTTAAGCCGCAAACACTACAAAGCATTAAGACTATAACTGGGAAGGAGGCTCCGAGACCCACATTTAAACCAAGAAAATCTTCTTCAAGTTTCAGCATGCCGTTACAATAATGCCCAACACCAAACCCGGAAGTGCCTGAGAGATCTTCTCCGCCATCCACCCAGGAGCCCGCAGACACGTCTGTCAAAGTGTCCGTCAGGACACAGCATTTACCTGACTCTCCACTCACACCGCAGACAGCCAAATACGAATAAAGTTAGTAAAACTTACACTTTTGTCATTTCCGGAAAGGGAGCCGCCATGTTAAATCCTAACCGAGGAAAACGGTCTACGGAAGCCCCATAGCACAATCCAGACAGTCAGGAGCTTAGGCACGTGCTAGGGCTTCTTCCGCCTTTCACGCCCCCGCCTCCCAACATCGTCATTGGTGGGCCTGCGATGATTGATGGGGACAATGGCCATTCCTCTCAGCTAGGTCTACTGGTGGGAAACTGTCCATTTCCCAAGGCCCAGCTGACGTCATGAAATCCCTGCTCGTATTCCTAAGTCTTTCTATATCCGTGTCCATCCCTCAAGGCCTAGCTCTACTTCTTAGGCCTTTGCACATACATCATGCTTTGTTTCTTGTCATCTTAGTCTTTGGAAAGCATGAACATTCCATTTACCCGGGCCTAGATCAACTAGGTCCCCCTCCAGGAAGCCTTGGAGAAGGCGATGGCACCCCACTCCAGTACTCTTGCCTGGAAAATCCCATGGGCGGAGGAGCCTGGTAGGCTGCAGTCCATGGGGTCGTGAAGAGTTGGACACGACTGAGCGACTTCCCTCTCGCTTTTCACTTTCATGCATTGGAGAAGGAAATGGCAACCCACTCCAGTGTTCTTGCCTGGAGAATCCCAGGGACGGGGGAGCCTGGTAGGCTGCCGTCTATGGGGTCACACAGAGTCGGACAAGACTGAAGTGACTTAGAAGCCAGGAAGCCTTCCAAGTTTTACTCCTTCCAGGCAAAATGTGAGTTCTTCATATTAGATACGGACATGGAGATGTATCAGAGCAGAGATGCAGAGGACTTGTTTCTGAGCCCTGGGGTCAGATAGTACTGGGCTGTGCATGTTGTGTGGGACCCAAGGCTTGCACCTGGATATTTTGCAAGTCAGTTCAGGTTGCAGACATTTGGGGAAGACCAGGGAACACTGACAACAGGCTAACTCTTAGAAGCTTGCTAGGATTGGTACGACCGTTTTCAGGAATTTCATATCCTTTCCTGCTTTTCTATCTCTGAAAATCTTGTCCTTCCTACAAGGCCCAGGCATAAATCACTTCCCTAACTTTTTCCTGAATTCATGTTCCCACCCTAACCACAAGAGTTATTTCTCCTATTGCTATAGGAAGAAAGATATGAGGATTTCATATCTCTGCTGCAAATGTCACTAAGCTTCACAGTTATCCAAAGTGAGACTGGAAGCCCCCTTCCTTCCAGGAGGCCTCTTGCTGAGAGATTTCTGCACCTGCTCACAATTTGTGAATTGTACAAACGAGAAGGCGCAGTTCCCCTAGGCTTGACTACCTTGAGTGTTTAACTCATCTACACTCTACATGACGTGTGGACCACATAGGCACGGTGTCCCTTAGCTGGAATGCATGGTCACAGTGCACAGTGCTCCTAGGAAAGGTGATCTAATGCTAGCACTGTCCCTCCCATGGGAAAGATCATTTGAGGCTTCGTGGTGTGCAGTGTTATGCAGCAGTCCATGATGTTGCCCTACACACTGTGACGGCTAATTTTATGTGCCAACTTGACTGGTCATGGAGCATCCAAATTAAACATTATTTCTGGTTGTATCTGTGAGGGTGTTTCTGGATGAGATGAGCATTTGAATCGGTGACTTAGTAAAATAGATGGCCTTCCCCAATGTGGGTAGGCATCATCCAATCCATTGAGGGACCAAATGGAACAAAAGCAGAGAAAGGAAAAGTTCTTCCCTTTTTTTCCCTATCTCGCTGCCTGAGATAGAACATTTCTCCTAGTTTTCTCCTTCTCTTCAACTAGGATTCACACCACCAGCCCCCCTGGTTCACAGGCCTTCAGACTGGGACTGAATTATACCACTGTCTTTCCTGGCTTTATACCTTGTAGGCAGGAGATTGTGGAATTTCTCAGCCTCCATAAATAGGGAACTAAACTCAAGATAAACCTCAAGATTATATATATATATATATTGGCTTCCCTCATAGCTCAGTTGGTAAAGAATCTGCCTGCAATGCAGGAGACCCAGGTCTGATTCCTGGGTCAGGAAGATCCCCTGGAGAAGGAAATGGCAACCCACTCCAGTATCCTTGCCTGGAGAATCCCATAGGCAGAGGAGCCTGGTGGGCTACAGTCCATGGGGTCACAAGAGTCGGACATGTCTTAGTGACTAAACCAACAGCCAATATATAGATAGATAGATAGATATAGATAGATGGATATAGATATAGATAGATAGATTTAGATATAAAATGTCTCTTATTGGTTCTGTTTCCTTGAATAACTCTTGACTAATAAACCTGGAATATCGCAGCCAGCTGCAGCTGTTACACTTGGCTTCATAGTCCTCAAATAGAACTCAGAAGAAACAGAAAAATCAAATACATGAAAATTAGTTCCAAACTATGAGTGAGGAAACGAAGATACCCGAAACAAACAGCCAGATATTGGCCCAGAGGGGTTTCTTTTCCAGTAGATTAACTGCTCCTTTGCAAGCCCTGAGAAAGCTTACAGGTGAGCTCTTCTAGAACTGGGGTTGTTAGGTGAGACTCTGACAAAGATCCAGAGGGCAGGAGAGCTGTTGCAGGCCTTGTCCAGGAATCAGTAAAGGACAATTAATCCACATGGGGAGGGAAGACAAATAAATACTGGGGCCGTTGATGTGAATCCTGCCCCAGGATCTGCCAAGTCTTTCCTGTGTGTTACTAGGCTTGTCTCTCTGACTGGCGTCAGCAGATGGATACATGCTGGACCCTCTCAATCCCTGGCATACAATGACCACTACCACACAGGTCCTATCTTTCAGATCACCAGTGTCTCCTCGATCTGTGGTCACCATTCATTCTTTTTATTTTATTTTTCTCTTGTCTTGCACAGTTTATGGGTTCTTAGTTTTCTGACCAGGGACCGATGCTGGGCCCACAGCAGTGAAAGCACTGAGTTTTAACCACTGGACCACCAGGAAAGTCTTGCTTTTCATTCTTGTCTCATTTATACTTCATTCCACATTCATGGTCTGTCTGAAGAAAATAATATCTTCTTACCTACTGTGTACAGTTCATGGGCTTGAGGTATGCTCTTGGGATTCATATCACAATTATTCCTCCTACCAGCTGAATATCCTTCATTGTTTTGTGCCTCAGTTTCCTAATCAGTAGAGTGAGGATCCTAATAAGAACTATGTCTTCAGGCTGCTATGACCCTTAGTGAGTTCATGAAAAGCATTTAGACCAGTGACTAACACACACTAAGCTTTCATGAAATGATAACTAGGACTGTTACCTTATCACCATGCATGTCTCTGGTCAAATACAACATCCTTTCTGGAGACTTTCCCATGCTAGCTCTGCCAACACTAATCTACTTTCTCTGATTCTTTTTCTACTTACCATTCACGTAACATAATCTACATCTTACAATGTATTGGCCAGTTTGCCAGTTGTTTTGTTCCACAATTATTACTTTCATCTATGCTAATGTCTTTGTTGACTTATTAACTTGTGCATGTCTTCATCTATATGTCTTGTTCTTAAAACTTTTACCACCAGTTTCCAATTCATCAGCTTAGTTGCTCATTTTCTCCTGGTATAATATAGCTCAATATACAGTGCAACACATATGAAGATTCTATAGCACATAAGGGGACACTGAAATAGTACCTTTCCTTAGGCGAGCCCCTGTGATATCCGATATTCCCCATGAGAAGGTCATAAACTCCCTTGTTCACTCATTGGTTTTACCAGAAGGCACAATGCGGGTGGTGCCCTGATAAGAGGAATTGGCAAAAATGTACTGAAGATTTGGTTGACCGTATCAGGCCTGTCTGTGAAGAAAAGATGCACCAGGCTGAAATGTGTGTTGCAGGAGAGTTGATGTGGAACATGGGCAAGAGAGGAGGCAGTTTAAAGGATTAAGGAGGAGCAAGTGCACAGGAGCAGGAATGTGAAAGAATATGGCCTTCTCAGGGAAGAACGCACATTCTGGCCTCATGGGAGAAGAGAGTTAATGATATAAACTGCAAAAGATAAAGGGAAAAAGATAAGTGGCCCATAGCAAGGACACATGGGTTGGATGTGGTGAACTCCATTAAGATCCAATTTGCTTTTCAAATCTACCATTTTGGTGTCAGTGTGCAGAGCAGATCAAAACAGAGGGTCAGCAGAAAAAGGGAGACCAAGCACCCATCGTGGCCTCACTCCAACATCACATGAGTCTTGCATGTGCACGAGCCCACCTTGTCTGCTGCCACGTGGAACAGGGCTGTGGATGTGGGTGCCGAAGGCCAGGACGACGACATAGCTGGATAGGCAGTGTATGCCGCCATCAACTGCATGTTGGACCAGGTCAACGCCTGTCTGGACCACCTGGAGGAGAGGAATGACCACTTCCCTGGCCGCCTCCAGGAGTGCTTGAATCTAGCTGGCAGACACATCTTGAGATCCAGCAGCTGCTCAGGGAGGCCCCAAGTGATTGGCAGCCCCTAGTGGAGCCCTCCAAGGGCCCCAAGGCCAGGCCTCTACCCTGCCTGCCTGAGCCCTCACCACCTGGCTTAGGGCGGCCTGCAGATGACCTGGGGGATCTGCCTGCCTAGGCCATCCTTCTGCTACTTCCCTTTTGCATGCTTGGCTTGCCCCCATGACCTGGCATCCCCTCTTGGGATCAGGTGTGGGCCTGTGACCCACCCAACTTGCCTACCTGCCCAAATCCTGGATGCTCCTCTCTCTGCCTAGGTTCATTCGGCAGATTGAGAGTTATGTTAACATTCTCCGAATTAGTATTCCTGCACCATTATGCCAGTTGAATGGCTATTTCATAAAATGTTGTCTGCAAGCTGCTCTACAAAGGGGTTCTAAATTTACTATTAGAAATTTTACACAATGTATGTAGAGTTGTTTTTTTTTTTTTTTTAAGCACAAAACAATTCTGCCATTCAGTTACCTTTTTGATTCTGCCCATTCATACTCTGGTAATGAGTGTTACATAGTGAAAAATCCCTAATAATCAAGGGACTGGATTCTAATACAAAATGGACCAGGAGCTTATTGTGTGCTTCCAGATTTTTGTTCCCATGACTTCTGATGTTCTTCAGAACCATGCTGGGCCACTCCTCATATCCTCACCCACAGCAAGAATGGGAGATATCCCCATCACCCCCACAATATCCAGGCATGTATCTGTCATCCTCATGAAATGGCCAGAAGGATCACTTCACCTAGGAAGATGTCAGATTACCTACCATCCTTCTTACCTTAACAAGGGGAGAACTTCAATTACGGCCTGGAGACCCCTCACCCTGCCACCCCACCCCCTGTCATTAATGCCCCAAATTACTGAGCCCAGAGTCCCACTCGGTACCTGATGTGATGTACACACAGAGCCACATCTTCATTGATCATGCTTGGAGTCATCACAAATAATAACATTTACAAGTGGGAGCTTTTCTATCATACACATTTTATTGAAAAACAAAATTTTACAAATTCAAAATATTTTACACAATCTTCTGTTCCCCTCTGACAGAGTGGAACAGTACATCTTCCACTTGCCAAGACTGGTGAGATCAGCATAGCAATTGAAACCATCTGTAAACAAGGCCTCTGGTTGTATTCCCTACTGCAAATGACCACAGAGAACTCGCCATAAGGGCACAGGTATTGGTAAAATATAAACAAGCTGGAGGGTGAACAATGGCTCCTACTTATTCCTTTTCCTTGCAGTACCTTTGGCACAAGTTCCACTGAAGGAAGTTCCCTGCGGCCTGAGTTTGGCCAGGGTGTGACAATCACAATTTGCGGGGGACAGACACCTGGGGGGACGTGTTATCTTATGTTAGGATATTGGAGGGCAAATACAAAGTTACATAAGAAACAAAGGTTTAATTATCCCCATTGAAAAGTAAGAGCAGGCTTTCTCCCCTCCCTTTGCTTTAGAAGGTTTACTTTGGAAAACTTGTCAGTTCTTTCTCTGTCTCTCTGCAATATGTGGAAATAGTTTTAAAAAGCTCAATAAGCCTCTTGCCAATTCGATAACCCAGGAATGCTCCTTTAAGGACCTGGAAGCAAAAATCCTTGCAAAGGGGGAGAACTAGGTAAAGAGGGAACAACTTAAGCAGTTGAAACCAGAAACTACTAGACCTTCTGGACAATCAGAGATAGAAATGACTATCAAAGAAATGCAACAGAGTCAATAAAGCTGCAGGAGAAGATCATGAAAAGGTGAGGGCAGGCAGCAGCTCAGGAGGATTACAGCATTCACAGAAGCAAGAGGTGTTCCTTCTCAGAACTCCCTCAGGTTATGTTATTGTGCAACAGTATAAAACAGTATAAACAACATTAAACGGTGCACAGAAAGAGCAGAGGTAGCAAAATCATCTCCTGGCAGAGAGGCCCACAATTCACTGGGAAAATGAAATGTGAAGACCTGATCCCAATATTAATGCCTCATCTTGAATAGAGGCCCACATCCACTCACTTCACACGTATCCGTGTGCTTTACTATCTTCTATATCACAGCTATGGCCACAGAATGGTAGTGTGAGGGAACAGGGCCAGGAGACAGGAGAAAGAGCCCTGAACCCACTATGTCCACCACAATTTTCACACCAAAACCCTTGTCCTCCCCACTGTCAGTCTTTCCTTATACTCTCAGAGCCTCCTGCTCATAGCCCTGCTGGGCCCAAATTTCCCTAATCAAGAGAAAGCAAAAGCCTGAAATGGGGAAACCCTTGGACCCTTTCCCTCCCCAAACTGAGCTCCCCTTTGCTCTCCCTAATTCCAGTAGCACAACACCACAAACAATGCATAACCGCCCCTCTGCTGTTGTACCAACACCTTCTTCCTTGAGAGTCCAGAGAAGATCCCCTTGAGGCAATGTCACCCCCACTAACAGGAAGACCCAAACGGGAAAGGAGCCACCACCAAGTAGAAAGGCTTTCTAGCAGATACACAGGGGGAGAGACAGTTACAGCCTGGGGGTGTGGCCCTCTCCAGCAAGAGTAATACAAGGGCTTCATTCTCCAGCCAGGACGCCTGACTCGGGAGGTTCCTGGACATCCAGGCTCACTGGCGCATGCCCCAAAGGAAACAAATGGCCCCAGATTCAAGCAAGGTTCTCTGACAAGACCCATCAGACCTCTTTCTTCCAACTAATGTCCAGAGTGTGCTCAGCGGAAGAGTCAGAAAGCGAACATAGCAAGTTCCAAGCACATTCCCACACACAGAGCTGAGACACCTCAGGATTCACAATATGCCCTTGCTCTAAACAATGACACAGAATTCTTACAACAGGCTACTGTCAATTTCTGCCCCAGACCCTACATTACCTACGCCCTTGGTGGCACAGAAGTCTGATTCAGGCCAGAGCCACCTTAGGCCTGAAACCCCACACTTCCTATGCCCTTTGCACAACAGAAGTCTGACTCAGGCCACATCTAACTTACCACCCAGTTCCAACATTTCCCATGATCCTTGCTGTGGAGAAGTCTGACTTAGCCCAGAGCCAACTAAAGCCCCAAACCCCATAATTTCAATGCCCTTTGCCACAGAAGTCTGGCTCAGGCCAGAGCCACTGTATGCCCAGAACTCCACATATCCTATGCCCTTTAAGGAACCAAAGTCTTATTCAGGCCAGAGCTAACTTACCACCCAGACCCAATATTTCCCATGTCCATTGGGGCAGAGAAGTCTGACTCAGATCAGAGCCATTTTATGCTCAGGACCCAACATTTCCCAGACCCCTTTATAACACCAAGGTCTGCCTCAGGCTAGAGCCAACTTACACCCCAGACTCAATATTTCCCATGCCCCTTTGGGACACAGATGTCTGACTCAGGTCAGTGCCAACCTACTACCCAGACCCAACTTTCCCCATGCCCCATGGGACACAGAATTCTGACAAGAGGCCACAAACAATTTATGGCCTGGAGCCAACATTCACCATGCCCACATGCTGCCATTGCCACTATGGGCCTTTTTTAGGACATTCGCAAGGCACCTGTGATGTGTGAGCTTTGAAGGAAGTACCGTCTGACTGGTATATCAGTAGAACATACCAAGAATTGGTTGCTCGCTTTCAGTTGTCTCTTTACAGCGCACAGGGAAATCTCAACATGAGAGCTGAGCATCTACTCAACCAAGTGTAGTCAACATCAGTGGGCACCTCCCAGGAGACTCCCTCAGATTACCCTTCTAGGCCACAGTATAGGAGGGGCAATGGCCACCTTTCCTGAACTGCTTTTCACAGCCTAAGGCAGTGCACAGACTGAAGCAGGAACACAAGAACTTCTCTGACAGTGACATCCAAAAGTCTGAGGAATGGTGTAAAGTAGGGTAAAGACCCCGTTATAAAAGTCTCACCTGTGCCAGAAGGCAATCTATTCTCATGTCTCACTCAATCATGTGCATTGCCATCGTCAGTCCCCATACTCTGCCAATCCCAGGCAGGAACAGGGATGTGGAAGGGGAATAAAACACTTCTTTGAATACAAGAAGTTTCTTATATTTTTCACACCACAGTCCCTTGTCCTTAATCATTATGAGCAGCTGCATCCAGTGCTGCCCTTTCCCATCCTCTGTCCACCTGCAATCAGCAGGCCTCTGAAGGAGGGACCATGGTCTATATGCCATTCCATCTTTCCTGAACAGAGAGGCTCCTGCCCTGGGGTGACCCTTTAACCTCTATAAGCCTCTCTGTAAAGAAGAGACAATCAAACTGGCTGGCAATCAGCCATGAAATCCATTTAGTTCAATATGTATTCTCCCAAATTTTGGGAGCACTTGCCATATCAATCATTTCCAATATGGTTAAAGACACACTGTGCCACCCGAAGATAGCCATATTGACTTGAAGAGGAGATGGAGGTCACGGCAACCACAGATCGTTTTAAGCAGAAAATGTTACTTAAGAAGGCTTCACAAAGCTTAGAAATTAACATTAGAAGATTGGTCCAGCTAAAACCAACGATAATGTCCCTCTATACCATGGGGGCTGCTGCAGCTACTGCTAAGTCACTTCAGTCGTGTCCGACTCTGTGCGACCCCATAGACAGCAGCCCACCAGGCTCCCCCGTCCCTGGGATTCTCCAGGCAAGAACACTGGAGTGGGTTGCCATTTCCTTCTCCAATGCATGAAAGTGAAAGGCGAGAGGGAAGTCGCTCAGTCGTGGCCGACTCTTCGCGACCCCATGGACTGCAGCCTACCGGGCTCCTCCGCCCATGGGATTTTCCAGGCAAGAGTACTGGAGTGGGGTGCCATCGCCTGCTCCAAGGCTTCCTGGAGGGGGACCTAGTTGATCTAGGCCCGGGTAAATGGAATGTTCATGCTTTCCAAAGTCTAAGATGACAAGAAACAAAGCACAAGGTATGTGCAAAGGCCTAAGAAGTAGAGCTAGGCTTTGAGGGATGGACACGGATATAGAAAGACTTCGGAATACGAGCAGGGATTTCATGACGTCAGCTGGGCCTTGGGAAATGGACAGTTTCCCACCAGTAGACCTAGCTGAGAGGAATGGCCATTGTCCCCGTCAATCATCGCAGGCCCACCAATGACGATGTTGGGAGGCGGGGGCGTGAAAGGCGGAAGAAGCCCTAGCACGTGCCTAAGCTCCTGACTGTCTGGATTGTGCTATGGGGCTTCCGTAGACCGTTTTCCTTGGTTAGGATTTAACATGGCGGCTCCCTTTCCGGAAATGGCAAAAGTGTAAGTTTTACTAACTTTATTCGTATTTGGCTGTCTGCGGTGTGAGTGGAGAGTCGGGTAAATGGTGTGTCCTGACGGACACTTTGACAGACGTGTCTGCGGGCTCCTGGGTGGATGGCGGAGAAGATCTCTCAGGCACTTCCGGGTTTGGTGTTGGGCATTATTGTAACGGCATGCTGAAACTTGAAGAAGATTTTCTTGGTTTAAATGTGTGTCTCGGAGCCTCCTTCCCAGTTATAGTCTTAATGCTTTGTAGTGTTTGCGGCTTAAAGAGAGGGAAGGGCGGGTGCTTTTGGCTGGGTGGGTGGGGGTGCCAGACAGTCTGGTGACTGGCGGCCACCATGGAGCTGATTCTGCTTTCTATTGTAGGGTGTTTGGGGTGGATATATCGTTGCCGGGGATTGGTTCAAATGTTGATCTTGGCCATTTTTGTGACCTTTCTTCACCATTGAGGGTATTTCTGTTATTTTCCACGTGAAACGAGACAGTAAGGCTCTGAGGGACTGCGTGTGGTGTTAGGACAGCTGACGGCCCTTGGCTGCCTTGGTGTTTTGTGGATAGGGGAAAGGGGAAGTTTTCCCCAGCCACTCATGTTACGAGCTTGCAAGTTACCTAATTTTCCTGCAGCTGTATTAGGCTGTCCATCTGTAAGCAAGTCTCCTTGTAGATCTGTATAATCACTGTTTCCTTCAGGACCTGTGATGGAAAAATCTAGTACTGGCCAGCCGATGGGCCTGTAATGAGAAGAGAGTGGACCCGGAATTAGCTGTCCAGACCTGCCAGATGAGTAAGTGCAACCTTATGTTATGTGGGGCCACAAATGCTGGGAGGAGGGTAGCATCCATCCCATCAGCTGTAACATTATTTAACATGGTGTTGAAATGTCTTCCCTGAGTCTCTAAGATCGGAACTTCCAACAATGTCAGGATCACTCCCTGAGCGCTGCTCAGACACTGTTTCTAATCGATGTCTGTAACTAGTCAGTGGCATCTTTTTCCAGTTCACCGTGAGTGCCATTATTACAGATGTACTGAATTTATTAGAATGTCACATTTCCAAAAAGCCTGATCTTGCCATTTTCACATCAGAGCTCTGATCTGTCTTTTTATCCTTTTGGAAAACACTTGTAATACCAGGCAGAAGCAGGCTGGACTGGATGGGATTGTGAAAAACAAACTTCAGGAATCCAGAGACTGTGGGAGTGCTGTTTTTTTCAGGTAGGGGAACATGGATTTGAATGTAATTTAAAGCCAGCTCTCTTTAGGAAAGGGGAGAAAGATGAGGCCTGTACACCAAGTGAGTGGCAGAGAATGATAGTCTGCCGGTCTATCCCCTCTATAAGTGGGTGGGCATTTACTTTGCAGGGGTCCTGGAGGTATAGGCTAACAATTCAAGTAATATGCGGGTCAGGACTTCATTAAATATTGACCCTTCCACAGTTTGTCGGGCTTTTTTTTTTTTTTTTTTTTTGCTTTGCTTTGCTTTGCTTTGCAGGTGTTGCTGAGACAATGCATCGTGTTTCATTAAAAATAAATTTTATTGTCTGAGTCTGACTCTTTCTTACTGTCATCTTTGAGCCTCAATTTCCACATTTGCAAAATGGGAATCAAACCTTGCTCTCAGGGATATCTCTTGTATGGTTTTTGTAAAGTACTCAGCACACAGGAGGTACGGAGGGAATTAGTACACCATTTCCAGCATATGGGAACAGAACACTGTGGCTTCATTTAGCTCTTCTCCCTACCTGTCCAAACCCCCATTTCAACCAAACATTTGTTTCCTTTCACAGGGCCAGCAAATTACCTCAGATATTACTGGCCTTCTTGGAAACCAGCCTCATTAATCCTGCTATGATGCCAAGAGGTAGCCCAGCAACTCACACTTTGCCTTGCTCTGAGCAACTTTCTTTTCTGGCCATCTCCGACGCCTTATGCCGAAGCTGATGTGGCTCAGCACCAAGTTCAGGCACCAAGACGGTGCTTGTTAACTGGCAATGCGGAAAAGGTCTCCTCTCTTTCATTGTCTGTGTAAAGTTACTTCTTTCCTGGGCAGTGGTTAATTTGTTGAAAATGTGTGGAAGAGTTTTCACAGTTGGGGTGGGGGAAAAGCGCTAAATAGAAATGTGAACTCTTCTAAGGTGCATTCAGAGACACTTCTAACCTCTAGTTTCATAGAAACCTCGGGCTCCTCTGTTGCTCTATTAGCACGGGTTTTATCCAGAAGGAGGCATCACAGAACCTGAATTTCATTCACCAAAGGTTAAAAGAAAATCCACATTTCCTTGTGTATGGAAACTAAAGTGTGTAGTCTTTAGAGGGCATGTTTAAAGACTTTTTGTTTATCCCTGTAATTGGTGAAATTACTTTAAAGCTGTGAAAGATGGGGGTGGTGATAGTTTCCTACTCAGTGAAAACCTGAAGCCTGAGATACTTAGAAAAACCTGTCCTAGGCCCATGTTCCTTCACCAAGTGACATGATGGTGATCAAAACTGGCTTATTTCCTAGTCAAAACAGTTGTGAAACTTAAGAATAACTGTGAGGCCTTCTTCCCTTCCGTACACACTTGTTCCCACTGCCCATCAAAGTCATCTTGTCTGACTTCATTGGAGGCAGGGGTCAAGAAAACCTAAATGGATGGTTTAATCAGTAAATCTGCTGTGTATGGGCAGTTAAAAATAAGTCACAAGGTTGAGGATTCCACAAAGGTGACTCTTCAATTGGTGACAGTCTCACAAATCAGGGCTCTCATGGAAAGAGAAGGTAATCTTCTGAATTGAGATGAAATCTGGCTTTCTGGTTCTTTCCCAGTAATTCATTCCTAGGCCAACCACGTCACATAGGCTCATGAGACAGTACCTCAGTGAATGTCTACTCACTCGTGGGAATGTTAATGTTCTGTAAATTCTTGGTGTGAGGTATTCCTTTGGATACATACCACAAGTGGGATTGCTGGACTAGACGGTCGTTCTGTTTTTAAGTTTTTGAGAGACTTTCATACTGTTTTCCATAGTAGCTGTACCAATTTAGTGTTGAACTAAATGAGTTTCGTGAGCGGTTCTCGGCCACTTTTGATTGTCGGTTCTTTTCAGGAGAAGTACTGGAGAGCTTAAGGGCTCAAAGGGGAAAGCACGCCCCTGATCAGGAAAGATGGAATGACTGACTACATACGGACCTTCGTTGGGGTTCCTAAAGCCTAGAGGTGGGGAAGGGGCCGGGAAGAGTGACCCTCTATAGAGCTGCTCTCAGAGCACAAGGAGAAAGCTGGACAGGAGGACAAAAGTGTCTGCTACCTACTTCTCAGTTCCTGGTACTGCCTGGGATCCTTGTAGCATGGGGACTGAAGATAATAGTGCACATCGCTGAGTGTGACATGAGAGTGGATTACTTTGTGGCAAAGGTGAGACTGATGATGAAGGCTTTACCGTATGTTAAAGCATTCCTCAGAACTTTGGACTTCACTGTTAGGGATGTTCTTGTGTTCCTCCTTCAGTCTGTGCACTGCCTTAGGCTGTCAAAAGCGGCTCGGGAAAGGTGAGCTTTCCCCCTCCTATACTGTGGCCTAGAGCAGTAATCTGAGAGAGTCTCCCGGGAGGTGCCCATTGATGTTGACTACACTTGGTTGAGTAGACCACTCAATTCTTCTGTTGGGACTACCTGTGGCCATAAAGAGGCACATGAAAGTGAGCTGCTGTTGCTGGTGTGTTCTAGTGATCTAGCAGCCAGACACTTCTTCCTTCAACACTCACACACCTCAGGTGCTTTGCTAAAGTCCTAAAGGAGGTGCATATTGGCAACGGCAGCATGTGGGGTGTGGGAAATGTTGAGTCAGGGGCAGAAGTTGGCGGTAGCCTGATGTCAGAATTCTGTGCCTTTGTGCAGAGCGAGGGCACATTGGGATTCCCGAGGAGTCCCAACTCTGTAGGAATGTGGTTGGAACTTTCCACGTTCACTTTCTGCACTCTTCCACTGAGCACACTCTGCACATTGTGTGGAAGAAAGAGGTCCGATGGGTCTTGTCAATGAACTGTCCATGAATCCGGGGCCATTTGCTTCTTTCTGCGCATATGCCGATGAGCATGGATGTCCAGGAACCTCCGGAGTCAGGTGCCCCAGCTGGAGCATGAAGCCCTTGTATTCCTCTTGCTGGAGAGGGCTACACCCTCAGGCTGTGGCTGTCTCTCCCCCCGTGTGTCTGCTACAAAGCCTTTCTAGCAGAAAGGCTGGCTGCTGGTGGCTTCTCTTCCATTTGGGTCTTCCTGTTGATGGGGGTGACATTGCCTCAAGGGGCCTTCTCTGCATTCTGAAGGAAGAAAGTGGTGTTGGTACAACAGTGGAGGGACAGTTCTGCATTGTCTGTGGTGGTGTGCTACTGGAGTCGGGGAGAGGAAAGGGGAGCTCAACGTGGGGAGGGAAAAGGTCCCATGGTTCCCCCATTTCAGGCTTTTGCTTTCTCTTGATTAGAGAAATTTGGGCCCAGCAGGGCTATGAGGAGGAGGCTCTGAGAGTATAAGGAAAGACTGACAGTAGGGAGGACAACGGTCTCTGGTGTAACGACTGTGGTGGGCATTGTGGGTTCATGGCTCTTTCTCCTGTCTCCTTTCTCCATTCTTGTGGCCTTCCTTTGGGTTAGCACAGCTTAGGGACAGAAGATAATAATGGACCCTGATGGGGATTTTCTCTTATAGAGAAAATACGGCTTTCTTGTAAACTAGGACATTTACTATGGGAACAGGATTATTGTCCATTTTCCCAAGTGAATTGTGAGTTTGTCTACAAGTGAAGGCTTGGCTGTCTCTTCCTTGTTCTGTGTGGCCTAGACCCGTGGAAAACGGCTGTTGTGGAAGGGGAGCTCTCTGTCCTGCTGTACTGTTGCACAGTATATAATGTAAGGGAGTTCTGAGAAGGAACTGCTGTTGCTTACACTATTGATTGTTTTTCTGCAGAGATATTTTCTGCCCTTTTCCTGTAGCTTTATGGGCTCTTGGTCACTGCTTTTGCTGCCAGGTCCCTGAAGGAACTCTCTTGGTTTGTCAGATTACCAAGAGGCTTATTTAACTTACAGAAAAGAGTTGCATACATTGCAGAGAGTCAGAGATGGCAACCCATTGCCTGGAAAATCCCAGGGACAGAGGAGCCTGGTGGGCTGCCGTCTATGGGGTCGCACAGAGTCGGACACAACTGAAGTGATTTAGCAGCAGCAGAGTCAGACAAAGAACTGACCCGTATTCCACCATTTTTTAGGAAAGGCAAGAAAGAATGTCTTGTCCCTTTTCAGCATGAGCAGTTTCATTTTCCTTAGTTTCCCTTACAATGTGCTCCCCATGAGATACCCCTGGGTATCTTCACCCTCCCTCCAAGTGCTGATTCCAAAGTCCTGGCCATAGTCAGACCTGCGCAGAGAACTTCCTCAAGAGGAACTTGTGGAAAGAGCACCTGAAGGACAAGTAAAAAGTATGAGTGACTGCTTATCCTCTAGGAGCTTTTTACCCATACATATGTCCTCAGGGGGAATTCTCTGTGATCAATAGGACCACTCGGGATGAGGATTAAAACAACAAACCCTGTTTAGAGATGGTTTAAATCGCTCTGCTGATGTCAGCACTCTGCTGGCAAGTGGAGCTGAACTTCATCTCTCACCATCCCTTTCTCGAGGGCTCTGAAGGAGCAGAGATTTGATCTCCAATTGGCAGAGGGCCGATTTCTGTGTCTTGTGGTGCACAGGACCTGCTCGAATACTTGGTAGGAGGCAAGGACTCAGATCCTGCAGAGTTTTACTTATGGAATTGTAGTGTGCCGCTCTGTCAAAAAGAGTGGCCAGAATGAGCAAAATACGTGCATTCCTGTACAATGTGAATGGTCTCTTCATCCGTCTGGACTTGAATGTGCCCTCCCAGTCCACTATGCTGTCTCCAGCACACACACAAAATGGGTTACTGAGCGTCGCCAGCCAGGCCACCTTGCAGTTTAGATTTGGGTTGGCTTTCTGAGCTTCCTTCGCCTCTTCTTATTCATGTGCAAGCCTACTGTCCTACTTCTCATCAGCTTTGGAAAGGAACAGCAGTGGGCTCACTTCAGTGAATCCTAAGGAGATTCACTGGTTTACTCAGCCTCTCCCAATCAGTCAGACAGAGCACCTTCCAGAATGCTGAAAGGCCTGTTGTAGATTTTCCTCTAGTAGATTGTCAGAGTACTGAGCTACGGATATAGGATATAGTTAAAGCCAGGAACCAAGCACCTGTGCATCTCCTCCGGACCCCAGAACTGATGTGTACTCGAAAGGCTAAGAGGGTAGGTCTTATTCCGTCATGTTTTTATTACCAGATAACAATAAATTACGAAGGTGGAATGAAACTTCAGAGTGGATGGGTGTGTTTACGATATAGATTATGGAGATGCTTTATGGATGTAAACTATCTCCAGACTCATTAGATTGTATACCTTAAATGTGTACTTTTTTTTTGTATGGCAGTCATTCCTCATACCTCAATGAAGGGGTTTAAAAACATAATAAAAAAGACCCTCCCATGATCACAAATGAGTGCCCCCTCCATGTGTTTTTAGATTTTAGAACTGAGAGGGAAGACTGTTTCTCCTTGGGGAAATGGGTAATGCCATTTACAGCTTCTGTATTCTGGTTTTGCCTTGGTTTTTCTATGGATACATAGTATTTGCATTAGTGGTGTATAAGGTTAACCTTTAGTCCGTAGGGTTTTGAATTTCATAGAATCACAGCAGTTCTACAGAAGTCGTCAACTTCATGCAGAGGACTTCGGCTCAAGAAGTGACCCTGTGACATCAGCGAGTGGTCATTTGACCAGAAATTGACTTTGGGTATTGTGCCTTTGGGAATGGCTTGGACTTTGGGTTGTTTTCATTTTCTGTAACATATGCTTTTGTGCTTACTCAAGAAATCTTTAAAAATTGTGTACCCATGGGGGCATGTCAACATGCGTGTGTGCTGTATTTGTATTCCACAGGGTGGAAGGCCCTGTCTCAGGCTCATTGGTCTCTCTAGCAGGCCTCTTTTCTCTCATACCTTCCCACAGCCTTCTATTTTCTATGTCACTGAGTTTCCTGGCCATAGCTACTTGGTTTGGCATACTTTTCATCTTATCCTAGTTGAGCCAGTAATACTTGTGCCATAGTTTGGGACTAGACCCGCAAGAATGAGTGAGAGCTTGCAAAGGTTCACTAGTAACCTTTTACTGCAGAGAATGTAAAAAGATACACTGTTGGGACTTCCCCAGCTGTCCAGTGGTTAAGACTCCATGCTTCCAATATATGGGGGAGGGGTTCAATCCCTGGTGGGGGAACTAAGATCCCACATGCTGCATGGCATGGCCAAAAAAAAAAAAGACATACTGCTGAGTTTCCCTGAGCTAGCCTCATTTCTGTGTCTTTAAAATGTATTTGTTGCTTAAGTTTCTTGTATTTTGTTAAATACTTGTGTTCTGCCAATAAAATTCATTTGCTTCAGAAGATCTCACTTGTATGTGTTTCTTACTCACAATGAACACCAGCATGATCAAGGAAGCTGCGGCTCTGTCATGGGCATTGTCACCTGAACCGTGGCGGAGCACTAAGCTCTAAAGGCTGATGTGTTAAGAACAGGAGTGGGTGGCAAAGGGATGGGGTCTCCAGGCCATGCTAAAAGTTCCCCTCTTTGTTAAGCTCGCCCCTTTGTTCAGGGAAGTATTCCCCTTAATGTTAGTCACTTAGTCATGTCCAACTCTGTGCCACCCCATGGACTGTAGCCCGCCAGGCTCCTCTGTCCGTGGGATTCTCCAGGCAAGAATATTGGAGTCGGTTGCCATTTCTTTATCCAGGGAATCTTCCCGAGCCAGGGATCGAACCCTGGTCTCCTGCATTATAGGCAGATTCTTTACCATCCAAGCCACCTGGGAAGCCCGATCCCCTAAAGGTAGCAGGTAATCTAACACCTCCCTAAGAGAAGTGATACTTTAGCCACTTCATGAAGGCCATGAATGCATATTTGGGGATCGTGGAGAAATTTTCTGATACTCCCAAGGGCAAGGAGAGGTAGGGTGACCAGCATGGTTTCAGAGAAGATTAGTTGAGAAGTCAGTAGGACCAAACTAGAAGCAGCAAGCACACAATTAATTCCTGCTGAAGCCTGCATTAGAATCTCGGTCCCTTGTGCCTGAGACATCTTTTATACGCCACACCACTAGGTCTTATAAAGACTTTGTAATAGCTGAATTAAATTACTAAGTGGGTAGAATTTTTTGGCATTGTTTATTCTTTAAACACATGGATACACTTTCCAGTTCTAACTGGAATTAGACATGCAATTAACTAAAATTGCAGTCTTAGGTATAACTTGAAGTGAAGTGAAGTGAAGTCGCTCAGTCGTGTCCGACTCTTTGCGACCCCATGGACTATAGCCTATCAGGCTCCTCCGTCCATGGGATTTTCCAGGCAAGAGTGCTGGAGTGGATTGCCGTTTCCTTCTCCAGGGGATCTTCCTGACCCAGGAATCGAACCAGGGTCTCCCGCATTGCAGGCAGACACTTTACCGTCTGAGCCACCTTACCATGGTTTAAACATTTCAGCAGGGACTTCCCCGGTGGTCCAGTGGCTGAGACTCCATGCTTCCAATGCAGGGGGCCCAAGTTCGCTCTGTGGCTGGGAAAATAGATTCCACATGCCACAACTAAGACCCAGCGCAGCTAAATTAATAAATATTTAAAAAAAAAAAAAACAAAACACGTTTTCCCAGCAAATAGCCTTACTGTGGTCAGTAACCCCCTCCCCACCCCCAAAGAAAGGGGAGTAAGACTGGCAGTGTGTTCTGCCTGTAGTTCTTCAGGGTGGCTGGGTGTCATAAAGATCTTGGGCTGAAGGTGGCAGCAGTTCTGTTCTTGCCATTCAGTCTAGAGGGCCTCAAGCTTCAGTGTCTCATTTCCTGCCCGAGAGGTTCATCAGGATGCAGAGCTCAGATCACTTCTCTTTTTCTCTAATTGCAGCTGGAACTTTGTATCCCTTAATTATCCTCTCCTGCTACAGAACAAGTCTCACATAAGACTGTAAGCCATCTCCCATTGGCCCTATTTCAGGTCAGTGGGTATGATTTTACCTGAGGCATTTGCATTTAGACTGCCAAACACCATGAAATCCCACTACCATTCTGATTTTAATTGACACTCCAAGCCTCAACAGCGGTTTCCATGGAGGCGGGCCCAGGGCAGGGGTGGGCGGGGCCGAGAGCTATACTGGCTCCTGCGCAGGCCCCACCCTCAAGAGCAGATGGTTGCAAGTGCGCAGGCGCAATGTGGAGGCGGAGCTAGGACTGGAGGGGCGGGAGAAGAGGGCTGGGGGTGGGCGGAGCTAATGGCCATAAGGAGGCGGGATCAGAAACGAGGGGCGGGGTCTAGGTTTCCCCAGGCGGGCAGTGGGTGAAGGGCAGGGGCCAGGGCCCAGGACTCTGCATCTTACAGGATGGGGGCGAGGCCCTCTGCACTTTGAACAGAGGAGTCAGCCAGGTGCCCACCCTCCCTGCTGAGCCCGCCACTCATTTGGCCTTCTGAGTTCCTTGACTTGCATGAGGTTCTGTGAACACATTTCCCTGCTTATTCATGCATCTCTCAGACAGATTATTGGCACCTACGCTGCAGATGTTGCCTGCAACATTAATGAGAAAGCCCCAAACACTAGCCAGCATAATCCAGAGCTGCATGTTCAAAGAGTGCACCATGACCAGGGAATGTAAGGAAGGTTGAATACTAAGAAATCTCTTAATTTTCTATATTAAAAGACTAAAAGAAAATAATCATCTGGTCATCTGCATCAGCTTTGAAAAGATAAAAATGAAGGGGTATCTGATGTTACCAGAGGCATTTGCTTTTAGTCTATTACCAATACCAGAAAATCAAATTAACACTCAGATCATTAAGTTACTTTCTCTGACATCATCATCACATATATGCACATAATTCACTGTTTACTTAGGGCAATGGCACTCCAATTTCTTTCACAAATCATGTGTTTTTATGAGACAGCGCTACAGGTCAGCCTCCCTGAATACCCACAACAGCTCAACCTGGAGGATGTGACTCTTGTTCCAAATGAAAATATGTAATTAACTCACCTGTTTGGAGTTGGGATTTTAGTTGAACTCTTACTTAATATATTGCATATATATTGGAACATTTAAGGGAATCTTAGTTTTATGGATTTATAAGTTAACTTTTTAGAAGAAAACAGGTTTGGTATTCATGAAGGTTTTCCTCACTGACTGCTTTATTGCCCCTCCCAACTCTGTTCTTCCTCTTGTCTTCTTCCCCTTTGTAAATCAAAGTTCTTTTCTTCATATTGCTTAGGCCAAGCACCTTGGCATCCTCCTTGATTCCTCTGTTTCTTTCATATCCCACACTAACTCCATCAGCAAATCCTCAGCTCTACCTTCAACATATAAGCAAAGGGCTGCACATCCAGGAACAGGAGGAATTGCTGTGGCCTTTTTTTCAGTCAATTTACCACAGTCTGTATGTGAAAATATGAGCCAATACCTAGAAGCAGACTCCCACAAGCAGAATATGGACTCATAAAAAGACATGAGCCAATATACAGAAACAAAGTCAGTATGGAAGGCATGTGCTTACTCAAGGTGTATGAATCCCTTCTAATCTATTAAGGTGGACACAGAATCAAAAATGGGTGTAAAGGAAACATCTGCGGAATTGCAAGGGGTTAGAATTTCAGCTCAGTGTGCTCTCTTCATATCCTAAGTGGAGTAGAAAATAAATGGAATCGCCTTTCTACCTCCAGGAGAGTAGAGGAGAAAATAAGCATATAGCCCACAACTTGAATGTTGTGCAAAGTTGAGATGCAGGATTAGAGTTTGAGACCACTGTTTGGGATCAGTACAACTTTGTGACTGAAGGAAGAAATTTTCACAGTTGAGGTATGGGGAAATCATTCTGGCTTATATGTGATTTAGCTTGAACTTTATGCTAACTAGAGCAGCCTGTCTTATGACCTGTTTATCAAGCAGTGTACATCTGCTTTAGCCCTTAAGAAAAGAATTCATTATCCAGAAGTAAAGAATGTCCACTTTGAAGGTAGGGATAAATGCTACCCTCTCCTATGATGCTTATGCTAGTATTCCTTTAAAGATAAGTTTTTCTTCCCAGATTCCAAGGTCCTGCTGATTCACTCTTGTACGTGCGAATCTATCCCTTTTGAAATCTTGAAGGAATGTACCCCTGCATGTTGCTGTTTGATGGTTCTTTGTTCTGAAAAGCTACAAAACTGTGATGAAAACCATGCTTCTCCAGCACAGCTTTAGAGTTACTGATAAGTTTTTCCCTAGGCTATAGTCCTTAGTTTGGTTCAAAGCAAACTCTTTTCTATTTCTGTTCCTGTTACAGATCGTTTATTGGTTATTTGTGTTGACATGGTTGGCCATCTGATGCAAAGAGTTGACTCATTGGAAAAGTCTCTGATGCTGGGAGGGATTGGGGGCAGGAGGAAAAGGGGACGACAGAGGATGAGATGGTTGGATGGCATCACTGACTCGATGGACGTGGGTTTGGGTGAACTCCGGGAGTTGGTGATGGACAGGGAGGCCTGGCGTGCTGCAATTTATGGGGTCGCAAAGAGTCGGACATGACTGAGTGACTAAATTGAACTGAACTGATGATAAATAAGGCATGGCTTGGCACCATCTGAGTTAGAAGTGGCAACGTGATATGGACTAGTGTTCTGAGCAGGTTCCGAATATTGGTTCTTGTTTTGGTTCCAGTATTCATAGAAAGGATCACCTCCCCTCCCCCACCCAAAAGGACTGGTCATCACATACTACTTTGTTCTTTGGCAATCTCTTTCATTGGAAGCACTAAGAACACTTTGAAAATACACCTCTGTGAGGTTATCTACAAGACCTTCTAGAAATAACACCCCCCAAAGATGTCCTTTTCATTAAGGAGACTGGAATGCCACAGTAGGAAGTCAAGAAACACCTGGAGTAACAGGCAAATTTGGCCTTGGAGTACAGAATGAAGCAGGGCAAAGGCTAATAGAGTTCTGCCAAGAGAACGCACTGGTCATAGCAAAAACCCTCTTCCAACAACACAAGAGGAGACTCTACACATGGGCCTCACCAGATGGTCAACACCGAAATCAGATTGTTTGTATTCTTTGCAGCCAAAGATGGAGAAGCACTATACAGTCAGCAAAAGCAAGACCGGGAGCTGACTGTGGCTCAGATCATGAACTCCTTATTGCCAAATTCAGACTGAAATTGAAGAAAGTGGGGAAAACCACTAGACCATTCAGGTATGACCTAAATCAAATCCCTTATACCTATACAGTGGAAGTGAGAAATAGATTTAAGGGACTAGATTTAAGAGTGCCTGATGAACTGTGGACGGAGGTTTGTGACATTGTACGGGAGACAGAAATCAAGACCTCCCCAAGAAAAGAAATGCAAAAAAGCAAAATGGCTCTCTGGGGAGGCCTTACAAATAGCTGTAAAAAGAAGAGTAGCAAAAAGCAAAGGAGAAAAGGAAAGATATAAGCATCTGAATGCAGAATTTCAAAGAATAACAAGGAGAGATAAGAAAGCCTTCCTTAGCAATCAATGCAAAGAAATAGAGGAAAACAATAGAATGGGAAAGACTAGAGATCTCTTCAAGAAAATTAGAGATACCAAGGGACGATTTCATGCAAAGATGGGCTCAATAAAGGACAGAAATATATGGATCGAAGAGAAGCAGAAGATACTAAGAAGTGGTAGCAAGAATAAACAGAAGAACTGTACAAAAAAGAACTTCACGACCCAGATAATCATGATGGTATGATCATTCACACTCACCTAGAGCCAGACATCCTGGAATGTGAAGTCAAGTGGGTCTCAGGAAGCATCCCTATGAACAAAGCTAGAGGAGGTGATGGGATTCCAGTTGAGCTATATCAAATCCTAATAGATGATGCTGTGAAAGTGCTGCACTCAATATGCCAGCAAATTTGGAAAACTCAGCAGTGGCCACGGGACTGGAAAAGGTCAGTTTTCATTCCAATCCCAAAGAAAGGCAATGCCAAAGAATGCTCAACTACCACACAATTGCACTCATCTTACACGCTAGCAAAGTAATGCTCAAAATTCTCCAAGCCAGGCTTCAGCAATACATGAACCATGAACTTCTAAATGTACAAGCTGGTTTTAGAAAAGGCAGAGGAACCAGAGATCAAATTGTAAAAATCTGTTGGATCATTGAAAAAGCAAGAGAGTTCCAATAAAACATTTATTTCTGCTTTGTTGACTATGCCAAAGCCTTTGACTCTGTGGATCACAATAAACTGTGGAAAATTCTGAAGGAGATGGGAATACCAGACCACCTGACCTGCCTCTTGAGAAACCTGTATGCAGGTCAGGAAGCAACAGTTAGAACTGGACATGGAAAAACAGACTAGTTCCATATAGGAAAAGGAGTGCATCAAGGCTGTATATTGTCACCTGCTTATTTAACTTATATGCAGAGTACACCATGAGAAACGCTGGGCTGGAGAAAGCACAAGCTGGAAACAAGATTGCTGGGAGAAATATCAATCATGTCAGATATGCAGATGATACCACCCTTATGGCAGAAATTGAAGAACAACTAAAGAGCTTCTTGCTGAAAGTGAAAGAGGAGAGTGAAGAAGTTGGCTTAAAGCTCAACATTCAGAAAACTGAAATCATGGCATCTGGTCCCATCACTTCATGGCAAGTAGATGGGGAAACATTGGAAACAGCGGGTGACTTTGTTTTTCTGGGCTCCAAAATCTCTGCAGGTGGTGATTGGAGCCATGAAATTAAAAGAAGCTTACTCCTTGGAAGGAAAGTTATGACCAACCTCAGTTCAGTTCAGTTCAGTTCAGTTGCTCAGTCATGTCCGACTCTTTGCAACCCCATGAATCGCAGCACCCCAGGCCTCCCTGTCTATCACCAACTCCCAGAGTTCACTGAGACTCACGTCCATCGAGTCAGTGATGCTATCCAGCCATCTCATCCTCTGTCGTCCCCTTCTCCTCCTGCCCCCAATCCCTCCCAGCATCAGAGTCTTTTCCAATGAGTCAACTCTTCGTATGCAGTGGCCAAAGTACTGGAGTTTCAGCTTTAGCATCCTTCCTTCCAAAGAAATCCCAGGGCTGATCTCCTTCAGAATGGACTGGTTGGATCTCCTTGCAGTCCAAGGGACTCTCAAGAGTCTTCTCCAACACCACAGTTCAAAAGCATCAGTTCTTCGGTGCTCAGCCTTCTTCACAGTCCAACTCTCACATCCATTCATGACCACAGGAAAAACCATAGCCTTGACTAGATGGACCTTTCTTTGTTGGCAAAGAAATGTCTCTGCATTTGCATATGCTATCTAGGTTGGCCTTCCAAGGAGTAAGCGTCTTTTAATTTCATGACTGCATTCACCAGCTGCAGTGATTTTGGAGCCCAAAAAAATAAAGTCTGACACTGTTTCCACTGTTTCCCCATCTATTTCCCATGAAGTGATGGGACCGGATGCCATGATCTCTGTTTTCTGAATGTTGAGCTTTAAGCCAACTTTTCACTCTCCACTTTCACTTTCATCAAGAGGCTTTTTAGTTCCTCTTCACTTTCTGCCTTAAGGGTCATGTCATCTGCATATCTGAGGTTGTTGATATTTCTCCCGGCAATCTTGATTCCAGCTCCTGCTTCTTCCAATCCAGTGTTTCTCATGATGTACTCTGCATATAAGTTAAATAAGCAGGGTGACAATATACAGCCTTGACATACTCCTTTTCCTATATGGAACCAGTCTGTTGTTCCATGTCCAGTTCTAACTGTTGCTTCCGGACCTGCATACAGATTTCTCCTAGACAGCATATTAAAAAGCAGAGACATTACTTTGTCAACAAAGGTCTGTCTAGTCAAGGCTATGGTTTCTCCAGTGGTCATGTATGGATGTGAGAGTTGGACTGTGAAGAAAGCTGAGCGCCGAAGAATTGTTGCTTTTGAACTATGGTGTTGGAGAAGACTCTCGATTGTCCCCTGGACTGCAAGGAACTCCAACCAGTCCATCCTAAAGGAGATCAGTCCTGGGTGTTCATTGGAAGGACTGATGTTGAAGCTGAAACTCCAATACTTTGGCCACCTGATGTGAAGAGCTGACTCATTTGAGAAGACCCTGATGCTGGGAAAGACTGAGGGCAGGAGGAGAAGAGGACGACAGAGGATGAGATGGCTGGATGGCATCACCGACTCAATGGACAAGGGCTTGGGTGCACTCCGGCAGTCTACCAATGGACAGGGAGGCCTGGCGTGCTGCAGGTCATGGGTTGCAAAGAGTCGGACACAACTGAGTGACTGAACTGAACTGAGGTTATCTGTACTATTTTCCCACAGGAAATTCCTTCATATTGTGAACAATGATTCGTCAGGACAAAATGGTTCACTGAGAATCTTAGGATATAGACTCAGAGTGGGCTTGGATATCTTCTAGTGCTATAGCCTGACTTGTGTAACCACTCCTCACCCCAATTAGTCTTTTCAAGACTTAATGCTAATGTAATTATATTTGAAGATAAAAAGTTTTGGAGATGAATTTAAAAGAGGTCATGAGGGGGGAGTCTTAATCCAACAGGATTGATGGCCTTATAAGAAAAGGAAAAGAGAGAGAGATCTCTTTCTGCCTACACACACTGAGGAAAGGCCATGTGAGGACATAGGGAGAAGGCAATCATATGCTGGCGCCTTAGTCTTGGCGTTAACAGCCACCAAATTTGTGAGAAATAGATGTCTATAGTTTGAGCTACCTAGTCTATGATACTTTGTTTAGACAGTCTGAGCTAAGACACCTAATCCAGGGTTTTCTTAGCTGTGATCTGGAAAATGCTGTTGTGCCTGGACTGTTAGTAGGTGTTGGTTCTATGGTCAAACACCTATGAGAATGTTGCATGATATTAACATCTACTGATAGTTCACAACTTGCATTAGACTGTTCAAGGCTTTCAGAGCCGGAGAGTGAGGAAACCTGGCTACCTTGTTGGAGGAGTACCTTTTAACATCTACATCACAGATTTCTTACATGGGGCCTGTGGAAGCCCTGGGGGACTGTTTTTGTTCTTGTTTCACACCTGTCCAGGCCTTGACTTTGCTAACTCCACACCTCTGAACCAGAATATCTAGGGGCAGAGTGCCCCAGATTATGAATGACTAGAAGCATACAGATTTTTGTGGAGCTGAGTTTGGGAACTACTATTCCAGGACAACACTCTCATGTTATAGGCGAGGAAATTAAGATCCTTGTAGGGAAAGTGCTTGCCCAAGCGTGAGCACAGAGCAAATATTTGGACCATTTCCCCCTCCACTATAAATAACACCTGAGGTTTTTGATATTTCTCCCAGCAATCATGATTCCAGCTTTTGCTTCATCTAGCCTGGCATTTCTTATGATGTACTCTGCCTATAAGTTAAATAAGCAGGGTGACAATATACAGCCTTGACGTACTCCTTTCCCAATCTTGAACCAGTCTGTCGTTCCATGTCTGGTTCTAACTGTTGCTTCTTGACCTGCATACAGATTTCTCAGGAGGCAGGCAAGGTGGTCTGGTATTCCCATCTCTTTCAGAATTTTTCACATTTTGTTGTGATCCACACAGTGAAAGGCATTGGCATAGTCAATAAAGCAGAAGTAGATGTTTTTCTGGAACTCTCTTGCTTTTTCAATGATCCAGCAAATGTTGGCAATTTGATCTCTAGTCCCTCTGCCTTTTCTAAATCCAGCTTGAACTTCTGGAAGTTCATGGTTCACGTACTGTTGAAGCCTGGCTTGGAGAATCTTGAGCATTACTTTGCTAGTGTGTGAGATGAGTGCAATTGTGCAGTACTTTGAACATTCTTTGGCATTACCTTTCTTTGGGATTGGAATGAAACTGACCTTTTCCAGTCCTGTAGCCACTGCTGAGTTTTCCAAATTTGCTGGCATATTGAGTGCAGCACTTTCACACCATCATCTTTTAGGATTTGAAACAGCTCAGCTGGAATTCCACCTCCACTAGCTTTGTTCGTAGTGATGCTTCCCAAGGTCCACTTGACTTTGCATTCCAGCATGTCTGACTCTAGATGAGTGATCACACCATCGTGGTTATCGGGGTCATTAAGCTCTCTTTGTATAGTTCTTCTGTGTATTCTTGCCACCTCTTCTTAATATCTTCTGCTTCTGTTAGGTCCATAGAATTTCTGTCCTTTATTGTGCCCATCTTTGCATGAAACATTCCCTTGGTATCTCTAATTTTCTTGAAGAGATCTGTACTCTTTCCCTTTCTATTGTTCTCGTCTTTCTTTGCATTGATCACTTAGGAAGGCTCTCTTATCTCTCCTTGCTATTCTTTGGAGCTCTGCTTTCAGATGGGTGTATCTTTCCTTTTCTCCTTTGCCTTTAGCTTCTCTTCTTTTCTCAGCTATTTGTAAGGACTGCTCAGACAACCGTTTTGCCTTTTTGTATTTCTCTTTCTTGGGGATGGTCTTGATCACCACCTCCTGTACAATGTCACGAACCTCCGACCCTAGTTCTTCAGGCAGTCTTTCTTTCAGATCTAATCCCTTGAATCTATTTGTCCTTTCCACTATATAATCGTAAGGGAGTTGATTTAGGTCATACCTGAATGGTCTAGTTGTTTTCCCTACTTTCTTCAATTTCAGTCTGAATTTGGCAATAAGGAGTTCATGATCTGAGCCACAGTCAGTTTCTGATCTTGATTTTGCTGGCAGTATAGAGCTTCTCCATCTTCAGCTGCAAAGAATATAATCAACCTGATACCAGTATTGACCATCTGGTGATGTCCATGTGTATAGTCATGTCTTGTGTTGCTGGAAGAGGGTGTTTGCTATGACCAGTGCGTTCTCTTGGCCAACATTGCTGGGAGAAATTTCAGTAACCTCAGATATGCATATGACATCATCCTTATGACAGAAAGCAAAGAGGAACTAAAGAGCCTCTTGATGAAGGTGAAAGAGGACAGAAAAAAAGCTAGGGTAAATCTCAACATTCAGAAAACTAAGAACATGTCATCCAGTGCCATCACTTCATGGCAAATAGATGGGGAAACAATGGACACACTGACAGACTTTATTTATGGGGCTCCAAAGTCACTGCAGATGGTGACTGCAGCCATGAAATTAAAAGACGCTTTCTCCTTAGAAAAAAAGCTATGACCAACCAAGACAGCATATTAAAAAGCAGAGACATTATTTTCCGACAAAGGTTCGTCTAGTCAAAGCTATGGTTTTTCCAGTGGTCGTGTATGGATGTGAGAGTTGGGCCATAAAGAAAGCTGAGTGCCGAAGGAAGAATTTATGCTTTTGAACTATGGTGTTGGAGAAGACTCCTGAGCGTCCCTTGGACTGAATGGAGTCCAACCAGTCAATCCTAAAGAAAATGCATCCTGAATATTCATTGGAAGGACTGATACTGAAGCTGAAACTCCAATCCTTTGGCCACCCAATGCGAAGAACTGAGTCATTGGAAAAGACCCTGATGCTGGGAAAGATTGAAGGTGGTGGCAGAAGGGGATGACAGAGGATGAGATGGTTGGATGGCGTTACTGACTCGATGGACATGAGTTTGGGCAAGCTTCAGGAGTTGGTGATGGACAGGGAGGCCTGGCGTGCTGCAGTCCTTGGGGTCGCACAGAGTCAGACAGGTCTGAGCTACTGAACTGAACTAAACTGAAAAATAACCCCTAGGTGGCAGTCTGTGTGTTTGTTTTAGTCTGTGCCTGCACAGGTGGAGAAGATGAATGAGTACTGAATTCATTTGAGTCTTGAAAAACAACAGTTTTGTATTTCATGAATCAGTGCCACAGATAAAGCATCTGCCTGGGTGTTTATAGTATTCCTCACAGGCCAGGTCTCGGGCCTGGGAAGAGGAGAACTGAGGGAAAGTGAAGTCTAGATTTGGAAAGGAGAGGTGAAGGGTACCTTTCCTGTGGAGCCTACTCTGCCCACAGTGCCATCTACTAAATCTTGAGATGGGCAGAGATATATGTCAGGTGAGACAGCTAGTTTTCCCAAGCCATCCTTCTGTTGATATATTCTTTAAGAATGCATATTTTAAAAATATATCTGATGACGGGTCATTTAGAGAGGTGCCTCTTGAAAGTCTGTCATTTTGAGATCCTTTTTTCTTGTCCCTTCTACTCTTCATTAGCATCCTAGAATATTTGGAGAGTTGCAGCCTCTCCCAGGCCAACGCTAGGTTTCTAGTCTTATATCTGCTACTAATTTCCTGAGTGACCTTAGGCAAATCTCCTTCCCTTCTTCAGCCTCCGTTTAATCATCTAATTGATTTGCATTACACTCCTGTAAATCAGTGCCTATTTGGATGATGGCTAATACTTGACTTCAGTGACTCTAAAAATTTATTTTTTAAATGACTTTGGTTTTGGTTGTGCTGGGTCCTCATTTTTGGTTGCGCTGCATGTGGGCTTTCTCTAGTTGCAGAGAGTGAGGGCTACCCTTTGTTGTGGCGCATGGGCTCCTCCCTGCAGTGGCTTCTTGCTGTGGACACAGGTTCTAGGCGCACAGGCCTCAGTAGTTGCCGCACGTGGGCTTGGTAGTTGTGGCACACGGGCTTAGTTGTTCCGCAGCATGTGGAATCTTCCTGGGCCAGGGATCAAACCTGTGTCCCCTGCATTGGTAGGCAGATTCTTATCCACTGCGCCAGCAAGAAGCCCAGTGACTCTAATAATTTACATTGAGCAAGATACACACACACAGATAGACACACAGAGGAAACCTCATACGTGGGTTTCCAATACCTGTTACATACTTATTAAGAGCTTCCCTGTTTTTTAGTGTCATCAGGGGAGAAATCCAGAGGTATAGCAGGCTCTAGACACAGAGCTCCAGTTCCACTTCTCTGTGATTCCCTTGTATCTGTCATCCTCCATGATTTGGCTTCATTGTCAGGCTCTTGGCAAGATGGCTACAGCAGTTCCCAGGAGTCACATCCAGATCCAACCATTTCCACAGGGAAAACAAAAGGACCACCCCTCTGTGCATTTAGTTCTTGGGGGAGAGGAAACGTTTCTTAGAAGCACCCTAGTACACTTTTCACCTCTCAATGGTCCCGACTGAATCATATTTCCATTTCGTTTACACTCGCTGACAACAGGAATGATAGAATCCTGAAGAGCTTGCACTAATCTTTTTTCCCAGAAAGGGAGTACTGAAATTAACTGTTTATTAACCCTCCTTTGTCCCCAAGTTGGAAAGATAAAATGCTTATGGTGCAAAGATGAAGTCATTCCTAATGAGAAGTATTAAATGGTCATTTTCATGATATGATTCAATAACTGCTGTCCATTTATTCTATCCCATGGGCCCTATGTATTTATGTGCAGAGGGAAAGGGGCCACCTCATGGAGATGGTAATATTATTTACCGTCCAAAGATGCTGTCATCCTTCTAGATTGACTTAAGGTATATTACCCAGGGATGGCAAGTGAGATGCAGTGTCAGTAAAGGAATAGGGTTAAATGGAAAGAGTGGTAGGCATTCATGAATTTTATTTGCAGTGGTGAGCTCAGGCAGCAGGCTGTCATTCTGTTTTCTGGGTTGTCTAATGCAAACCTGGACCAGATGCTAGCCTGTGACATTTGGTATTGAGTGGTTAGAAGGCTACTGGCATAATGTAGGGGAGGAAATTCAAAACTTCTGCACATGAGAGTACCGTATTGAATCTTATGCGGGTCTACCCATTCACTGCTAACTTTGCCCTCCAAAGAAATTAAAGCATCTTTCCTGTAACCCTTACCTTGAGAAATTAGTGGGTGAGGGAAGCATCAAAAGCTTGCAAAGGCTTCCGCTGAGACTGAGTTTGCCGTTGAGAAGTGATGCCATGGAAATGGGCTCTCTGATTTGTAGCATATTGGAGGGGGCCAGGCATAGATGAGCCTAGGTGGTGACAGTTAACATCAGTAGCAAAGAAGATATAACATACATCTGGGGATCATCTGACATGTTATGGATTGAATTGTGCTCCCCCTCCCCATAATTCATATGTCGAAGCCCTAATTCCCAATGTGACTATATTTGGAGATGGGACCTTTAAGGATATAATTAAGGTTAAATGAAGTCATCAGGGTGGGGCCCTATTCTGATAGAACGAATGTCCTTGTAAGAGGGAGAGACACTAGATCTCTCTCTCTCTCTACAAACACGTAAAAGAGAGACCATGTGAAGGCACAAAGAGAAGGGGACCATCTGCAAGCCAGGAAGACAGGTCTCACCAGAAACCAATCCTGCTGGCAGTGTTATTCTTGGGCTTTCAGGCTCCAGCCTTATGAGAAAATAAATGTGAGCTATTTAAGCCACCCAGTCTGTGGCATTTTGTTATAGCATTCTGAGTGGACTGAAACACATGTACAGATCTCTGGCCACAGGTAATTAACCTTGGAGGTCCCGTGAATGAAATCTACAGATAATCCACCCAGGCCTAATTTGATTTCTATAACCAAAAAGATTCTTAGGTCTGGCCAACAGAAGTGCCTGGCATTTTAGTCACCACACTAGCCTAACAAAGGAATAGCTCACGTTCAATTCCCAGGCATGATTTATTCACACCCAGAGTCCTTAGAATAGAGGATGGTCAGGTGAATCCTTTGTAACACTTGTGAAACTTCCTCTTGGCCTCGCCCCAAAGTACCTGTACAAGTACAAAGTACCTGGCAACTTACAGAGTGAAGCAGGATAGCCACACACCTTCCAGAGGCTAACTGGAAACTGCCTTTAAGGCAAAACTACTGCTAAGGGATCCAGGACACCCCCGCAGTAGTACCTAGCACAGAATGGAGGGAGTGCTTTTGGAGGTTAGGAAAAAAGGGTTCTTCTCAGAGGTTGAAACTCAGAAGGCTCAGGGAGACCCTGACCCTCTCATCTAGGATTACTCTACCAGTTCCCAGGAACACTTAGCCTCAGGTAATATCTGCACACTGCTTAGTATATGCATTTTTTGTAATTGTGGTTGATGTCAAGCCTGAAGGCATCCGAACTCCCCTGATAAAGCCAAGGACCCTCTCAAAAGGGACATTTTGGCCTCCATTTAGAATCCACCAAACCAGGCCTAACCCCGTCTTTTGTATGAGGTTTGCCCATATTATATAAACTTGAGACTATTAAGGACCTTTTATGTGTGTATGTGTGTGTGAGTGTGCACACACTGTTGGAGACTACTTCAGTGTGAACTCTCAAGGCCTGGGCAGAGTGAGCAGCATCTAGGAGTTGGGCAGGCAGGCAGGTTGGGTGGGTCACAGGCCCACACCTGACCCTAGGTGGGGATGCCAGGAGGTGGGGTATGCCAGACCCATGAAGGGAAGTACCAGAAGGATGGCCCAGGCAGGCAGATCCCCCAAGACATCTGCAGGCCACCCTAAGCCAGGTGGTGAGGGCTCAGGCAGGCAGGGTTGAGGCCTGGCCCCAGGGCCCCTGGAGGGCTCCACTAGGGGCTGCCGATCGCTTGGGGCCTCCCTGAGCAGCTGCTGGAACTCAAGATGTGTCTGCCAGCCAGATTCAAGCACTCCTGGAGGCGGCCAGGGAGGTGGTCATTCCTCTCCTCCAGGTGGTCCAGGCAGGTGTTGACCTGGTCCAACATGGGGATGATGGCTGCCTGAACTGCTTCTTGGGTGAAGCCGTCGACCTTGCCTTCTGTGCTGACATCCACAGGCCCACCCTGTTCCACGTGGCCATGAGACCCGACAGGCTTGTGCAGGCACAAGGCTCACACGGCCTTGGAGTGAGGCGGCACAAGTTGGGCGCGCGGCGGCCGAGGCAGGGAGGGCGGAGGGCAGTCATTAAAACCTTGTGCTCATTGAAATCATCCTCCTGGGGAAAAGAAAGCAAGAGTGTCACAGTCTGTCCTGATTGAAGATGTGCCCACTGGGTGGGTGGGCTCGGGTCTGTCCCCGATTATTCATAAAGATTTTATAGGCTGTGGGTGTCCGCAACTCACATCTTGCCATCCCGGTCTAGGGGTCCCCCAAAGCTGCAATGTGTCACCTCCTGCCCGAGGGGATCCTCAGGATGCAGATGTCAAAGAAAGTTCTCTGTTCTCTTATCAGAGCTGGAACTTACCTCTTTATCTCAGTATTATTACCTACTTGTGTTAAAGAATGACTTATCCATTAAGATTTGAGCTACCCGACTAAGCTATGCAAGTCCAAGTCAGCAGGCAGGAGAGAAACATGCTGAGATTTGGATGTGGGGGAGTGGGTCTTCTTTTCATCTGTACTCCTAATACAGGATTGGCAGATATTAATTAAATAATTAATCAATTGACACATTTTGTGTTTTATAGGAGACCAAGGGATTTTAGGCCTGGGGAAGACTTGAGAGGATTGTGCATATTTTGTTTTTCCATTTATTGAGGGCTTTTTTAGGCCAGGCTGTATGTATCTCCCACACAAGCATTGCTGTGAGAATTAATGTGGTGATGAATGGTCATCTATTTCTATGTGGCTGGTAAGTGTCAGGGCTATCCTAATGTTCTGTTGCTTCCTCTAACCTCTGTGCTCCAACTGGTTCTATCTCTGAAAACACTGAAATCATCTTCTGCACCTTCTGAGGGATGCAGAGTTAAGACTGGGTGTGGCAGTTTGTCCCCATCCTTTTCTTCCGTAATCCACCACATAATGGTCTCTGCTCACCCTGCTGGAATAGAGTGCTCCAGGAAACATCCTGACTTTGAAATTTCCAGGCAGAGACAGACTCTCATCTCCTGTCTACTGCCCCATGCTCCCTGACCACTGGAGAAAGAGCTATGAGGTTCAGAAGGAGCGAATCACCCTCCTCATCAATAGAGGAAGTAAAATGGG
This sequence comes from Bos indicus, assembly GCF_029378745.1. Classification (NCBI taxonomy): domain Eukaryota; kingdom Metazoa; phylum Chordata; class Mammalia; order Artiodactyla; family Bovidae; genus Bos; species Bos indicus. The sequence continues at coordinate 18,818,416 of NC_091789.1, read as the reverse complement.
GTTATCCTTATGGGAATTGCAGAGATTTTGGCCACCATCCAGGACTTCAAAAAGCACTTGTTATTCCTACCATCGGAGAAGGCAATGGCACCACACTCCAGTACTCTTGCCTGGAAAATCCCATGGATGGAGGAGCCTGGTTGGCTGCAGTCCATGGGGTCGCGAAGAGTCTGACACGACTGAGCGACTTCACTTTCACTTTTCACTTTCATGCACTGGAGAAGGAAATGGCAACTCACTCCAGTGTTCTTGCCTGGAGAATCCCAGGGACCAGGGAGCCTGGTGGGCTGCCGTCTGTGGGGTCGCACAGAGTTGGACACGACTGAAGTGACTTAGCATAACATAGCATTCTTACCACACCCAGGCTAATGTGGATCCACAGCTAAAACAGGCTCTCCATGGCCCAAAACGTTTAGGGTGAATCGGTATGCTTGCTGTGTGGAGCATGTGGCAAGGAGAATCGTAGCTCAGGCTGCTAGGAGGTAATATCCACTATGAATCAGGAACCCATTTATGGTGCTGTTTCTCCCATTGCCAAGATATGCAAGTTTCAGAACAGAGGGGCAGAAACAAAGGTGGTGTCTCTCATAAGTAAATCTGACCCATCTGCAACACTTGTACTTTGTATCCCTGCAAGTCTGATCTCTGCTGGTTTAGAAGTTCTCGTTCCCTAGAAGAAGCACATCTAGTATGCAAGAAAACAATGGTTCCACAAAATGTGAAGTACACTCTTAGTTCCTGGAGCCACTCAAAACAGGTGGGTATGGTGTTCATTCTTTAGAATGAGAACAGGGAGGAATACAAATGAGACTTGGATCCCCTAAGGTCTCTTCTTATATTACTGTGCTGAGGCGTTACACACCAGAGTACTGCATCCCTAAGAAGTCCACCAAAGCTCAGACTCCTCAGGAATGAAACTGTGCCCCACCCCCCGACCCCCGGTAGTAAGGCAAAAGGACAGTGAAATTGACAGAGAAGTTATAAATAAATAACAGGACCACCTTGTGGCTATGTGCAGACACAAGGACTTACCCTCTACCTGTGTTGCCCGGCCGATTGTGTTTTTTAAAAACTCTCTCACCTCTTCTTTCGTATTGTAAATAGGATAGAGTGGGAGTGAATTCACCATTTAAGTCATGGAACTGTAGAATAACAACAATAAGTTGAGATAATGTGGCTCTAGAGAAAGAAGAGATCGTGGAGAAAAACTGAACTATAAACAGATGCCCCATAACCTCACTTTTGACTGTGATTACTCCACATACCACCAAACTAACCAGAGAGAAATAACATTTCTGGAAATGTTTGTATCTGTTATTTCTCTCTGGTTAGTTTGGTGGTATGTGGAGTAATTAAAGTATGCCAGGAGGGAGCCATGTTTGGAATGGTATGAATGGAAGAAGGGTGTTTGTACAAGCTAGGAGTAGAAAGTAGTTACCATCTATATTACTTTTCTTTTAAAAATATATTTATTTATTTGGCTGCATGGGTCTTAGTTGAGACATGTGGGATCTAGTTCCCTGACCAGGGACTGAACCTGAGTCCCCTGCATGGGGAGCACAGAATCTTAGCCACTGGACCACCAGGGAAGTCCCCTATATTACGTTTCTGTCTACCTAACATTTACTCCTTTAGGGAACTGCTGAAAATCACAGGGATTCGCTTCTTCAGACCATAGGAGTGCTTGGTATAGAAATACAAATGATGGAAGGACAGCAGTACCCAGCAAAGGATCCCCAAATTGGACCGCCAAAGGACCCTTGCTTGTCCTTTTAGAGGCCTCCACCTTTTAAGACTTTGGTTACCTTACTTGGAATTACTCAGATTCTTTGGTTCAACAAAATTTAGCTTATGAACTTGACTTCTAGCTTCCCAAGTATCCTTAGGGAAGGATTTGAAGCAAAGTTCTTAGATTTACAGTAACACTACCCAAGGTCTGGACTTAGGGTAACATGTCGTAAAAGACAGACTGTTTCCTACTCTCTGACCACTCCCACACCTATCCTGGGGCCCAGGATTCTAAAGATAGTCTCTCTGAGTTGCTGGAGAAGGGAGTCATCACCAGTAATCATTCAGGTGACCAGAACCAGTCTGAAGGCAGTCATGGGACTGCATTCAAGAAAGGGGGTCAAGGGTCACAATGGAAAGTGCAGGCTGTAGTCCAGCCCGAGGAAAGTCTAGGGCCTGGAACCTTCATCTGTGCCTGTGAAGTCAGAAGTTTGGTCCTACCTGGAGAGGACTTTGGGGAAAGGAAGGGGGAATTGATAGAGGCAAGGTAGAAAAGGAATTTTTTTTACCAGTCAGAATGGGCATCATCAAAAAGTCTATAAATAACAAGTGCTGGAGAGGGTATGGAGAAAAAAGGAACTCTTCTGCACTGTTGGTGGGAATGTAAATTGGTACAGGCACTTTGGAAAACAGTATGGAGGTTCTTTATAAAACTAAAAATAGAGCTACCATATGATCCAGGAATCCCACTCTTGGGCATATATCTGGAGAAAAGTCTTTTTTTTTAAGAAGAATTTATTTATTTAATTGGAGGATAATTACTTTACAATATTGTGATGTTTTTGCCATACATCGACATGAATCAGCCATGGATGAACATGTGTCCCCCATCCTGAACCCCTGCCCCACCTCCCTCCACACCCCATCCCTCTGAATTGGCCCAGACCACCGGCTTTGAGTGCCCTGCTTCATGCACTGAACTTGCACTGGTTATCTATGTTACATATGGTAATATATGTTCCTATGCTATTCTCTCAGATCATCCCACCCTCCCCTTCTCCCACACAGTCCAAAAGTTTGTTCTTTACACCTGTGTCTCTTTTGCTGCCTTGCATATAGGATCGTCTTTACTGTCTTTCTAAATTCCATATATATGCTTCAATATTCTCTTTTGGTGTTTCTCTTTCTGACTTACTTCATTCTGTATAATAAGCTCCAGTTTCATCCACCTCATTAGAGCTGACTCAAATGCATTCTTTTTTATAGCTGAGAAATACTCCATTGTGTATATGTACCACAGCTTTCTTATCCATTCGTCTGCTGATGGACATCTAGGTTGCTTCCATGTCCTGGCTATTGCAAACAGTGCTGCAATGAATATTGGGATACACGTGTCTCTTTCAATTCTGGTTTCCTCGGTGTATATGCCCAGCACTGGGATTGCTGGGTCATATGGTAGTTCTAGTTCCAGTTTTTAAAGGAATCTCCACATTATTTCCCACAATGGCTGTACCAGTTTACATTCCCACCAACAGTGTAAGAGGGTTCCTTTTCCTCCACACCATCTCCAGCATTTATTATGTGTAGACTTTTTGATGGTGGCCATTCTGACTGGCGTGAGATGACATCACTGTGGTTTTGATTTGCATTTCTCTGACAAGAAGTGATATAGAGCATCTTTTCATGTGTTTATTAGCTATCTGTATGTATTCTTTGGAGAAATATCTGTTTAGTTCTTTTGCCCACTTTTTGATTGGGTTGTTCGTTTTTCTGGTATTGAGCTGCATGAGCTGCTTGTATATTTTGGAGATTAATTCTTTGTCAGTTGTTTCATTTGCTCTTATTTTCTCCCGTTCTGAAGGCTGTCTTTTCACCTTGCTTATAGTTTCCTTCATTGTGAAAAAGCTTTTAAGTTTAATTAGATCACATTGGTTTATTTTTGTTTTTATTTCCATTACTCTGGGAGGTGGGTCATAGAGGATCTTGCTATGATTTATGTGAGTGTTCTGCCTTTGTTTTCCTCTAAGAGTTTTATAGTTTCTGGTCTTACATTTAGATCTTTAATCCGCTTTGAGTTTATTTTTGTGTGTCAGAAAGTATTCTAGTTTCATTCTTTTACACGTGGTTGACCAGTTTTCCCAGCACCACTTGTTAAAGAGACTGTCTTTCCTCCATTGTATATTTTTGCCTCCTTTGTCAAAGATGAGGTGTCCATAGGTGTGTGGATTTATCTCTGGGCTTTCTATTTTGTTCCATTGATCTGTATTTCTGTCTTTGTGCCAGTACCATACTGTCTTAATGACTGTAACTTTATAGTATAGTCTTAAGTCAGGAAGGTTGATTGCTCCAGTTCCATTCTTCTTTTTCAATATTCGAGGTATTTTGTGTTTCCATGCAAATTGTGAAATTATTTGTTCTAGTTCTGTGAAAAATATCACTGGTAGCTTGATAGGGATTGCATTGAATCTATAGATTGCTTTGGGTAGTATACTCATTTTCACTATATTGTTTCTCCCAAGCCACGAACATGGTATATTTCTCCATCTATTTGTGTCATCTTTGATTTCTTTCATCAGTGTTTTATAGTTTTCTGTATATAGGTTTTTTGTTTCTTTAGGTAAATTTATTCCCAAGTATTTTATTCTTTTCGTTGCAATGGTGAATGGGATTGTTTTTTGAATTTCTCTGTCTGTTTTTTCATTGTTAGTATATAGGAATGCAAAAACTCTTAATCTGAAAAGATACATGCACCCCAATGTGCACAGCAGCACTATTTACAATAGTCAAGACATGGAAGCAACCTAAGTGTCCGCTGACAGATGAATAGATTAAAAAGATGTGGTATATACAGACAATGGGGTACTGCTGCTGCTGCTGCTGCTAAGTCGCTTCAGTTGTGTCCGACTCTGTGCGACCCCATGGACTGCAGCCTACCAGGCTCCCCCGTCCCTGGGATTCTCCAGGCAAGAACACTGGAGTGGGTTGCCATTTCCTTCTCCAATGCATGAAAGTGGAAAGTGAAAGTGAAAGTGAAGTCGCTCAGTCGTGTCTGACTCTTTGCGACCCCATGGACTGCAGCCTACCAGGCTCCTCCATCCATGGGATTTTCCAGGCAAGAGTACTGGAGTGGGGTGCCATTGCCTTCTCTGCAATGGGATACTACTCAGCCATAAAAAAGAGTGAAATAATGCTATTTGCAGCAACATGGGTGGACTTAGAGAATACTGTACTAAGTGAAATAAGTCAGACAGGGAAAGACAGATATCATATAATATCACTTATATGTGGAGTCTAAAAAATAATAATACAAATCAACTTATTTACAAAACAGAAATAGACTCACAGACATAGAAAACAAACTTATGGTTACCAAAGGGGATAGAGGGGGTGGGAGGAAGAGAAATTAGGAGTTTGGGATTAACAGATGCAAACTACTATATATGAAACAGATAAACAACAAGGTCCTACCATATAGCACAGGGAACTGTACTCAGTATCTTGTAATAACATATAATGGAAAAGAATTTGAAAACATATATATATATATACACACACACACACACACACACACACATATACATATATGGCTGCATGCCTACCTGCTAGGTCACTTCAGTCATGTCTGACTCTTTGTGACCCTATGGACTGTAGCCCACCAGGCTCCTCTGTCCATGGGATTCTCCAGGCAAGAATACTGGAGTGGGTTGCCATCCCCTCCTCCAGGGGCCATGGATCTTCCCAACCCAAGGAATGAACTCCCATCTCCTGCACTGCAGGCAGATTCTTTACCACTGAGCCACTAGGGAAGCCTATATATATATATGTATATATATGTTGTAAATAATGCTGCTGTGAATATTGAGGTCATGTATCTTTTTGAATTAAGAGTTTTCTCCATACGTATGTCATATATATATATATATATATATATATATATATATATATATATATATATATATTTGGCTACACCATGCAGCCTGTGGGATCTTAGTTCCCTGACCAAGGATCGAATCTGGGTCCATGGCAGTGAAAGCACTGGGTCTTAACCACTGGGCCACCAGGGAAGTCTCTATATATTTGTATGCATAACTGAATCACTTTGATGTACACCTGAAACATTGCAAATCAACTATACTTCAATTTAAAAGAAAAGAAAGAAAAGGAATTCTTTTCATCTTATATGTGATAGAGGAGCTTCCTCTCATCTGGTGCTTTCAGAGAATTGCATGTTTAGGAAATCCTGAATTAAAGGACATTTTCTGTTGCTCTAGGATAGTGTTACCAGTGCTCAAGAGAACTGCATCTCACTCGACAATTAAGTCTATGCCAAAAGTTGCCAGGAATATTTGGCTCATGAAAGTCAGATGGTCATGGAATTGAGCAGGTTAATTAATCTGAGGATGCTGTGGTTTCACTGGCTGTCTTTTTTATTTTCTTTTGGTCTGTCAGATGAAGAGAAATTATACCTGCAGTGAATTAGGGGAAATGATTTGAAAAGTGAACCCCAAAACTAAAAACCTGTACATAATCTATGCAAGTTAAAAAATTTTAAACTGCAACTGTTTAAAACTGTGTATATTTGATGTTTCTCTGTTAATGGGCAAAAACTGTTTTCTGAGGAGAAAGTGACATTTAATTACAGTTTAATTAATTGCATTTAATTACAGTTACAGTTTCCACATTAAAGCTATTTTGCTTTTGAGTATTGTTGCAAGAATGCATTTAATATCTCATCAAAACTAATTTCTTTGGTTAAAATTCAAATCCTGAGTGACTCTGAGTTACACCTGACCCTCCATTCATATGCAGTGGTACACATACTTGGGAGTGCTAACCCAAGGGTGTAGGAATGGGGTGTCTAACCCTGTGTTCCCCAAATTCTAGCATCCATGCCATCCACTTGGATAGTGAATTTTACACTAAAGTTTTTTAATATTTATTTTATTATTTATTTGGCTGTGCCACGTCTTATTTGTGGCATATGGGATCTAATTCCTTGACCAAAGATCAAACCCAGGGCCCTCTGCACTGGGAGTGCAGAGTAATGCAAAGAAAAAAACAAATCATAGCTATGAAGGTCTCACATTAGTAGGAAGAATATTATTGTTGGCAATATTTCATCACTCTGCCACTATCCTTCTCTGTGTTTGTCTCCTCTCCTGCAAACCAGGGGTGATGATAGTCACGTATCTCTGAGTTGTCGTGAGGATTAAATGAAATGATGCATACAAAGTGCTTGGGATATTGCATGGTTATAGTAAATGTGCAATAGTGTTTCCAAGTATTATTTCTCCATAATTACGAAGAGTGTATGTTATATAATATATATTTCTCTCTGGCTCAGTAACGGCAACCCACTCCAATATTCTTGCCTGGAAAATGCCATGGACCGAGGAGCCTGTTAGGCTACAGTCCCTGGGGTCACTAAGAGTCAGACAAGACTGAGCAACTGAGCATGCACATACTACCCCATTCCATTGATAGACTATTTCTATTTAGCCCAGCTTTTGTTGCACATTTAGCTTATTTCCCCCCTCTTGCTATTATGATCAATACTAAAATGTGAGAACCTTGTCTAAACATCATGGGGTACTTGCCCAATTTTTCAGTTTTGAAAAATTAAATCACACTTTTTGTTTTTTTTTACCTTAACCATGACATTGCAGAGATTAGCTCATGAGAAGTTTCATAGAGTAAGGAAGCTCTGGGCTATCTGAAGATTACTGATCATTTCATCAGGCATTTCCTTATGGTCTTATGGTGTACTTGGAAAGCAAGGAAATCATATTTCATGTGCTCATTCAGGAACAGCTTAGGATACGCATCCACTGTTGCAGAAAGATAGGAAGGCAGAACCTACCTGGACTCATGGGCCACTCCCCAACTCCCTTCCCCCAAATTTCCAACTGCAGTAAATTCACTTTTAATAAGTTTTAATTTTTAATCAAGATAATACATGCATAAAAAGGATTATAAAAAAATCAACCAGTGCAAAAGGACATATAATGAAAAGCAGTGAATCCCCGCCTACCCTTCTTAACTTTTGCTTTCCCATTCCAGAGGCAAAAACTTTACATGTCTGTTTAAAGGTTAACTCCATGTTTCCTAGTAATACGCTTTTCTTACTATTTTTTAACTTTGATGAAGTGAGACATTTTCTGCTGCCTTCCTGCTGTCTCCTGGGTTTTCCTCCCCCACTTCCCTACCATTGTATCACTATTTTTAAGTTTCCTGTTGGTTAACTCCTTCAGTTTAAAAATTTAACCCCTAAATTTGCCTTATTCTTTCACCTAGAGATTTCCTAGTTTAGGAGAGTAACACCACTATTCCCTTTCCTCCCCTCTGGTTGCCAACTTGTTGCCTGTACTTGTCAAAGTTGATTACCATTCCCATTCTGTTCTATGACCATAATTAAGTCTTCCCTGCTTTGCCTAGAGATTTACTCTAAAAACGAAAAAGCATAACTAATATTTCCACTGTAATGGTTATTTAAACACTGTTCATTGAATAGGGATGTTGAAGCTATGATTGGATTTTCTGTGATTGCAGAGTCTTGATCCACGTATGCCAGTGTTCCAATTCCCTTTCTCACACTCCCCGAAACGGCTGAAAAGTGAGGTTGCTTCATATTTGAAGCATGTTCTCCTTGTACAGTTTGAAATGTTTGTTTTTCCCTGAAGGTTCTTTTTTTTTTTTTTCCTTTGGGGGATGAAGAAAAATATGCCTTCCAGATCATGTGATCAGTTTCCTCCAACTTCTAACTCCATCCATCTATTGCCTAGAATTGATTCCATCCAGTTGGAAGTCCTTTCACTTCTTTTTCAAATTTGGAAAATTTGCTTCCTATTTGGACCATTCTTGTGCAGTTCATTTACGTCGTTGGTAACTTTTCCTCTTTTTTCTCCTTTAGGGCATCCTGTGCTCATTGTCATTTCCCAGTGTGCGTGCTCATTTGATTCTTTACCAGCTAAGCCACGAGGGAAGCCCTTTATGCACGGAAGAACTTCTTAAATATTTCTGAGGATTTTCAGATTTTTTAGTTGTTCCTTCCTTGAGATTCAACTTCTCGTTTATTTTAGAGTTTTCTGGCTATATTGCAGGCTTTCCCTAAATAATGATTTCTAGCCGTCCGTTTATATGAAAAGATGGGGCGATAGCAGGACAGGTCGGCAAGTGTGTGCGCGCCAGGCAAGCCGGTCACTGTGCTTTAGGGCGGGTGAGCCAGTGGGTGGAGGTCAGCCATCCTGCTGGGCCTCCCTACTGCCACAAAGTTAGTTGCTCTAAATATGTACCTGCAGGCGGACGTTGAGAATCACCGAAGCCACGATGTAGAAGTAGGGGAAGTTCATGCGCAGACGCCAGGCCAGGTCGAAGAAGGTGATCAGCGTGCGCGTGAGCCCCTTGCAGAAGGCGCCGTATGAGCCGCGGGTCGTGGCTGAGCGCGACAGCCGCATTGCTACGCCCGACAGGGCCGCTGTTGCTGCCATCGGTTTGCTGTGGCCCCGGATACAGCGCCCAGAGCCAGGTGCTTCCCGCTGGTTCAGCGGACAGAAGGACGCTCGCGGGGGGAATCGGTGCGGTAGGTGGATCGCGCGGCAGCAGATGCTAATTGCGCTGCACTGCGGGATCCCTCCTCCTCCGGCTGTGCTCCCTCTTCCTCTGGCTGTGCTCCGGCCACAGCGGTCACTGGTGCCCCGCCGGGCCGCCCTCCTAGGCTGCCTCGGGGCCACGTGGGGCGGGATCAGGCAGAGCGCCAGGGATCCAGAGCCCTGGGACTGGGAAGGGGGAATTTTAAGGGGGAGTCGGGAGGAGCGGGGAGGAGCGGGGAGGGGCGGGCAGTTTGTCCGGGAGACCTAGCTTCCTGACCCCAGTGGTCCTTTTTTAACTTTTAATTTTTAAATTTTAACGGAAGCAAGGTGAAACTTGCTCCAAACGTTAGAAATTTTCCTTCATAAGCACAATCTTGAGCAGCTTCGAAGTTTGAACCCATTTCCTGTCACTTCAAATCCCTTTAGGAATTTTTTCAGTCCCCAGTTGTAAGCTAGTACAAACACACCAAACCAACTAATTTAAGTTGTGTGCATTCTGCTTTATTCATTCAAGCGTCTTATTTGTTTGTGCTTTATATCTGTAGTATTCTGCTAATGGGAAAAGTCTAAAAGCAAGTTTTTCGACTTTGTCAACAGCACAATCAGAACAATGGAAAGCAAATTCCCTGCTTAGCTTCCCTTTCCCCACCCCGCCCCAGCAGCCATGAACTGAGATTACGTTTCCTGTATATACTTCCAGATGTGATGTGTTGATAAGGTGCTCTTACCATGTCAATCACACACAACTGCCTCACTCTCCTTGAAGATGGATAATTACACCAATACATTTAACAAGTCCCTTGTTGATGGGCCTTCTGATTGTTTCCAGTTTTTCTTATGTCAAAATTTATTGCGATAACATCATTGTAAACATGAATTTGCAAGTGGCAGAAGAGGATGAATCATATGATTCCATCTTTATTATTAAAAAAATCACATAGCATAGATATTTAGTGTTTGAGGTCAATAAGTTTTCCTAATACATGCGGTTGATCAAAGAAGTTTAGAGAAGGAAGCTCTATACAGCATTAAGTGTCAGTCTTGGAATTTTTTTCCTTAACATCAGAGACAACAATTGTATCTTATTATTCTTCTAATTCGCATTTATTTAATTATCAGAAAAGCTTAGCAACTTTAAAAAATTTCTTAAGTTTTAATATATATATAATTTTTACCAATTGTTTGTAAATCATTGAACCTTAAGTAAAGTTTCTAGGATCATAACCACCAGGAAAAAAAAGACTATTAACAGCTTGGTATATGTTTTAGTCAATTTTAATAAACAAAACACACACACACACACATATATATTTCACACACCAATAGTAAAATAAAAGTGAAATCATACTAACATACTGTCTTGACAGTTGTTTTTAAACATAATGATATATCTTGCTTATCCTTCCATATTGATTCTTTGTGATCAATAGTACTGTGTATGACTCCTTATGGCAGGCCAATCATTAACTGAAGGATATTTGGATGGTTTCAAAGTTTCCACAGTCATAAACAGTGTTGAGATTAGCATCCTCATGCATATCTTTGTATACTTCTCTGATGTCTCACTCGGGTACCTTCCTAGAAATGGAGTTCTTGGATCAAAAGTTTTTCATTTGTTTAATGACTTTGATACATATTGTCAAACTGTCTTCCACACAGCTCTAAGGTATCCATGAACACCCTCTACTTTCTTAATAATGGCACTGATGTTCTTTTAAATCTTGGGTGTTCTAGGTGAAAATGACATCTCATTGTTTTAACTTGCGTATTTTGTTTACTGGCAAGGTTAGACATCTTTTTTTTTTTTTTTTTTTTTATTCTTTTTATTCTTCCAATTTTATTTTATTTTTAAACTTTACATAATTGTATTAGTTTTGCCAAATATCAAAATAAATCCGCCACAGGTATACATGTTTTATACATACAGATATTGTTGCACATTTGCATGAAAGGAAGTACTCTGTCAAAAGATTTGTAGTCTTATAGAAAACAAATTTATGGTTAAAGGAGGGAGAGGGATAAATTAGGAGTTTGGGATTAACACATTGCTATATATAAAAGACAGTGAAGAATCTAATCTGCCTGCTATGCGGGAGACCCAGGTTTGATCCCTGGGTTGGGAAGATCCCTTGAAGAAGGGAATGTCTATGACTAACACTTTCATTTTTTCGTATATAAAAGAGATAAACAACAAAGACCTGTATAGCATAGGGAACTATATTCAATATCTTGTAATAACCTACAGTGGAAAAGAATCTGAAAAAGTATATATAGATATAGATATATAGGCTTCCCTGGTGGCTCAGATAGTAAAGCCCTCCATAAAACTGAGGGCTTCCTAGGTGGTACAATGGTAAACCAGTGCAGGAAACACAAGTTTGATCCCTGGGTCAGAAAGATCCCCTGGAGTAGGAAATGAAAACCCACTCCAGTATTCTTGCCTGGAAAATTCCATGGACAGAGGAGCCTGGCAGGCTACAGTCACGGGATCACAAAGAGTTGAACACGACTGATTGCGCATACACATATATAACTGAATCACTTTATTGTACACCTGAAAGTAACACAATATTGTAAATAAATTATACTTCAATTAAATATATATATTAAATAAATGTGTATATATATACACATTTGGATAAGCTAAAAAAAAAAAGATTTTCAGTCCTCATTTTAATCAGTATATTCAATTTCCATGTAAGAAAGTTTGTACCCATTTCCACTCCCTCAAGTAATGTATGAGGCTGTCCATTTCTCCACATCCTCACTCATATTATTATTATGTATTATTTTATTATTGTTAATCTAAAAACAAAGCATTATTCTAATTAATTTGCTTATATTTGATTACAGTTGAAGCTGAATATTATGTTTATTGGTCATTCATAGTGGCCTCAAAAGGAAGGAGGGCCCCATGGACTAGATGACTGGAAGGCAGACTAAAAGGGTCCTGGAAACCCCAGGGGCAGTGGCAACAGTGGGGAGAGGAGAGTTAAGCTTTAAGTTAACTTTCCCTTCTCCTCACCCCTGTCTCTTCGCTCCTCAAGTTGCCCAGGCTCTGGTTCCTTTGCTCATTTTTATATTAGAATTTTTGTCTAAGGCAAGCAGAACAGCACAAGCAATCTATAAATGATAAAATCTCAACCCCAGCTTTAGGAGAAACAGAGTAGACAAGACAGCCTCAGGCAATGCATTGTCTTTGGGAAACTGTATAATCTTGTGAAAGTTGCTCAGTCGTGTCCAACTCTTTAAGACCCCATGGACTATACAGTCCATGGAATTCTCCAGGCCAGAATACTGGAGTGGGTAGCCTTTCCCTTCTCCAGGGGATCTTCCCAACCCAGGGATTGAACCCAGGTCTCCTGCATTGCAGGTGGATTCTTTACCAACTGAGCTATCAGGGAAGTCCCTAGTGGCCCAAAATGTTTGATAAATTCCTGGAATGAATACAGATTGGCTCAAACTGAAATCATACAGGAGGGCACCACAGCCCAACGAATCTCAGACAGGCAAAGGATGCTGCAGAAGCAGAGCCACTTTGAGGGAAGAAGGACCAGTATGGAAAGTGGACATGGGAGGATGAGGGGAAAGGAAATGATTATTTTAAAAATTATTTGAAAAATGGTTGACTAATTTGGGTTTTGCTTCCACCATCTTCCTTTCCCTCATTACCAGTGAAGGAGTTTATCTCTTGGATGAAAATGAACAGTGTTTTTTCTAAAGAAATTGAGGGATATGCGTGCAAAAGGCTAGGGCTCCAGAATAGAGGGGGAGAAGAGGATTGGTGCCTGGGGCAGAGTAAAAATCACCACAAATGCTTCCTCTCCCTGAATCCATAACTTTGCACTGATACTGCAGATCTGTCAAGAGGTGACCTGCTTTGTTTTTTTCTTGAAGATATCTTTTAACTTGCTTTGGTCAATGGGACATTGGCAAAAATAGTGCAGACAAAAGCTAGAAAAGTACCTATGTGTTGGGGCCCGCACTATTGCTAGTCTTGTAAGCCTGCTGCCACCAGACTGGATGATCAAACTCATGCCCTAATTATCCCCATATCCCCAAATAATAGCCAACCAACTCCTAGACGTAGTGTCACTAGGATGCTAGCAGCAGCTGACTACAGATACATGAGAGCGGACACAAGCAAAAGAATAGTCCAGTTGAACCCAGCCCAAATTGCCAACTCCCAGCAACTGTACATTAAATAAATGGCGGTTGTTTTAAGGCTCTAGGTTTTGAGTGGTTTGATCTTTGGTGGAAATTACTTGAATCATGGGGCCCTAGGACTGAAATAGGAGTATGACTCATTTAACCAAAAGAAGTCTGGCAAAAAGAGAGTTGGGTCACCATGAGAGAGGGTCATAGCTCCTCAGGTTGTATATCCAGGGTCCCTAGAATGAAGGGGAGACTGAGAGCCTTGAGGAAGGATGTTATGGTAACATTGTAATTATGTACAGTAAATCTTCCTAGTTACCCCTGAAAGGACCCACAGCAATTTCCCAAAGTAATTGTGTAGCGGAGAAATAAAAATCCACATACTCTCCAAGGCTTATTACACAATGGCTTTGAGGTAACAGTCATCCTGGGGAATGAGAGCATCACTATCACCCACAGTCATAGTGAGGGCTAATGAATGTCAAATGATAAATGGATAAATCCAACTCATAGTGGGGCCAGGGGTGTACAAACCCACTCTCTGGTAATTTCTCCAGTTCCTAGGTTTACAGTTGTAACAGGTAAAACCAGCAGCTGGCAAAATACCCCAACTGGCTCCCCGTGGAAAAAGAATTTTTATGTTAAGGAAGGGACAGGTTGAAAACTGGAACTTATTCTCCTTTCCAATTGTAGCAGGAATAGCAAACACAAATATGGCTCTTGTTACACGCCAGACATTCTTCCAAGCACTTTACCTACATTAAAAAATTATTCCTCAAAACAGCACTACAAAGTAGGTACTATTTTTTTTTTTTGCTTTTAGGTATTTTAAAATGATTTTTAAATTTAAGCATAGTTGACTTACAATATAGTATTAGTTTCGAAGTAGGTACTGTTATTGTACACATTTTACAGAAAAGTTAAGCTTAAGTAACTTGCCCAAGGTCACCAGTTAATAATTGGTAAGGTGGAACTTAAACCAGAAGCTGGCTCCAGAGTCCATGCTATTAACCCTTATATTGTACTGTCTAAATAGTAAACTGTAACCAATACTGCAGACATGGGAGACTCTCAGAAATTAGGGTCACCATCAAGACTTTAAAATTCCAGTGTAGTGAAACCTATTACATAACATTCTTATGTGGTATACCTTTTTGGCTAGTGAAGAGTACAGAGGGCTCTTGAAATAGAAATGATATATATGGATTGACTTTGAGTAGGTTCTGAAGGCACAAGTAACATTTGTGAGCAGTGACTCACACTGCCAGTGTGCCTCCACCTGCCACATTGCTTTCCTTTTGTCAACCCACACTTACAGTTCCATGGGAACTCTTATGGGCTAAACTGAATATTTTTTATTTGTCCGCGCTGGGCCTTTGTTGCTGTGTGCAGGCTTTGTCTAGTTGTGGCGAGTAGGGGCTACTCCTAGTTGCAGCGCTCAGGCTTATTGCAGTGGCTTCTCTCGTTGTGAAGCGCAGGATTTTGTAGTTGCAGCTCGTGGACTCTAGAGCGCAGGCTCAGTAGTTGCAGCACTCAGGCTCTGTAGCGGTGGTACACAGAGTTAATTGCTTGGAGGCATGTGGGATCTTTCCAGACTAGAGACTGGACCCATTTCCTCTGTCCTGGAAGTTGGACTTTCAACCACTGGACTACCAGGAAGTCCAGAGACAAGGTCATTAAACATATAACTGAGGTTATATAAGGTCCTTGAGGTGAGCCCTAATCCAGCATGACTGCTGTTCTTTTAAGAAGAGTGAGTGAGTGACTGAGTAAAAGTCACTCAGTCATGTCTGACTCTTTGTGACCCCATGGACTGTAGCCCATCAGGCTCCTCTGTCCATGGGATTCTCCAGGGAAGAATACTGGAGTGGGTTGCCATTTCCTTCTTCCTGTCCCAGGGATGGAATCTGGGTCTCCTGCATTGCAGGCAGTGTCTTGACCAGCTGAGCCACCAGGGAGATTATAAGAAGAGATCAGGACTCAAATAGGCCCATGTGAAGACACATGAAGAAGATGGCAGAGGTGAGGGCTTCAAAAGAAACTAACTCTGCTGATACCTTAATTTCTGATTTCTAGCCTCCAGAGCTCTAAGGAAGTAAATTTCTGTTGTTAGGGCCACCCATTCTGTGGTTCTTTGTCATGGCAACCCTGGCAAACTAATATAGGGACTTATTTATAGACCAGTTGTATTAGTCAGGGTTCTCCAGAGAAACAATAGGAAAGAGATGGGAATACCAAACCACCTGACCTGCCTCTTGAGAAACCTGTATGCAGGTCAGGAAGCAACAGTTAGAACTGGACATGGAACAACAGACTGGTTCCAAATAGGAAAAGGAGTACATCAAGGTGTATATTGTCACCCTGCTTATTTAACTTATATGCAGAGTACATCATGAGAAACGCTGGGCTGGAAGAAGCACAAGCTGGAATCAAGATTGCCGGGCGAAATATCAACAACCTCAGATATGTAGATGACACCACCCTTATGGCAGAAAGTGAAGAGGAACTCAAAAGCCTCTTGATGAAAGTGAAAGAGGAGAGTGAAAAAGTTGGCTTAAAGCTCAACATTCAGAAAACTGAGATCATGGCATCTGGTCCCATCACTTCATGGGAAATAGATGGGGAAACAGTGGAAACAGTGTCAGACTTTATTTTTGAGGGCTCCAAAATCACTGCAGATGGTGATTGCAGCCATGAAATTAAAAGACACTTACTCCTTGGAAGGAAAGTTATGACCAACCTAGATGGCATATTCAAAAGCAGAGACATTACTTTGCCAACAAAGGTCCGTCTAGTCAAGGCTATGGTTTTTCCAGTGGTCATGTATGGATGTGAGAGTTGGACTGTGAAGAAAGCTGAGTGCTGAAGAATTGATGCTTTTGAACTGTGGTGTTGGAGAAGACTCTTGAGAGTCCCTTGGACTGCAAGGAGCTCCAACCAGTTGATCCTAAAGGAGATCAGTCCTGGGTGTTCATTGGAAGGACTGATGCTAAAGCTGAAACTCCAATACTTTGGCCACCTCATGTGAAGAGTTGACTCATTGGAAAAGACCCTGATGCTGGGAGGGATTGGGGGCAGGAGAAGGGGACGACAGAGGATGAGATGGCTGGATGGTATCACCGACTCAATGGAAATAAGTTTGAGTAAACTCCTGGAGTTGGTGATGGACAGGGAGGCCTGGCGTGCTGCGATTCATGGGGTTGCAAAGAGTCGGACACGACTGAACAACTGAACTGAACTGAACTGATATATATATGAAAAGATTTATTATAGAAATTGTCTCGCACAGTTATGGAGGCTGAGAATTCCACAGTCTGCTGTCAGCTAGCTAGAGAACCGGGAAAGCCAGTGGTATAATTCAGTCCAAATCCTAAGCCAGAAAACCAGGGGTGCTGGTATAAATCCTGAAGTTCAAAGGCCCAGGAACCAGCATCACAATAAAATGTTTGAGGGTAGGAAAAGATGGATGTCCCAGCTCAAAAAGAGAAATAATTCTCCCTTTGCCTTTTTGTTCCTTTCAGGTCCTCCCACCAAACTGGTGAGAATGGATGTCTTTACTCAGTCAGGAACCTACTGAAGTACAGCTTTGCATGTCATTAGGGCACCAGCCAGAAGCATATTGCTGCAACATTCCAGACCCACATAGGAGTAGGCCAAGAAAGACAGTGCAAAAGTAAAATCTTCCCTGAAAATTGGTACATCTGGTTGTTCACTTTGCTTAGAAGGAGAAATGGCTTAAGGTATGGCTCTACACTGTCTGATGTTCAGGAACTAGGAAAGAAAATAATTTGTAGTACTGGTGACAAGAAGGTTTGGGAGGAGTAATATGTAGTTGAACCTCTAGGAATAGCCAGAGAGTGTGAGTACATTTGTGCTTCATATAAATGCCCAACAGAGCATGTTAGCTGTGATGAAGGCTCTCACTGATCATGTGAACAAGGTGACTTACCTAAGAATGTCAGCCGGCCCCACCCTGAATCTTGCTCAGTGGCCCATATACAAAGTGGCCATAGTTGCAGGGACAGAGGCTCTTCATAGGCTCAATTACATGGGCGTCCCCTCACCCAGGCTGATGTAGTTGTCAGATCAGTTGAGTGTCCAACCCCAACTTGCCAATAGCAGAGGCCAATACAAAACTCTTGATATGTGCCATTTCCTTCTGGGAGGAGGGTTCCAACCAGCCATCTGGTGGCACATTAATTACATTGGACCCCTTCCATGATAGAAGGGGCAGGAATATGGACTTGCCTTCCCTAACTGCAACACTGCAGCCAGCACCACTCTCGAGGGCATACAATTGTGATATCCCACACAACACTGCTTCTGACTAAGGAACTTCTTTTACAGAAACAGGCAGAAAAGAGTTAAACAGAATTCACCCTCATCATACCTTACCCTCCATCATCTAAAATGGTGAATTGCCTATTCAACCTCCATTTGTAAGTATTTTCTTCACATCCTCTTGATTTGGGCCTCTGCTGATTTAAAACTCTGATTATTAGTCTACCAGTAGAAATAACAGTGATTCTGTTGAATAGATTGTTGAGGTTGCAACCTAGCCATTTGAGCTTAATGAATCACTGGGCCAGCATGCAAAATATGGGTTTGATTGGTGTGATTGATCCTGATCATCAAGGGGATGTTTGGCTTCTCTCACACAATGCATGCAGGGAAAATTAAGCCTGAAACTCTGTGGCTCCTCTTGAAACTGGAATATTCAGTGGTCAAAGTTAATGAAAGATTACAGCCACATCACATAGGCAAGACCACTGAAAGCTCAAACCTCTGAGTAATGAAGCTTTACCTCTGCCCACTGGGCAAAAAGAACTCAATAGCTGAGAAACTTACTGAGGGCAAGAGAAAATGGAATAAGTAATGGAAGAAAGAAATTATATTCAGTTCAGTTCAGTCGCTCAGTCGTGTCTGACTCTTTGCGACCACGCAGCATGCCAGGCCTACCTGTAAACTCCCGGAGTTTACCCAAACTCATGTCCATCAAGTCGGTGATGCCATCTAGCCATCTCATCCTCTGTTGTCCCCTTCTCCTCCTGCCCCCAATCCCTCCCAGCATCAGAGTCTTTTCCAATGAGTCAACTCTTCGCATGAGGTGGCCAAAGTACTGGAGTCTCAGCCTCAGAATCAGTCCTTCCAATGAACACCGAGGACTGGTCTCCTTTAGGATGGACTGGTTGGATCTCCTTGCAGTCCAAAGGATGCTCAAGAGTCTTCTCCAACACCACAGTTCAAAAGCATCAATTCTTCGGCACTCAGCTTTCTTCACAGTCTGACTCTTACATCCATACATGACCACTGGAAAAACCATACCTTGACTAGATGGACCTTTGTTGGCAATGTGATGTCTCTGCTTTTGAATACGCCATCTAGGTTGGTCATAACTTCCCTTCCAAGGAGTAAGTGTCTTTTAATTTCATGGCTAAAATCACCATCTGCAGTGATTTTGAAGCCCCCAAAAATAAACTCTGACACTGTTTCCACCATTTCCCCATCTATTTCCCATGAAGTGATGGGACCAGATGCCATGATCTCAGTTTTCTGAATGTTGAGCTTTAAGCCAACTTTTTCACTCTCATCAAGAGGCTTTTGAGTTCCTCTTCACTTTCTGCCATAAGGGTGATGTCATCTGTATATCTGAAGTTATTGATATTTCTCCCGGCAATCTTGATTCCAGCTTGTGCTTCTTCCAGCCCAGGGTTTCTCATGATGTACTCTGCATATAAGTTAAATAAGAAGGGTGACAATATACACCTTGACGTACTCCTTTTCCTATTTGGAACCAGTCTGTTGTTCCATATCCAGTTCTAACTGTTGCTTCCTGACCTGCATACAGGTTTGTCAAGAGGCAGGTCAGGTGGTCTGGTATTCCCATCTCCTTCAGAATTTTCCACAGTTTATTGTGATCCACATAGTCATAGGCTTTGGCATACTCAATAAAGCAGAAATAGATGTTTTTCTGGAACTCTCTTGCTTTTCCCATGATCCAGTGGATGCTGGCAATTTGATCTCTGGTTCTTCTGCCTTTTCTAAAACCAGCTTGAACATCTGGAAGTTCACGGTTCACGTATTGCTGAAGCCTGGCTTGGAGAATTTTGAGCATTACTTTACTAGTGTGTGAGATGAGTGCAATTGTGCAGTAGTTTGAGCATTCTTTGGCATTGCCTTTCTTTGGGATTGGAATGAAAACTGACCTTTTCCAGTCCTGTGGCCACTGCTGAGTTTTCCAAATTTGCTGGCATATTGAGTGCAGCACTTTCACAGCATCATCTTCCGATTTGAAATAGCTCAACTGGAATTCCCTTACCTCCACTAGTTTTGTTCATAGTGATGCTTTCTAAGGCCCACTTGACTTCACATTCCAGGATGTCTGGCTCTAGGCGAGTGATCACACCATCGTGATTAGCGTGACCGAGAGTAGCTACGCCTCGCCCAAGGTCAGGGGCAGCGGCCAAGAGGAGCAACCCCACGTTCAAGGAGCGGCAGCTGCGTGGGGGCAGGAGGGCCGAGAGGAGCTACTCCACATTCAAGGTCAGGAGGGGTGGCTGTGAGGAGATACCCCTCGTCCAAGGTAAGGAGCAGCGGCTGCGCTTTGCAGCCAAGGTAAGAGAAACCCAAGTAAGAGGGTAGGTGTTGCGAGAGGGCATCAGAGGGGAGACACACTGAAACCATAATCACAGAAAACTAGTCAGTCTGATCACATGGACCACAGCCTTGTCTAACTCAGTGAAACTAAGCCATGCCGTGTGGGGCCACCCAAGTTGGGAGGGTCATGGTGGAGAGGTCTGACAGAATGTGGTCCACTGGAGAAGGGAATGGCAAACCACTTCAGTATTCTTGCCTTGAGAACCCCATGAATAGTATGAACAGTATGAAGTTATATTAATAAATACCAACTATAGCTTTGTGGCTAGTTTCAGAAACAAAATGGAAATAGTTGTTTATATTTTCCTCATTTTGCAATATGTGTGTGTGTTCTAGATGTGTTAATGTACCCTCTTCACCTTGTCCCCTTATCTAGGGGATGTTGATTGTGACTGAACTTCACAATTTAGTCCACAAATTACAGAATATCAGTATGTGATTATGTTGAACTTAGGAATGAACATGGGTCAATAATCCTAAATTTAGAGCTGGGTGTGATAACTTGTGAGAGTTTGGGCATTCTCTTTTGGGGAAAAGTTGAGTGTGATTTGTTTTGTACAAGGCATAGTTGTTATAGGCTAAACTGAACATCTTTAAAAAAAACTATTTGGCTGCATTGGGTCTTAGTTGTGGCATGTGGGCTTAGTTGCCTCGCAGTATGTGGGCTCCTGGTTCCCTGATTAGGGATTGAACCTGCATCCCTGTGTTGGAAGGCAGATTCTTAACCACTGGACCACCAGGGAAGTCCCTAGAACATTTTATTGTTGTCACCATTGTTATTTAGAATTTTAAGTGTGGAAGAAAATTGAATAGACATTCATCATCATTTAAATCTAATCTGTTACAGAAAATACATTGAATAGCACATTGTTGGATAGCAGAAGCCTATCTTTCATTAATTTAAGTGGGAAAAATATTTCTTAGCTTAGCCAAACCCATTTTCCCAAATGTTACTAAAAGACTCTTAAAAAATCTATATAATCTGCCAAAGTTTTCTGTATAATATAAAGCATTTGTAATCCAACTATCTAGCTATTTAATATTTAAGGAACTCACTAGTTTCTGTCTTTAGGTGCAGTATGTGATGATACTATAAAGTATAGGATATGAATTACACTCTTCCACATTGCAGGAAACACATTCTGTAATATTATTACACTATAATGTTGCTGCTGCTAAGTCGCTTTAGTCGTGTCCGACTCTGTGCGACCCCATAGACGGCAGCCCACCAGGTTCCCCGGTCCCTGGGATTCTCCAGGCAAGAACACTGGAGTGGGTTGCCATTTCCTTCTCCAAGGCATGAAAGTGAAAAGTGAAAGTGAAGTCGCTCAGTCGTGTCCAACTCTTAGCGACCCCATGGACTGCAGCCCACCAGGCTCCTCCATCCATGGGATTTTCCAGGCAAGAGTACTGGAGTGGGGTGCCATTGCCTTCTCCGACACTATAATGCTACAGTAATCTAATAGTGTGGTATTGAAGAAGAAATAAATACGCATATCAGTGGAATAGAAGAGAGCCCAGAAATAGACCTACACACATATGGCTAACTGATTTTTCACAAAGATGAAAAAGCAGTTAAATAGAGAAAAGACAGCCTTTCAACATATGTGTTGAAATAATTGAACATCAATAGACAAAAAAAGAAAAACTGTCTCGACTTAAAAATAATACTTTATTTAAAAAGTAGTCTGAACTGGATGATAAATCTAAATGTAAAACATAAAGTATAAAAAGCTTTAGAAGAAAGCACAGGAAAAAATCTGTATGACCTGGGATTAGGCAAAGAATGAGTAAGCATGACACAAAAGCACAATCCATGAAAAAAATTGATGAACATTATCAAAATTAAAAACTTGTGCTCTTTAGAAGTCACTGTTAAGGAAATGAAAAGACAAAGTACTGTCAAGAACTTGATGGTATGAGATTTTATCATACTTAGAAGTTTAAAAAGCTAACCTGTTTCATTGGTACTGGCAAAAGACTCTTGGGTCTGACACAAATGACCTTATTGCTCCTGGCAAAAGCCATAGCTAGAGGATCAGCATGATGCTCATGTTGGTCCCTCATGCTCCCCGAGTCCCACGGAGGTGATGCAAAGCCTCTATTGTGGATGTTAGGACACACAGGGGCTACATTACAGCAGAGGGACAGTGGGCGTGGTGAATACACTGCTTTTATAACAAGTGTAAGCAAGCCCTTTCTGTCTAGGGGAAGACATCACCTCATTCATCAAGGCTGTTTGCTCTGATCTAAACACAATCCTGAAAAAGTCCAGGTAAAGAGAGTCAGTGTTTCCAGTCTTGGCCAGCCCATCAGAAAGATGTGCAGTGGCACTAGTGGCCCATGGTGACTGTCTCTCCCAACATTCTTGGCCAAATTTGATTGTTTTGCATGAATATGCCACCTTAATCTGACCAAGAGAGTGTGGGATCAAATCTGTTGAGTTTGTCTCATAAAATGTTTTCACCAGAACTCCAAGCTGCAGGATGAGACTGCCTAGCAGTAGTCACCTCATCCACCCCTCCCAGAGTCCTCAGATCAGATCAGTCGCTCAGTCGTGTCCGACTCTTTGCAACCCCATGAATCACAGCACGCCAGGCCTCCCTGTCTATCACCAACTCCTGGAGTTCACCCAGACTCACGTCCATCGAGTCAGTGATGCCATCCAGCCATCTCATCCTCTGTTGTCCCCTTCTCCTCCTGCCCCCAATCCCTCCCAGCATCAGGGTCTTTTCCAATGAGTCAACTCTTTGCATGAGGTGGCCAAAGTATTGGAGTTTCAGCTTCAGCATCAGTCCTTCCAAAGAACACCCAGGACTGATCTCCTTTAGAATGGACTGGTTGGAGCTCCTTGCAGTCCAAGGGACTCTCAAGAGTCTTCTCCAACACCACAGTTCAAAAGCATCAATTCTTCGGTGCTCAGCCTTCTTCACAGTCCAACTCTCACATCCATACGTGACCACAGGAAAAACCATAGCCTTGACTAGACGGACCTTTGTTGGCAAAGTAATGTCTCTGCTTTTGAATATGCTATCTAGGTTGGTCATAACTTTCCTTCCAAGGAGTAAGCGTCTTTTAATTTCATGGCTGCAATCACCATCTGCAGTGATTTTGGAGCCCCCCAAAATAAAGTCTGACACTGTTTGCACTGTTTCCCCATCTATTTCCCATGAAGTGATGGGACCGGATGCCATGATCTTCGTTTTCTGAATGTTGAGCTTTAAGCCAACTTTTTCACTCTCCACTTTCACTTTCATCAAGAGGCTTTTTAGTTCCTCTTCACTTTCTCCCATAACCTGCATATCTGAGGTTATTGATATTTCTCCCGACAATCTTGATTCCAGCTTGTGCTTCTTCCAGCCCAGCATTTCTCATGATGTACTCTGCATAGAAGTTAAATAAACAGGGTGACAATATACAGCCTTGACGTACTCCTTTTCCTATTTGGAACCAGTCTGGTGTCCCAGAGTCCTAGTCTCACCTAACTCTGAATAAGTCCCAGCAGGGAGCACTTGGTCTTCTTTTACACACTAAGGATATAGTCTCAGGCCAGACACCCATAACAGCCCACAAAAAGGAGTTTAGATTATCCTGACAATCTTTAGTATCATTGCCAATAATTATAAGGGCCAAAAAGCAATCTCTATTCCCAATGGAGAGAGGCCATGGCTCACTTCCCCCCACATACAAACATATAACCCAAAAGGGCACAGTTCAGGATTTGTTGCCACCATTATACTGCTTTTCTCAAGCCATATGGGCAGTGTCATCAGGTATTTGCAGCCTCAGTCTTCATACATGACATAACTCAAGGCCACTTGGGTGTCAAGAGAAGCATATGAATCCGAATTAGATTGAAACGTTATACTGGATCATGTGTTTATACATGTTCACTTTCAGGGGATGCTGTTGATGGCATTAGGTATAACAAAATAGTTCTAGACCTGTGATAACCACGTGAGTTTTTCTGGTTTCATAGAACATGGAAGGGGATTACAATATTAAGCAGCAAGTCAGATTGCCAGTGCAGCTGCTGCCTGACTTAGGTGACAGTGCTGGATCCAGGGGACAAAGACAGCATTAATCACCCTCCATCCTTGGAGGTCTAAGGTGTTCTCTGTCAAGGTGCTGGGGGTTGGTAATTTCCCTTTTCTGTCACATGATTGGGGTGTCCCTTCCTAATACCTATAGCTTCACTTTTTCTCCAGTCATCCCTTGCTTGTATGCAGAACTTTCATCCTGGCCATTGCACAGGAGGCAGCCAAGTGATCTCCTTCTGGGGACAGCTGCATTCAGTGCCCAAATTGCCCCACTAAGGTGTGTGGACCAAGCAGAAGTAGAGTCATAAGACATTCCAATGCTTAACAATATCAGATACTAATGGATGGTAGGATGTGTGGAATGGTCATCAAATACTTTGACTATTGGTACATTACTGGGTGACATTTGAGGGGGAAAAAAGATGTACTATTTGTCATGCTGCAGAGGGACTGGAGAACTGAAAATGTAACACAGATAAGACTCACAGAAGCCATATGGTACAGTTGAAGTCAAGTGATCAGGCTGAAACAGCAACACATAACCTTAAAAGGTGTCAAAAGTGATGAGACCATGGGTGGCATTGAGGGGGACAGTAAAAGGTCTCATTTAGTCAATCTGTCAGGAGGGAGCAAAGTCAATTCCCCATGCATTGTGGCTCCCATTGTTGCAAACAAACAGGCCAACTTTTGACCAAAGTCACAAATCTGGCACATAGTAGTAGCTTCTGTGTCAGAAACAGAGTCCTTTAGTTTGTGCCTAGTCCCCAGTGCCAGATGTGTTGCCACGTCTGATCGCATTGTGTCAGTGCAGCCTTGGTCAGCAGCTTAATTTTAGTTGGTCTCCCAGGTGGTCCATCGGTTAAGGATCTGCCTGCCTGGAGCTCACACCCGGTGCTCTGTGACAACCTAGAGGGATGAGATGGGGTAGGAGGTGGGAGGGAAGTTCAGGAGGGAGGGGACACATGTATGCCTATGGCTGATTCATGTTGATGTATGGCAGAAACCAACACAATATTGTAAAGCAATTATCCTCCAATTAAAAGCAAGTTAAAAAGAAGTAAAGGAAAAAAAAAGAGAATCTGTCTGCAAATTCAGGGGACATGGGTTTGATCCCTGGTCTGGGAAGATTTGGCTCTAGAGCCTGAACTACTGAGCCCATTGGGCCACAACTACTGAAGCCCTTGTGCCCTAGAGCCCATGCTCTGCAACAATAGAAGCCACCACAATGAGAAGCCTGCTTACTGCAACTAGAGAGTAGCCCCTGCTCGCCGCAACTAGAGAAAAAACCCAAGCAGCAATGAAGACCCAACACAGCCAAAGAAGAGAAAAGAACAGATCTCCTTTACTGTAGGCATCCCTATGAGTGAGCCAGACATTCTCATTAACACCCACAGTTTGTCTTTCCATAGTTTACAACCCCCCACCCCAAGAGGTGTCTTTTATCTGCCAGTCTGTAGTCTTTGAACTGACAGATTGAATGGCCAAGCCATTAGCAACAGCCCCAGAGCCAGTAAAAGTATAACAAGTTTCAAGGGGCGGGTTGACCAAATTGATGAGAACAGCCTTGAATTCTGCCCATTGAGCACAAGTGTTCCCTCCCTGTTGAGAAATCTGTATGCAGATCAAGAAGCAACAGTTAGAACCAGACATGGAACAACAGACTGGTTCAAAATTGGGAAAGTACAGCAAGGCTGTACATTGTCACCCTGCTTATTTAACTTATATGCAGAGTACATCATTTGAAATGCTGGGCTGGATGAAGCACAAGCTGGAATCAAGATTGCTTGGAGAAATATCAACAACCTCAGATATGCAGATGACACCATCCTTATGGCAGAAAGCAAAGAAGAACTAAAGAGCTTCTTAATGAAGTTGAAAGAGGAGAGTGAAAAAGCTGGCTTAAAACTCAACTTTCAGAAAACTAAAATCATGGCACCTGGTCCCATCACTTCATGGCAAATAGATCAGGAAACAATGGAAACAGTGACTTTATTTTCTTGGGCTCCAAAATCACTGCAGATCGTGACTGCATCCATGAAATTAAAAGATGCTTACTCCTTGGAAAAAAAACTGTCCAACCTAGACAGCATCTTAAAACTCAGAGACAGTACTTTGCCAACAAATGTCCATCTAGTCAAAGCTATGGTTTTTCTAGTAGTCATGTATGAATGTGAGAGTTGGACTATAAAGAAAGCTGAGCACCAAAGAATCAATGCTTTTGAACTGTGGTGTTGGAGAAGACTCTTGAATGTCCCTTGGACTGCAAGGAGAGCCAACCAGTCCATCCTAAAGGAAATCAGTCCTGAATATTCATTGGAAGGACTGATGCTGAAGCTGAAACTCCAGTTGTTTGGCCACCTGATGTGAAGAACTGACTCATTGGAAAAGAGCCTGATGCTCAGAAAGATTGAAGTCAGGAGAAGGGTATGAAAGAGGATGAGATGGCTGGATGGCATCACCAACTCAGTGGACATGAATTGAGCAAACTCTAGGAGTTGATGATGGATAGGAAAGCCTGGCATGCTGTAGTCCATGGGGTCACACAAACAGTTGGACACGACTGAGTGACTGAAGTGAACTGAGCTGAACTGAGCACAAGCATGATAACGTTGCAGTTAAGGCTGTTGATTTGGAAAATTCTAATGTCATCAATACCACAGAAACTTCGGACCTCAGAGAATAAAGGCACTTACAGTGAATGCTGACACACATGCCCTTCTTCCCCCACCATGGGTGGCAAATAGCAGGGGAGTTTGTCCCAGTAGTGCCTCTCTACCTTTGTAAGTGCCCTGAATGGAAGTATCCCCTTTGACTTTTTTTTTTTTTTTTGGCTGCCCTGCAGGGCATGTGGGATCTTAGTTTCGCCCTATCAAGGATGGACCCTGCGATCCCTGCATTGGAAGCTCGGAGTCTTAACCACTGAACTGCCAGGGGAGTCCCTCTGCTGACTCTTTGTGAGCATTTTTAGTACAGTACAAGCCATTTAACACACCAGTTTCCTTGTACATTTTCACATCAGTAGACTGAATTGGCACAGAGTGCTCTAACCGCAAGATCACTTGAACTGTTTTCCTTCGCCTAGAGTTTTACTCAAGCTCTACCAGTTGAGTTCAGGCTCTTTTTGTTCCCCTGTGGGAACACAGACCAAGTTGTTTAGCACCTGCACTTCCGCAGTTATAACCGCAGCTCTGGGCAGCTCCTGGCATGGATGGAGGGAAAATGGGGAGGGAAGTGGGCTGGAGGAGGCCAGCCTTTTTCTTTGTCTCCTAGCACTAGGAGTAGCTTCCCTCCACCCCTAGTACCTTCCAGAGTGCAGTGCTCCGGGAGTTTTCCTTTCTGCCTCTCCACTCGCCACAGCTCTACCCTGGAGACCGCAAGGCCATTGGCCATGCGTGTGCTCAGTGCTTCTCCTGCCAAAGAATTGTGTATGATGGTGGCATGGACGTTCATTGTCAACAGTCATAAAAGTTTGAGTCCCTCCCCCTGCAAGTTCCCTGTGTACTCTTCTTTGTTCTTTAAAGCACCTGGAATCTGGATAGAGGAGGAGGGAGGCATCACGGGGTATATGAAGGGAGAGAGCAGCTCTGCACCAGCAAGCAGGGCTTTCCATTTACTTTCAATTTTGAGTGGCTGCCCACTTGGGCTCAGCTACTGAATCTCTCATGTTTTTCATGACCTACAGCAGTACATCTTCATTTCTGATACTGTTTATTTCAGCTTAGGAGACCCCTTGACTCAGCAACCATATTCCCTTTAACTAGGGATCCAGGGCTGTCCCATTGTCATAATGTTTTGTTCATGATAACGACCCTTCCTGTGCCCTCCCAGAGGAGACGATCAAGAACTAAGATACGAAACTTGTAGAAAAAGAGATTAGACTGGTGGAGGGAGAGAGCATTGGAGGAATGTGGTCAAAAGGTAAAACTTGCAGTTATAAGATAAATGTTAGGGATGTAACATACAACATGATAGTATAATTGACACTGCTATATACTCTTTATATATAGTCCATGAGGTTGCAAAAAGTCCGACACGACTGAGTGACTTTCACTTTCACTTCACTTATACACTTTATGACGGTTGTTAGAGAGTAAATCCTAAGGCATTCTCTTCACAAGGAAAACTGTTTTTCTATTTAATTTTCTATCTATATGAGATGGTGGTTGTTCACTAAACTTACTGTAGTCATCATTTCATGATGTATGTAATTCAAATCATGCTGTACACTTTAAACATATACTGTTTGTATGAGTATTGTTATTATTGTTTAGTTGTTGTTGTTTAGCTGCTCAGTTGTGTCCGACTCTGCCACCCCATGAACTGTAACACACCAGGCTTCCCTGTCCTTCACTATCTCCCCAAGTTTGCTCAAACTCATGTCCATTGAGTCAGTGATGCCATCCAACCATCTCATCCTCTGTCGTCCCCTTCTCCTCCTGCCCTCAATCTTTCCCAGCATCAGGGTCTTTTCCAATGAGTCAGTTCTTCGCATCAGGTGGCCAAAGTATTGGACCTCAGCATCAGTCCTTCCAATGAATATTCAGGGTTGATTTCCTTTAGGATTGACTTATTTGATCTCCTTGCTGTCCAAGGCTCTCAAGACTTCTCCAGCACCACAGTTTGAAAGCATCATTTTTTTGACATTCAGCCTTCTTTATGGTCCAACTCACATTCATACATGACTACTGGAAAAACCATAGCTTTGACTACATGGACCTTTGTCAATAAAGTGATGTCTCTGCTTTTTAATACACTGTCTAGGTTTGTCATAGCTTTTCTTCCAAGGAGCAAGCATCTTTTAATTTCATGGCGTCAGTCACTGTCCACAGTGATGTTGGAGCCCAAGAAAATAAAATCTATCAATGTTTCCACTTTTCCCCCATCTATTTGCTATGAAGTGATGGGACCAAATGCCATGATCTTAGTTTTTTGAATGTTGAGTTTTAAAGCCATTTTTTTCACTCTCCTCTTTCACCTTCATCAAGAGGCTCTTTAGTTCTTCTTTGCTTTCTGCCATAAGGGTGGTGTCATCTATGTATCTGAGGTTGTTGATATTTCTCCCAGCAATCTTGATTCCAACTTGTGAGTCATATGGCCTGGAATTTTGCATAATATACTCTGCATATAAGTTAAATAAGCAGGGTGACAATATATAGCCTTGCCGTACTCCTTTCCCAATTTTGAACCAGTCCTTTGTTTCATGTCTAGTTCTAACTGTTGCTTCTTGACCTGCATACAGGTTTCTCAGAAAACAGGTAAAGTGGTCTGGTATTCTCATCTCTTTAAGAGTTTTCCACAGTGTGTTGTGATCTACACAGTCAAAGGCTTTAGAATAATCAATGAAGCAGAAGTAGATGTTTATTTTGGAATTCCCTTGCTTTTTCGATGATCCAGTGGATGTTGGCAATTTGGTTTCTCTGGTTTCTCTGCCTTTTCTAAATCCAGCTTGAACATCTGGAAGTTCTCGGTTCACATACTGCTGAAGCCTAGCTTGAAGGATTTTGAGTATAATCTTGCTATCATGTGAAATGAGTGCAGTTGTATGGCACTTTGAACGTTCTTTGGCATTGCCTTTCTTTAGGAGTGCTGGATGTCAATTATATCGCAATAAAACCAGGGGGAATAAGGACCAAGGTATCTGGTAGATGAATTTCTGTGTCTTAATTGAAAATTCCCTAGAGAATGATGACTTCTGAAATGAATTCAGTTCAGTTCAGTTCAGTCACTCAGTTGTGTCCGACTCTTTGCGACCCCATGAATAGCAGCACGCCAGGCCTCCCTGTCCATTACCAACTCCTGGAGTCTACCCAAACCCATGTCCATCGAGTCGGTGATGCCATCCAGCCATCTCATCCTCTGTCATCCCCTTCTCCTCCTGCCCCAAATCCTTCCCAGCATCAGGGTCTTTTCCAATGAGTCAACTCTTTGCATGAGGTGGCCAAAGTATTGGAGTCTCAGCCTCAGCATCAGTCCTTCCAATGAACACCCAGGACTGGTCTCCTTTAGGATGGACTGGTTGGATCTCCTTGCAGTCCAAGGGACTCTCAAGAGTCTTCTCCAAAACCACAGTTCAAAAGCATCAATTCTTCGGCATTCAGCTTTCTTCACAGTCCAACTCTCACATCCATACATGACCACTGGAAAAACCATAGCCTTGACTAGACGGACCTTTGTTGGCAAAGTAATGTCTCTGCTTTTTAATATGCTATCTAGGTTGGTCATAACTTTGCTTCCAAGGAGTAAGTGTCTTTTAATTTCATGGCTGCAATCACTATCTGCAGTGATTTTGGAGCCCAGAAAAATAAAGTCTGATACTGTTTCCACTGTTTCCCCATCTATTTCCCATGAAGTGATGGGACCAGAATGCTGAAATTAATACTAAGTCATAAGAAAAGTAGATAGTTGAAGCAAACTATTGCCTAGAAGCTAATACCCTTTCCTTTGAGATGGTACCTATGGGACCCAGGGAGGGGAGAGAAAGAAAAAAAGAACTCAGGGACCAATCAGGTGGCTTGTTTCAATCCTGCATCTCAGCACATAGCCTCTAATTCAGCTTAAAATGGGAAACAGAATCTCACAAGCAGCACAGTTACGGAGACTGACCCAGAGTGGACTTCCTTCCTTTGAATGGACTCCATGAGGAACTGGAGCTTTGGTACCAGCAGCTGCCCCTTGCACCCATCCGCCTCCTCGGGGAGTGCAGACGAATTTGGGTAAGTCTCTCCTTGTTCTTGACTCTCCTGTATTGATTGAGATTCTGAGTTTATTTGGTGGTGGAGCAGGTTACCTGCCCCCTCCTAGTAGGAAATATACTGGGGGCGGGGGCAGGTGAAACATCCGGGCATACCCACTCATGGTCTAGACACTGAGTGGGGCTCGGTTGAAAGATACTGAGGAATTCCCACCCAGTCAAAAGATGCTAGGTAGGGGGCTGGCTGAAGGATGCCAAGAGCATTGCCCACCCAATGGAAAGGTAGTGGGTAGGGGGGCTCGATTGGGAAAAAAATCGAGGAATACCTGGTGCTCGGCTGAAAGATGCCCAGGTCGCTCCATTGTAGGGGACTGAATGGTCTTGGATAAGCGGTTAAGTAAGAGCCTGATCTGACACTTTTCCTCAATTTGACTGCCTTTATAGAATTTGTCAGGATAAAAGTGAGGAAAATACATGAGAGCTTTATTGTGAAGAAAAGGGACAAGACTCCTCCCAGCTGGTTTTGGTTTTCTCAGGTGACTGAGAAATTTATGGGAGTGGTGGAGGCCTAGTCCTCACATCGTCCAGTGGGCCCATAGGGAAACACACTCATTAATTAAAATACTTGCTCATCCGGGGGTCGCACATAAGAACTGGCCATTCAGCGACCTGAGAAGACATGGTGGTCTTAGATTGCTGGAGGCAGAATCTGAGACAAATAAGACGAGCTGAAACGACTCTGGGGTAATTCCTGGAAGAGTTAGGCTCACAAGCAGCACATGGGCCCACTACACAAGTTCACTAGTGATCTCTCAACAGAAATAAAGGGGTGTCAGAAAGCCAGCCTCTGACTAACACTCTAGCCAGGTTCATGTAGAATACATACGGAGCTCATACTTGCAAGTACCTAGTTAATTGGAGAAATTATACTAAAAGAGATCTCAACCTAAAATGGCCAAATTTGGGTCCTTTTGCTATTCTAAAATTGATATTTTTACATGAACAATTAGAAAAGGCCAGCTGTGCTTTGAGTGGTATCTAGAAGCTTCTAAAACAAGAAATGATAGAGTAACTTCTTTGCAGAAGACTTTGCCAGGTTGCAGGTCTAATTGAACTGGGAAGTCACGTTTGGCATTTATGCCATTTGGCTTTTGATTTTTGGGCATCACTTTACCATCTTTTGGGGGCACTCTTGTCACTTGGCTTTTGATTTCTGGGCATGTCTTTGCCTTTTGTTTCATTTGGAGTGTGACTCCTGGCTGGTGAAGTTCTGGTTTGGTTTGGTTTGGTTTGTTGGTTTGGTTTGAGTGCACAGACATCTGGTACAAACTGTTCGAGCTAATATGTGAATTAAGGTTCCACACCCGACCTGGGAACCCCTTGGGAAAATATTTTTAAATGATTAGTCAATCTATAGCTATGATACAATGACAAGAAAAATGGCCTGAAACTATTAGATCTTTATTGACATAGGATAGGAAAATGAACTGAAGTTCCCTTATGTCCAGGACTTCCTCCTGTAATCAACAGCCTGGGGCTGATCAAACCAAAACCCCTACTTCCCCAGAGGGACAATCCCTGCTGAGACCAATCTGCCCTTGTTATCAGGGCCGAGTTGAGCACTATCTGGTCTAAATTTTGGCTATAAAACTATGGTCACAAAAAAATACAATTTTTGACAATGTGGTCACAATGTTCTTTAGACTCCAGAGGAAGCTTGAAGAAAAATTATCCTTTAAGAGTTCTTGCCCTGAGGAAATAATTCCTCCTATACCTTTAGACCAGATCTCTCTGGATCTAGACCATATCTAATTCCTGAAACCAAAAGGAACAAAAAGGGGAACAAAGCCTTTTAAAATCTTACTCCAACCATTTTTTATGCATAACTAAGTTTGGAAAACAAAGCTATAGGATCTCGTGTCTGTTTGGATGTATGTATGTCTCAGTGTGTGTCTTTGTTTCTTTTGATAATATTGCTGTTGCTGAGATCACTTTGTAAATGAGCTCTAATCTAATTGGCCTTAAACAAAAAAGTAAAACTCAATCCAATTGTTTGGTTGTGGCCAATTACCTATGTCTACCTATGTCTAGTACTTCTGGGTTACCTTGGTGGATTTCTGTTCTCTAGGGATACCCACTAGGAAATTTATTTTAGATGAGTGTTCAATCCTGTTTTGTCTTCATGATATTACTAAATGGGATTCTCTCACCTGGCCAATTAATAATACTTGCTCTGGGGGTGCTGGCCATAGATTTAAGTTTTCTCTTAGGGTCATTTAAACTCAGAGTGATGATCTAAGTCTCAATTTAAAAAATTAACCTCTCATCTATGAAAAGGAAAATTCCCACAATTATGGGGTGGATCTACATGGTTAATATCAGGCTATGGCCATTTAAAAGCTCCTTTATGTTGGGAAGGGTTAAATCATACTAAAAATGATCAACCTGGTAATCATGAGACAAGCCTGGGTGCTTTATGAACTATGTCTATTATTACCCTTAGAGAGAGTGATTGGTATGGAACTCAGTGGATTTGTGGAACTAATTTATGGCCTTCACATCTATAGGGATGGATATGACGGTGTAGCCTGGGATTCCCATGAATTTAAGGTCATACATGTTAATGCGAATTAGAGGTAACCCTAACCAATCTACCATTGGTATGACCCCAATGGGTCAAAGATCTATATTCTACTGGTATGACAATTTAGTAGCTTGTGCATGTGTGTGTGTGTGTGTGTGTGTGTGTGTGTGTGCCTTCAATGCGGTTGGAGGATGTAATTGACCATATCTAAGCCTTAACAACTTTCATAAGCTTTAAATGATAGTAATTGCGCTATTAGCCTATTGAATTCTGAGATCTCTATGATAAGAAATGCATTGCTACACAACTGCAAGGCCCTTGACACCTTACAGCATCTCAGGGAGATATCTGTGCTATAATTCAAACTGAATGCTGTATTTTCATACCTGGTAAATCCTTTAATGTAACACATTTGAACCACATGAAAAATCAGATTTCTGCTTTAAGTCTTGATGATCTTTTTTTTAAAAAAATTGGTGTGGGAGGCTCATGGCTAAAATATTTACTTTTAATTCCACTAAGATGACACCACCCTTATGGCAGAAAGTGAAGAGGAACTAAAAAGCCTCTTGATGAAAGTGAAAGAGGAGAGTGGAAAAGTTGGCTTAAAGCTCAACATTCAGAAAACTGAAATCATGGCATGTTGTCCCATCACTTCATGGGAAATAGATGGGGAAACAGTGTCAGACTTTATTTTGGGGGGGGCTCCAAAATCACTGCAGCTGGTGACTGCAGCCATGAAATTAAAAGACGCTTACTCCTTGAAAGGAAAGTTATGACCAACCTGGATAACATATTAAAAAGCAGAGATATTACTTTGCCAACAAAGGTCTGTCTAGTCAAGACTATGGTTTTTCCTGTGGTCCTGTATGGATGTGAGAGTTGGACTGTGAAGAAAGCTGAGCACCGAAGAATTGATGCTTTTGAACTTTGGTGTTGGAGAAGACTCTTGAGAGTCCTTTGGACTGCAAGGAGATCCAACCAGTTCACCCTAAAGGAGACCAGTCCTGGGTGTTCATTGGAAGGACTGATGCTGAGGCTGAGACTCCAATACTTTGGCCACCTCATGCGAAGAGTTGACTCATTGGAAAAGACCCTGATGCTGGGAAGGACTGGGGGCAGGAGGAGAAGGGGACGACAGAGGATGAGATGGCTGGATGGCATCACCGACTCAATGCACATGAGTTTGGGTGAACTCTGGGAGTTGGTGATGGACAGGGAGGCCTGGCGTGCTGTGATTCATGGGATCGAAAAGAGTCGGATACGACTGAGCATGAACCGCAAAGGTGTGCTGAGTGAAAGAAGCTAGTCACTAAAGTTGCGTTCTATATGATTCCATTTATATGACTTTCTTGAAAAGATAGAACTACAGTTATGTAGAGATCAGTGGGTGCCAGAGTATATTGCTAGGGGGAGGGTATCAGTATAAAGGGATTGTAGAAGGGAGTTCTTTGGGGAGTGATAACACTACTGTATAAAGAGACTATTAAAACGCATAGAACTGTATGCCCTCCTCCCTCGCTAAAACCCCTACTTTTCCTAGCTTCCCTTGCTGCTAAGTTTTAGACATTTAACTTAGGTTCTGCCAATCTGATGCTAGTGATTTCTAAGTTCTCCCTCGCCTCTCCACCAGAGTTGGTACAAGAAGCCCAACCTAGAGTCTGTTCCACTGTCTTTCCCACAGATTATAACCTAATATATCTATAATATGTATTTGCTAATTTAAACTAGTTGAGTGGATTCTGTTGTGTAAAAGCAAGAATGATTATTGACATATCTATGTATCACTGATGGTACTGTGCAATTCCAGCCCATGTCCTGCTTCTTGAACATACCATTGAACCATGATAATCAGTTATTAACCATGGCAAGCCACCATTTTCAGAGAGGATCATTTGGATGTCCTTTTAAAATGGCTAAAGGAGGAGCTGTGAATCCTTGCATGCCAAGTACTCCATAACAATTCCTTAGCACCTGGAATGGTGAAATATTGATTCTAGGTAGATTGGTCAGCTAATTGCAAAGAAGGTTCCAACAATTCCTTCCACTGCTAGACGTGCAGCCCTTTGCACTGGGACTATGCCAGTCTTTCCATCAAGAAGGGGAGTCTATTTCTCTACCCTCTTGAATCTGAGCTGGTCTGTGACTTGGCCTTGACCTATAGAATGTGGTGGGGGGGGGCAGATACTGTAGGAGTTCTGAGCCTAGTCAAGGAGGCTCTTGGAACCTTGAAACCTCCATATCTGGAAGCCTGGAAGCTTAAATCTCCTGGAGAACTCTGAAATATATAGACTCCTGAGCCACTCTTCAAGCAGAGCTCCTGAGCACGAGTTCAGGAAGGCATGTCTACCCCACCCACAACTCCATCCCCACCCCAAAAGCTAGCCTGGAAAATACTGACATGTTATCTGCATGTGACACAAAGGACCAATAGCTCTTGACCCTATCCTCTCCAAGGCCCCACACTGCTGGCAGCAGGGGCAGTAACTGGGAGTTTTCCAGGAGGGCAGAGCAAAGTCCCTGAGTGCTATATGGGCATATATGAATGTAAACCATCCAAAAGCTGTCCTCAGACAGCAGGGCACAGAGGAAGGAGCATCTGGGCTCTCTCCAATACACATTTTGCAGGCTGGCCACTCTTTTCTAATTCTTGCTCCCTGTCAAAGTTGTCTTGCAGGTTCACTCTCACCAGAACAGAACTTTGTTTTGTGTGCATGAGTAGACAGAACTGAGGAAAGAAAGAGTCCACACTGTGGGTGGCTCAGGCCCTGCTCTTCTATCCTACATGAGGCAGTTCCATCCATCTTGGCCTATGAGATCCCCTCTGCTCTATCCTGTGGGCTTGTGATTGGCGTCAGATACCACTGAAGCCTTATGGTCTGCTGACAAAGGTGTTCTCCTTGACCAAACTCTAGCTAGTCTCCTCTGAGCCCTCTTCTCACTTAAGCCTCAATCTTGGTCAATAAAGATGTGAACAAACACTAAAATAGTTTTTAACAGCTCACGGTCTCCTCCCAAGGATGATCTTAGTCCCCTTCAAAGTGCCTGTGTTAGAAACCTCAAGGCTACCAAAATAGACTGTTTCTTCCAGACAGCAGCAGAACATAGGGTCCCTTTCTCCCAGGTTCTGTGGGAGGGGAGGACCTAAATATTGACAAGCACCAGTTAATAAACCCAGATGGGTTTCACACTGACTCCCCTCAAACAACTTTCCACTTTTTGTAATTTTTCACTTCCCTGACTCTATTGAACCTTCACTTTCTTCCTTATTCCTTCATTTTCCCTTTAAAAACACCCAGTCATTTCTGTACAAATCAAAGTTCACACTGGAATATTTTCTGTGTTGCAATAGTATGTTACTGATTAAAATCTGTCCTGACCACTTTAGTGTCTGGCTTTGTTTATCTTTGATACTACCACCAACTGCAACTTGTATCCAAATCTTCTGTGTTAGATGCTACTGTTATTCAGATGGCAAGTGCCAAAGGAAAAAGAATGAGGAAAAATGACTGCACACTAGCTGCATGAGTGGGATGAGATTTTAGCCTTCTTTTGCTTCTCACTCAATACAACTATTTCTTTTGATGTCGCTTTGAAGTTGTTTTGCAGCAAGTAAAAAAAAAATTATAGATGTGAAAAAGCATGTTCTCCACCAATACTTTTTTTACAGACCAAATGCCAGTCTAGGATGACAGAGTTGATCCTAAATATGATGAATTGCTGAAGACACTAGAAGGTTAAGTTAACCCTCCAGAACTCATCTTGTCTCCTGGCTACTCAGGAATTCAGGAAAATAGCAGTGACAAGAAAGGTTGTACGGGAGGAATTTTGGAAGCCAAAGGCTTCCTCATTTCACGTTTTCTAAAATAAAACTGCGTACTGTCATTACAGATTTTCGGGCTTGAAGCCTCCTCTCTGTGACTCCGCTTAAGGATGGTGGAAGGGTTCAGGGCTTCTGCTCAGGGACTTGGGCTGATTGCTTCTGCGTGATTCTTATCACAAGCAGTGGTTTATCTTGGTGTATGCACGCGTGTCGCGCCACGCGCCCCCACAGCGCACGCGCCCCCACAGCGCACGCGCCCCCACAGCGCACGCGCCCCCACAGCGCACGCGCCCCCACAGCGCACGCGCCCCCACAGCGCACGCGCCCCCACAGCGCACGCGCCCCCACAGCGCACGCGCCCCCACAGCGCACGCGCCCCCACAGCGCACGCGCCCCCACAGCGCACGCGCCCCCACAGCGCACGCGCCCCCACAGCGCACGCGCCCCCACAGCGCACGCGCCCCCACAGCGCACGCGCCCCCACAGCGCACGCGCCCCCACAGCGCACGCGCCCCCACAGCGCACGCGCCCCCACAGCGCACGCGCCCCCACAGCGCACGCGCCCCCACAGCGCACGCGCCCCCACAGCGCACGCGCCCCCACAGCGCACGCGCAGTGCAATGGAGCGGAGAGAAAGACCCTTAACTGGGTCTGCTGCATTAGTATCTGCTTTCCTGGTGAACTGGGGAACAGACAGGCCACCTCTTAGTGCAAGGCCAGGTGAGCATTTCAGTTGCCAGCCCAGAAAGAATGGCGGAGGCTTTGAATTTGTCCTTTTCAAGATGTAGGATATCGGGTGATTAGGGGAGCAAGGAAAGGGAAGGTTTGTTTGTTTGTTTGTTTTTTTCCCACGCAGATGGCCTTTTCTTCCTCTGGGGGATAGAGAGGGTTTATGAGACAGATTACCTCATTGGTAATTCCAAACATGTTGATTAAAATTACGTTTCTGGGAGAAATTGAAACAATTGGATCATGTATTAAATCTAGTTTCATGAGCTTTGGGGCTTCCCTAATAGCTCAATTGGTAAAGAATCCGCCTGCAGTGCAGGAGAACCCGGTTTGATTCTTGGGTTGGAAAGATCCCCTGGAAAAGGGATAGACTACCCACTCCTGTATTCTTGGGCTTCTCATGAGGCTCAGCTGGTAAAGAATCCGTCTGCAATTCGGGAGACCTGGGTTTGATCCCTGGGTTGGGAAGATGCCCTGGAGAAGGCAAAGACTACCTACTCCAGTATTCTGGCCTGGGGTTTTCTTTTTATCATCAGCTACCCTTTACCCCACCCCCCATCCCACCCCAGTTCACAAAAGAGGAAACGAGTGGCTGATGATCATTTAGAGGGGGAAATGTTTAGCTTCGGGCTTCCCACGTGGTGCTTGTGGTAAAGAAGCTGCCTGCCAATGCAGGAGACACAAGAGATGTGGGTTTGATACCTGGGTTGGAAAGATCCCCTGGAGTAGGAAATGGCAACCCACTCCAGTATTCTTGCCTGGGAAATCCCACGGACAGAGAAGCCTAGCTGGCTACAGCGCATGGGGTAGTCAAGAGTCAGACATGACTGAGCAACTGAACACAGCACATCTCCCTAGAACCTGAGACTGGGGAGAGTGGCATGGTATCTATCTTATTCCCTTCTGGGTTCCCATTGTGTACCAGGTATGACAATGAATCAATGCTCAGTAAATATTTCTTTTACATTTGATTGACAAGGCACAGTTTAAGACACCTGTGAAGAAATATGTTGCCCATCACATTGGCAAAGACTTCAAAAGATAGGACCAGTGTTGCAAATGACAAGATCACAGCAGCATTCTCTCACACTTTGAGAGAGAGTAGAGTTGTCTTTCTGGAAAGCAACTTGGCAATAGGTGTCCAAACCTAAAAGGATTGGTTGGCTTGCCTTTGAGCCAGCAATTCCTCTTCTGGTAATTGATCCCCTAAACTAAAGGGCTTATCAATGGTATTGAAGGGAGAGCAGAGCCTGCCACACCAAAATATGCCCCTTTGGCATATTGATCATTTGGGGCTGGTTATTTCTGAGATGCTACAGACAGAGGAGAAGCTCTGAAAACCAAGTAGAAGTTACTCTTTTATAAGATACCTTTACACTTCTAAGGGAAATCTCCATTTGTAAGGGTGTCTCCTGATCCCAGAAAGAGGGGGTGGGGGATGGATGACTTTATCTCCTGAAACTCTTATCAATGGAGAAAGACTTTAGTCTGCATCATAACTTTACCCTTGTTTACTCTTTCTTTCCTGGTTCCCTCCTGTAACTGCCCCCCACCCCCAACATCTCCTTTTGTCTTTAGCTGGAGATGTTATTTAATGTGGTAGTTTGGGCCATTTGGGCGAGTTACTCAGTTTTCCTAGGTCTCTCCTGTGTATGCAGGAGGTATCTATGTTTTTAAACTTGTTTGTTTTTCTCCTGTGTATTTGTCTTTTATTATGGAGGGGAGAGGGGAGTCTCAGTCAAGAATCTAGAAGGGCAGAGGGAACTTTGTTTTTCCTCTCTATGCATAGAAATTGAACCACAATGAAGTACACTGTCCATGTGTTTTGCAATAATTAAATATGAGAAAGTAATGCCATAGAAGAATAAATAACACCTTGGAAAGATCTTTATAAGATTTTATTTCAATGTAGAAACAAGATAGTATGTGGATAAATGTTACATTTAAATTTTATTTATGTTTAAGTAGATGGGAAAAATAATGTAAGCAAAATGCCATGATGCTCTGAATGGTTATCTGACATACAAGGTATCAGATGGTTTTTATTTTCTACTGTTGGTTTATATATATATTTTCCAAATGTTCTCCACTTTTATAATGAGGCAATTAGAATTAAATAGAGCATCTTTGCCCCCTGGTGGTTTATTCAGTAATGGTCCTTAGTCTGAGGAAGGAATATTGTATCCACTCAGACGGAAGAGCAGATACTACTGCAGGCCTTATTCCCAAGGCAGAACTTTCAAAACTCCCAAATCTTTTGCTAGGACAAGTGGTTGTGTCCTAGAGGAGCAGTGTTGTGAAACTCTCTGTTTCACAACAGAGTTTCATATTGTTCTCATATTGACTGTGTGGGGACTATATGTCCTCAGCTCCCATGAGACAGAAATAGCAGCAGTAGGGAGAGGAAAATAGGTTCAGGGATCAGCGGAGCACTGGAGGCAGGGCCTTTGCCATCAGAAGGCTAAAGAGGGCAGGCCATTGGAGTTGGGGTGGCGACCTTGGGGTTGGAGGAGTGGGGACCCACTAAAGTGGGAGTACAGGGCAGAATGGATTTGGTGACTATCTGTGAATGATCAATAAGAGGGAGAGCACGAAGAGCACTGGGGATGAGTGAGGGATGGTAGTGTGGCAGGACCAAAGGGAGCAGAATACAGGGAAGGTTAAGAGATCTGGGCTGGGCCTATGACCACTGAATCTAGCCAGACAGACTCCTCTGGCCCACGACCTCCCTTGTCATGATGTCAGGGCACCCTCTCTGCATTTCTTAGGGGTTCAGCTTTTACTAGGATCCCCAAAGGAAGAGGAAAATTCCAAAAACAATGGCTTTCAAACTTTCTGTGAGTCATGATTTCAGGGATCCCTTTGAACCCAACTCCTACTACACAGTTTCACGTGAAGGGCCTGGAGCACCCCATAGCATTGATATACTGTTTCATAAACTGCTCTTATCATTTGCTGTTTTGCCATAACTGGAAATGTGAGGAGTTTTTATTTTCTTTTGCTGAATGTGATGCTGACTCACCCCTTACTCTCCAACCTCTGGGCCCATGGATGTGTGTTTATTTTTGTTTTTAGGCTCATTGCTGCTCATATCTGCCTGTTGGAGCACTTTTGTGGCCACTGCAGCTCACCTGATGGAAGGCTTTTGTCACCGAAGTAGGGAGGTCATCTGATTTGGCACCTACAGGAAGCCACCCTGATTGCAGGATTTCCAGCCTTCTCCTACATGTAAATCATCAATAAACATGACGTGACAATTAAGACTGAGTGAGAGATAGCAGAAACAAATGGCAAAACCAAATCTCCAAAGGCCTCAGATATTGGAAATGTCTGCTTTAGTTCAAAGAAGAAATGTATTCTTCCACTCATTTTGTAGACCTAGAAAGTAAAATTGATCTCTTCAGTATATATTTTTTGATTAGTTTTTTAAAAAATACTGATTTATATATTTGCCTGCGCTGGGTCTTAGTTACAGCACACAGGATCTTTGATTTTTATTGCAGCATGTGGGTCTTTGTTATGGCATGTGGGATCTAGTTCCCTGACCAGGAACTGAACCTGGGCTCCCTGCATTGTGAGCTTGGAGTCTTGGCCCTGGAGCACCAGCAAAGTCCTTCTTTGGTGTATTTAAAGAAACTAGAATAACTGGAAACATGAACAAGGAATAAAGGGCTACCCAAAACGACCAGGTTTCTTCTTTCTCTCCTCTCACTGACCAATTCGGTCCAGAAGCATTAGTGGAGGCCAAGCAATGCAGGTGTTTGTGTTGGAGGAGCTTTTGTGATCCTATATTATGTGGTGTTAGCTGAGGGCAGGATGAGAAGAGCTTCCACGTGGGGGATGGTGTCAGGGGCCTGATGTGGGGCGTCAAAGTCCAGGTAAGGCCAGGAGAGCAATTCCAGGGGCAGGGGGTCGTTAGTAGCAGTTGGCCCAGCTTTTTAGAACCTGAGAGGATGTTGACGATATTCATGCAGGGAGGTCTGGAAAGATGTTTCAGGATCTGATGACAGTAAGGATAGCTACATGGGATGGGAAGTAACTTGTAGTTGAATTGTGTCCTACAAAAATTCATATGTCAAAGTCTGCTATAAACTTAGGGTTTGTGTCTCCCCAAAGTTCATATGTGAAATCCTAACCCCACAGTGTGGTGGTATGTGGAAGTAGGGTCTTTGGGAGGTGATTAGGTCATGAGGATGGAGCCTTCATGAATGAGATTAGTGCCCTTAATTCTAAAAGAGACCCCAGAGAGCTCCCTTCCCCCTACTGCCATGTGAGAAAGATGGCCATCTATGAACTAGAAAGTAGGTCCTCATAAGACATGGAATCGGCCCCTGCCTTGATCCTGGACTTCCCAGCTTCCAAAACTGAGAAATCAACTTGTGCTGTTTATAAGCTACCCAGTCTATGGAATCCTGTTATAGCAGCTGGACTGGACTGATAAAATTCTAATTCCTAGTACCTCAGAATGTGAACATAGTTGGAGATAAAGTCTTCACAGAGGTAATCAAGTTAGGATGAGATGATGAAGAGTGGGCCCTAATCCAGTATGACTGGTGTCTTAATGAAAATGGTAAATTTGGACATATAGAGATACATACAGAAGGAGAAGATGGCCAAGGAGAGAGCCATGGAACACATTCTCCCTCACAACTTTTAGAAGGAACCAACCTTGCCAATACCTTGATTTGGGGCTTTGAGTCTCCAGAACTGTGGGATAGCAAATTTTTGTTATTGAAATCACCCAGTTTATGGTACTTGGTTAAGGTAGCCCTTAACACGTGCAGTAGGTTAAGGTAGCCCTTAACAAGTGCAGTAACCCAGCTCAGGGCTTTGGAGCCTGAGCTCTATAAAAGAGAGTCAACAGAGTTGAGGGTGAGGAATGAGCAGGGTAGTGGTGAGGATGGTCTGGTGTGGGTGTTAGAGCCTAAACTGG
Organism: Bos indicus; assembly: GCF_029378745.1. Classification (NCBI taxonomy): domain Eukaryota; kingdom Metazoa; phylum Chordata; class Mammalia; order Artiodactyla; family Bovidae; genus Bos; species Bos indicus. The sequence goes on along the minus strand of NC_091789.1, from coordinate 18,775,487 downwards.
GTAAGAAGGATGTCTAGGCAGGACCCAGCCCAGTCCAGGTTGAGCTGATAAGAAACCAAGCAATGTAGAAATCATTTCATAATGTATGTGTATTTCAAAACATCACATTGCACAACTTAAAATATACAATTCTTATATGTTAATGAGATCTCAAAAACTGCTCCAATATAATATGAATTAGGATGGTGCAATATGCTATAGAGCTACACGAAAGGGGAACCTATCTGTACCTGAAAAATCTACTGGAATCAGCAAAACATATCCTGGTTCCTGCCTCATTTTCCTAGAGTAAAAGGAGACATGGGCCTTTAAGTGCTCTACAGATGCACCTGTCACTAACTCTGGAATATGTTTGGAAAAAAATAGTAACCAACCATAGTGAAGAAGGCTTTCAGTAGCGAAGGGTGGGAGGTTGGATCATGGCAAAAAATGTTAGAGTCTGAAAGATGACGACAGTCTGTGGGAGCAGCTTTGGCCAGAGTGTCTGAGCTTGGGTGAAGTGAGATGGGCGTCCACAGGGAAGGGCGAAACCAGCCTGGACTGTCAGAGCCTAAGTGGGGTGAGCTGAGGGTGGCAAAGGCAGCACTTAAAATCTTTTTAAAATGTGTTGAAACCTCACACTGAGAACTATAAAACAGTACTGAAATGGAGGAAATGTATTCATGTATTTTTTTAATTTATATAGTCTTTTTAAATATATATTTTTGTTTATTTTATTTGACTGTGTCAGGCCTTAGTTGCAGCTTGTGGCATCTTCCATCTTTTTTGCAGCATGTGGGATGTTTAGTTGTGGCATGTAGGAACTAATTCCCTGACCAGGTATTGAACTCGAGCCCCTTGCATTGGGAGCGTGGAGTCTTAACCACTGGACCATCAGGGAAGTCCCATTATATAGTTTTGATGCTTTGACATCTGGGGCCTTGCTGACACTGGAGGGACTGCCCCTGCCAGGGTTGGTCAATTCCTAGAGAGAGTCAAGAACTCACCTGTGAGCATACCTTTCAAAAGCAAGTCAACCAATTCAAAGCCCATACCCCCAGTCACTAATTATCTCCTTTATTGGTCTGTCACACTTAGGGCCACTGTTCACCTGCCCTAATCACACCAGGGCCAGGTACTAGACAACTAGGGACAGCCCCTATGACCCAGAGCCCACTAAAATTATTCAAACTAGCCATGTTCAATCTGCTTAACCTGCCTCACCAGGAGAAACCACAATAAAGGTTCTTGCTTCCCATTTACCTGCTCCTTTTGCCTCCTGACCAACCCAGGGCCTTCCTCATGTGGTTCCTCATGAGGTGCTCCCTCTTCTTGGGAACTGCTACAAACTGTCTTTTCAATGGCAGTCATCTCCTAATCTGTTGGCCTTACCATACCTGAATAATAATAAACTTATGTTAAAAAAGAAGACCTAGATTAAATGGATACATATGCAAAAAATCATGAATTGGAAAGCTCGATATTGTGAAGCGATCTATTCTCCCAAAATAAATATATAGAGGCAACACAATCCCAATGAAAACCTCAGCAGTTTATGCATATGTGTGCATGAAAATCAATATGTTATTTCTGAAATTTATATGGAAATGCAAAGGCCAGGAATAACCAGGACAATCATGTCCTGGATGGCTTATACCAGGAGATATCAAGACCTATTATAAAGCTACAATAATTAACTGCATATTGTATTTGTATGAGGCTAGACAAATTAACCAACAGAACTGAACAGAGATTCCAGGAACAAATCCACATAGATAATCTGATTTGTGATATTACAGGACACTAAAGAAAGGAGGAGCCTGGTGGGCTGCAGTCCATGGGGTCACTAAGAGTCGGACATGGCTGAGCGACTTCACTTTCACTTTTCACTTTCATACATTGGAGAAGGAGATGGCAACCCACTCCAGTGTTCTTGCCTGGAGAATCCCAGGGACGGGGGAGCCTGGTGGGCTGCTATCTATGGGGTCGCACAAAGTCGGACACAACTGACGTGACTTAGCAGCAGCAGCAGCAAAGAAAGGATGTCTTTTTCCAGTCAGTGGTACTGGGTAAATGTGGCAGTCCCCAACCCTTTTGGCACCAGGGATTGGTTTCGTTGAAAACAATTTTTCCATGGATACGGGGGTGGGTGGGGAGATGGTTTGGAGATGATTCAAGCACATTACATTTATTGTGCACTTTATTGCTAATCTAATACCACCGTTGATCTTATAGGAGGTAGGAGGTACTGGTCTGGGGCCCGGAGGCTGGGGACCCTTAATTAGATATCCAAATAGAAAAAAAGTGAATGTTGAACCCTGTCTTACCTTACACAGAAATTAATTCCAAGATGAACTGCTGATGTAAATGTGAAACGTGAAACAGTAGAACTTTCAGGAGAACATCTTTATAATAATGGTCATGGAAAAACTATGCAAAGGTAATGAACAGATTACATGGAAAGACAAAAGAAAAATACTAAAAATGAAAAAGGCTTCACCTTACTGGCAATCAAAGAAATGAAAATGAAATTAATTGACAGGTACCCTTCTTGTTTGTCAGATACAATGGTTATAAAGTAATAGTTTACTTTTAGCGAGGGTGTAATAATATGGGCTGCCTTATAATAAACTGTGGAAAATTCTGAAAGAGATGGGCATATCAGACCACCTGACCTGCCTCTTGTGAAACCTATATGCAGGTCAGGAAGCAACAGTTAGAACTGGATATGGAACAACAGACTGGTTCCAAATAGGAAAAGGAGTACATCAAGGCTGCATATTGTCTCCCTGCTTATTTAACTTCTATGCAGAGTACATCATGAGAAACGCTGGGCTGGAAGAAGCACAAGCTGGAATCAAGATTGCCAGGAGAAATATCAATAACCTCAGATATGCAGATGACACTACCCTTATGGCAGAAAGTGAAGAGAAACTAAAAAGCCTCTTGATGAAAGTGAAAGAGGAGAGTGAAAAAGTTGGCTTAAAGCTCAACATTCAGAAAACTAAGATCATGGCATCTGGTCCCATCACTTCATGGGAAATAGATGGGGAAACAGTGGAAACAGTGTCAGACTTTATTTTTCTGGACTCCAAAATCACTGCAGATGGTGATTGCAGCCATGAAATTAAAAGACGCTTACTCCTTGGAAAGAAAGTTATGACCAACCTAGACAGCATATTAAAAAGCAGAGACATTACTTTGCCAACAAAGGTCTGTCTGGTCAAGGCTATGGTTTTTCCAGTGGTCATGTATGGATGTGAGAGTTGGACTGTGAAGAAAGCTGAGTGCTGAAGAATTGATGCTTTTGAACTGTGATGTTGGAGAAGACTCTTGAGAGTCCCTTGGACTGCAAGGAGATCCAACCAGTTCACCCTAAAGGAGATCAGTCCTGGGTGTTCATTGGAAGGACTGATGCTGAAGCTGCAATTCCAGTACTTTGGCCACCTCATGCGAAGAGTTGACTCATTGGAAAAGACACTGATGCGGGGGAGGGGGGGGGGATTGGGGGGCAGGAGGAGAAGGGGTCGACAGAGGATGAGATGGCTGGATGGCATCACAGACTCAATGCACATGATTTTGGGTGAACTCTGGGAGTTGGTGATGGACAGGGAGGCCTGATGTGCTGTGATTCATGGGGTTGCAAAGAGTAGGACACGACTGAGCGACTGAACTGAACTGATACTTTTTTAACAGAAGTGAAAATTTATATAACTGTTCCAAAAATCAATCTGAGAAAATCTATCAACAGTCTGAAGAATGTTCATGGCTTTGATACGATTCCAATTCTAGAATTCTCACCTAAAGCATGAGCACAAAAGCAGATAAACATATATAAGGAAATGTTTATTATAGCGTCCCTTAAAATCGCAAAAGAATTAGAAACAAATTAATATTGTCTAATTTGGGAATGCTATACAAAAAAAAAAAAAGTTTTTAATGACTGGGATAACCACGATGGTGGGGTCACTCACCTAGAGCCAGACATCCTGGAGTGTGAAGTCAAGTGGGCCTCAGGGAAACCTTACTACAAATAATGGTAGTGGAGGTGATGGAATTCCACTTGAGCAATTTTAAAATCCTAAAAGATGATGCTGTTAAAATGCTGCACTCATAACAAAACCAATACAATATTGTAAAGTTAAAAAATAAATAAATAAATAAATAAAAACAACAAAAACTCAAAAAAAAAAAAATGCTGCACTCATTATGTCAGCAAATTTAGAAAACTCATCAGTGGCCACAGGACTGGAAAAGGTCAGTTTTCATTCCAATCCCAAAGAAAGGCAATGCCAAAGAATGTTCAAACTACTGTGCAATTGCACACATTTCACATGCCAGCAAGGTTATGCTCAAAATTCTTCAAGCTAGGCTTCAGCAGTATGTGAACCAAGAACTTCCAGATGTTCAAGCTGGATTTAGAAAAGGCAGAGGAACCAGAGATCAAATTGCCAGCATATGGCAATCATGGATCATGGAGAAAGCAAGGAAATTCTAGGAAAACATCTGCTTTTTTGACTACACTAAGGCCTTTGACTTGTGTGGATCAAACAAATGATGGAAAATTCTTAAAGAGATGGGTATACCAGACCACCTTACCTGTCTCCTGAGAAACTTGTATGTGGCTCAAGAAGCAACAGTTACAACTAGACATGGAACAATGGACTGGTTCAAAATTGGGAAAGGAGTGAGAGAGTCAATTCCTAAGTAGGTTGATAAAGAGTCCGGGGCCCTTGAGGAGGAAGGGGTCCAGGCCCCTTGAGAAGGAGAAAGGGGTCCCAGGCTCTCAAGGAGGAAAAAAGGACAAACGTCTTATCTACACTGCTTTGTCTTAGTCAATAAAACAATGTATCTTGCTCAAGGACATGTTTCTCCTTAACAAGAACTAATCTTGTTATCTTAAAATGAATATTATGGGAGTGGTCTGGTGAGTGAAGTGAAGTCATTAAGTCATGTCTGGCTCTTTTCAACCCCATTCCATCCATGGAATTTTCCAGGCGAGAGTCCTGGAGTGGGTTGCCATTTCCTTCTCCAGGGGATCTTCCTGACCCAGGGATCAAACCCGGGTCTCCACATTGCAGGCAGATGCTTTACCATCTAAGCCACCAGGGAAGCCCATGGGTCTGGTAAGATCTTTCTACTGTTATTTCTAATCCCATTATTTTAAGACTTATGTTGTGGGAGTGGGTCAGGAAAAAGCATATAAGGCCTTGATAAGACTATCGAGGGGGGCACTCTCCAGCCCTCTTCTTATGTCTATGTCAGAAGCTTTCTCTGTCCCTTTTCTTTCTTTAATAGAACTCTGCTATGAGTAGTCAAGCCTGGTCCCTGGTTCTGAAGCTAAATCTTCTTCTGAGATTACAAATCCGACACCATTCACTGTAAGCTATCAGGAGTACGTCAAGGCTGTATATTGTCACCCTGCTTATTTAACTTATATGTAGGGTACATCATAAGAAATGCCAGGCTGGATTAAGCACAAGCCAGAATCAAGGTTTCTGGGAGAAATATCAATAATCTCAAATATGGACATGATACCACACTATTGGCGGAAAGGGAAGAGGGACTAAAGAGTCTCTTGATGAAAGTGAAACAAGAGAGTGAAAAAGCTGGCTTAAAACTCAACATTCAAAAAAACTGAGATCATGGCATCTGGTCCCATCACTTCACGGCAAAGTCTCATCACTTCACAGAAGGGGAAAAAGTGGAAGCAGTGGCAGATTTTACTTTCTTGGGCTCCAAAATCACTGTGGACAGTGACTGCAGCCATGAAATTAAAAGATGCTTGCTCCTTGGAAGAAAAGCTATGACAAACCTAGACAGTGTATTAAAAAGCAGAGACATTACTTTGCCAACAAATGTCTGTATTGTCAAAGCTATGTTTTTTCCAGTAGTCATATAGGGATGTGAGAGTTGGACCATAAGAAAGGCTGAGTGCCGAAGAATTGATGCTTTTGAACTGTGGCGTTGGAGAAGACTCTTGAGAGTCCCTTGGACAACAAGGAGAACAAGGAGAACTAAAGGAAATCAACCCTGAATAATCACTGGAAGGGCTGATGCTCAAGCTGAAGCTCCAATACTTTGGTCACCTGATGCAAAGAGTCAACTCATTCAAAAAGACCCTGATGCTGGGAAAGATGGAAGGCAAAAGGAGAAGGGGGCAGCAGAGGATGAGATGGTTAGATAGCATCATTGACTCAATGGAGATGAGTTTGAGCAAACTCTAGGAGATAGTGGAGGACAGAGGAGCCTGGCATACTGCAGTCCATGTGGTTGCAGAGTCAGACACAGTGACTGAACAACAACAAGAAATTTGGAAATTTTGATATATTATGGTATACCCAATGGACTTAGATTTATAAACATTAAAAATCATATTCTGTCAGATTTTTAATAATATGGGATAAATATGTTACAGAATTATGAAAAGGGCAGGACACAGAGCTACATCAAATTGTACCTGTGTAATGTATATGTATATGTGTGTGTGTGTGTGTGTGTGTGTGTGTGTGTGTGTGTGTATATATATATAGTATACACATTGGAGAAGAAATGGCACCCCACTCCAGTATTCTTGCCTGGAGAATCCCATGGGTGGAGGAGCCTGGTGGGCTACAGTCCACGGGGTCACAAAGAGTCGGACACGACTGAGCGACTTCACTTCACTTCACACACACACACATGTATATATAATGAGAGAGAGAGAGACAGACTGAGAGAGAGAGAAAACGAAAAATGTTAGCAGTGACATAGCTTATTAGTCTGTCGAGTGGTCATCATGAAATGCCACAGACTGAGTGACTTAAACAACAGAAATTTAGTTCCTCACAGCTCTGGAGGTTAGAAGTCAGAGACCTAAGTGTCAGCAGGGTGGTTTTTCCTGAGGCCTCTTTTCTTGGATTGCACGTGGATGCCTTCTGGCTGTATCTTCATGTGATCTTCCCTCTGAGTGAGGGCATCCATGATGTCTCTCTGTGTATCCAAATTTCTTCTTCTTATAAGGACAACAGTCAGATTGGTTTAGGACCCACCTTCATGACGCCCCCCTCCTCCCCACATTTACCCTTAACCACCTCTTTAAAGGCCCTATCTCCAAATACAGTTACTTTATGAGGTACCAAGACTTAGAATTTCAACATATGAATTTAGGGGAGGACACAGTTTAGCCTATAATACATAGATCCCAAGTTTTGTACCAAAATACAGCAGGGAACACAGGGGCAGTAGATACCAAAGGTGAGAAGGCCCAGGCAGGGCAGAGGGATGAGGGTCCCCATCATACCCTTGAAGCTGTAGCCGCACTAACGTAGAGGGAGGAAGGAGAGGGAAGGGTCTCTGAGGAACGATCAAAGACCCAGTCACTGCCTCAAAGTCACATGGCTTTTTAAAATGTTCTACAAACAATTGCGTATTCATGACTGTGTAAAATCTCTGTCATAAGGGGAAAAAAAGCAATGTTTAGAGAACAGAGCAGCTGTTGCCCTCTGGTGGCTCATTCAAGTAGCTGTTGTCTGTTTGGGGGCAAGGAGAAGGCAATGGCACCCCACTCCAGTACTCTTGCCTGGAAAATCCCATGGACGGAGGAGCCTGGTAGGCTGCAGTCCATGGGGTCGCGAGGAGTTGGACATGACTGAGCGACTTCATTTTCACTTTTCACTTTCATGCATTGGAGGAGGAAATGGCAACCCACTCCAGTGTTCTTGCCTGGAGAATCCCAGGGACAGCAGGGCCTGGTGGGCTGCCGTCTATGGGGTCGCACAGAGTCAGACACGACTGAAGTGACTTAGCAGCAGCAGCAGCAAGGGGCCTACTGGAGAAGGCAATGGTACCCCACTCCAGTACTCTTGCCTGGAAAATCCCATGGGTGGAGGAGCCTGGTGGGCTGCAGTCCGTGGGATCACTAAGGGTCGGACACGACTGAGCAACTTCACTTTCACTTTTTACTTTCATGCACTGGAGAAGGAAATGGCAACCCACTCCAGTTTCTTGCCTGGAGAATCCCAGGGACAGAGGAGCCTGGTGGGTTGCTGTCTATGGGGTCGCACAGAGTCGGACATGACTGAAGCAACTTAGCAGCAGCAACAGCAGCAAGGGGCCTGCTGCAGACTTAATCCCAGGGCCCAACTATGGCTCACCATCTCTCTGAGTTCAACAAAGTTCTGAAATTCTAAATGTCCCTCCTCTGATCATGTGACAGTATGCTCTCAGCTGCCATGAGACAGAGAAACAGCAGGAGCAGGGAGAGGGAAATAGGTTCTGGGATCAGTGGGGCACTGGAGGCAGGGCCTTTGCCATCAGAAGGCTAAAGAGGGCAGGCCATTGGAGTTGGAGTGGCAGCCTTGGGGTTGGAGGGGAGGGGACCCACTAAAGTGAGAGTCCAGGGCAGAATGTATTTGGTGACTGTCTGTGGGAGATCAATAAGAGGGTGGGCATGAAGAACACTCAGGATGAGTGAGGAATGGTCCCACCTGCAAGGTCTCATCTGCAAGGGAACTGAAAGGAGCAGAATACAGGGAAGGTCAGGAGCATCACCAACTCAGTGGATATGAATTTGAGCAAACTCTGGGAGATAGCGAAGGACAGAGGAGCTTGGCATGTTGCACTCCGTGGGGTCACAAAGAGTCAGACACGATTTATCGTTCAGTAACAACAACAACAATAGGAGCTCTGGTCCAGCCCTGTGGCTGGTGAATCCAGCAAGGCAGCCAAGGCCTTCTAGACACATCTTACCTCATTATATTGTCAAGGGCCACCCACCCCCTCCAAGTTCTTAGGGACCCAATATTTCCTCTTTGTTGATCCCTGAGAGACCCTAGAATTTTTTTATAAATAGTGGTTCCCAGCTGGCCTCTCCTTGTTCACTTATTCCTTAGCAGGGAATGGGCAGCACTGGGCCCAGGGTTGAGACCAAGACTGCCCCTACCTTAGTTAGGATAGTTGGATAGTCAGGGGTGATGGGGATAAATATAAAGGTGGAAGAGGAGAACTCACTGACCTAGAAGCACTTTCCTATGACTCGGGGTTTCATGCCCTGGTAAGGACCCATGGTTAGCAGTACTAACCTGTTGCTGGAATGGCAAGTTGAGGCTGAGGAATGAGGGAAGAGGGAGGACAAACAATGGTCACAACAAACAAAGTGGATGTGCCAGAGCTGATTAGATATTGGGGAAGGAGTCAGAAAGTTCAAAGTGTCAGGGATGTGGCAATGTTAGGATAGAGTTACAATGTGAGACCAGATAAACTGCCAGATAAACATTGTCATGTTTGCTGGGAAGGCTTGGAAGATATTTCTTCACCAGGAATGCACTGGTGAACAGGAATACTAGCTTCTCTGAGAAGATCAATAGTAGCTGTCTTCTCTAGACCAGGATTGACAGTAGGAGATGCTGTGGTGGAACTGCCCCCCTCCCCCAGTATCAATGGAGATGAGAGGATTCTGGGATGGCAGAAGCCAACGAGGATATTTAACTGATCTAGGCAAGACAGAAGAAATTACCATAATGGGTTGTGTTCCCCCTCCCAAATTCATATGTTGATGCTCTAACCCTCAGTGTGATAGTATTTGGAGGTGCGGCCTTTAGGAGGTATCTATAATTAGGGTTAGATTAGGTCACGAGGATGGAGCCTCCATGATGGGCTTAATGCCCTTATAAAAAAAGAGGAAGAGACAGGTGATGACTCTGTTCCTTCAACCTGTTCCAAGAAAAGGCCACATGAGGACATAACAAGGGGAGAGCCCTCACCAAGAACTTGGTCATGCCAGCACTTTAATCTTGAGCCTCTAGAACCAAGAGAAATAAATAGTTGTTGCTTAAGTTGCTAAGTCTTTGGTGTTTGTTATAGCATCCCAAACTAAGACACATGTCAATGACAAAAAGGTCATCAACAGTGAGTATCCAGAAACCAGATGTCCAGGTGAGGTAGTGTGTCAAAGCCAGTTGATCCATAGGAAAATAGAAGCTGACATAATTCTGGTCAATTTTTTTACCCAATAGTTGAAGTTTGGGGTTTCCCTGAATCCTCCTGCAATGCAGGAGCCAGGTTTGATCCCTGGGTAGGGAAGATTCCCTAAAGAAGGAAATGGCTACCCATGCCAGTATTCTTTTCATATTGTTCATGGGATTCCTGAGGCAAGAATACTGGAGTGGTTTGCCATTCCCTTCTCCAGTGGACCACATTTTGTCAGAACTCTCTGCCATGACCCATCTGTCTTGGGTGGCCCTGCACAGCATGGCTCATAGCTTCATTGAGTTAAACAAAGCTATTCATAAGAGTAAAAAACTTAGAAATAGCAAATCTAGCAATCATAAAATGAAAAAATAAAGTACCATAATTCATACAATAGAATACTAAATATCAGTGAAAAATAAACTACTGATATAACCATGGATGTATCTCATGCTGTTGAGCAAAATAAGGTAGACACAAGAGTACTTATTATATGAGTCCTTTGAAATTAAGACCAAAAACAAGCAGAAACTAATGTAGGTGAGAGAAGATAGAATAATAGTTCCCTTTGCCAGGAAAGCAGGTACTGGTGAGGGCAGCTCTGGGATGCTGGCAATTCCCAATCTTGACCCAGGTGGTAATTTCACAGATCTGTTATGCTGTGCTTACTTGCTCAGTCATGTTTGACTCTTTGTGACCCTGTGGACTGCAGCCCACCAGGCTCCTCTTTGCATGGGGATTCTCCAGGCAAGAATACTGCAGTGGGTTGCCATTCCCTCCTCCAGGGGATCTTTACAACCCAGGGATCGAACCCAGGTCTCCCATATCACAGGTGGATTCTTTACCATCTGAGCCACCAGGGAAGCCCAAGAATACTGGAGTGGGTAGCCCATACCTTCTCCAGGGGATCTTCCCAACCCAGGAATCAAACCAGGGTATGCACACATAAAAATTCACTGAGCTATAATTTGTGTACTGCATACAAGTCATAACTCAATTCAAAAAGTAGGGTGTGAAAATGGATGTTGAATTCTTAACATAGGTCCAGAGTCAATTCCAGATGGAACTTTGAGCCCCTGTAGCCTCTCCTTCACATGGCTGCCTGACCTTCCACAGCCAAGTCTGCAGGAGTAATGAAAGGTATTGGGAGGGAAGGTGGTGATGGTTTCAAGGCCCCTGTGCCTTATCTGCCCAAGAAAGAAGAGTCTAACTGAGGCTTTGGACAACACTGCAGAGACAGCCACTCATCAGCTTCTTTGCTTCTATCACAGCCAGCCAGTGCACCTCTCCCCTAGTGGGCTATGGACCCATCGCCTGAAAGATTCCATGGAAACCAGTCAATCCTAAAGGAAATCAACCCTAAATATTCACTGGAAGGACTGATGCTGAAGCTGAAGCTCAACACTTTGGCCACCTAATGTGAAGAGCTGGCTCATTGGAAAAGACCCTGATTCTGGGAAAGATTGAGGGCAGGAGGAGAAGGGAGTGACAGAGGATGAGATGGTTGGATGGCATCACTGACTCAATGGACATGAATCTGAGCAAACTCCGGGAGATAGTGAAAGAAAGGGAAACTTGGTGTGCTGCAGTGCCTGGGGTCGCAAAGAGTCGGAAATGACTTAGTGACTGAACAGCAACCCATATTCTTGCCTAGAAAATCCCATGGACAGAGGACAGAGGAGCCTGGTGGGCCACAGTTCTTGGGGTCACAAGAGTCAGATACGACTTAGTGGCTTAATCACCATCAGTTGAAGGTTAAGTTGTTTGTTTTTTTTTTTTTGGATAGGTAAGAAGTAGATTTATTCAGAAAGAAACACTCCATCTACAGACTCTATCTGTCTCAGAAGATGAGAGCAGCCTTGAAATATGGCTTGGTTAGTTTTTATGAGCTGGGTAATTTCACAGGGAGTGGGAGGATTATTCCAATTATTTTGGAGAAGGGGTGGTGATTTTCAGGAATTGGACCACTGCCCACTTTTTGATCTTTGATGGTCTGCCTCAGAATTGTCATGGCACTGGTGAGTGTGTCACGTAGCTTACTGATGTGTTACAGTGAGCATATACTGAGACTCAAGACCTAGTGGAAGTCTACTCAATCCACCATCTTGGACCCATTTGGTTCTAATCAGTTTAAATCATTTCCTATGGCTATGTCATTCTTTCAAAGTTTGTGCCCTGACCCTTCCCTCCTGTTTCATCCTCCCATCAGAGATTTTACTCTCATATTCTTATGGGAAGCAGAGGGGTGGTGGTTTGTCTTCTGTAACTGCTTCAAGGCTGAGTAGGGATGTCGACCCTGCTTGTCAGGGAGTAAAAATCTCTGGATGACTCATCTAGGGACTCCATGGGGAGGACAACTCCTTGTTTTAATCTGTATAGGCTGGAATCCCCACATAGCCATCATCTTGATGTGGAATTGTGGTAACTGCTTCCATAATCTTTCTATGAATCTCCTTCATGATGAAGCGTTTTTTACAACATCAGAGTACAAAAGTAACTATCTGTAAATGACAAAAAACTTAAAAGGCATGGTTAAGCATCTGATTGAAGCTTAACTTTAGAAAAAATATTGGCATGGATTCCTGGGTGCTTGGTAGAGTAGTAAAGGAATCTTAAGAGGTCTAGGGAGTCCTCATCTTTTGGAGGCTGATATCGAAAAGGGATGGGCTTCCTACGTGGCTCAGTGGTAAAGAATCTGCCTGCCAATGCAGGAGACGCAGGTTTGATCCCTGGGTCAGGAAGATCCCCTGGAGGAGGACATGGCAACCCACTCCAGTATTCTGCCTGGGAAATCCCATGGACAGAGGAGCCTGCTGGGCTACAGTCCATGGGGTTGTAAAGAGTCAGACATGACTGAGCAACTGAGCATGCATGTACCAATGAGGGACACATCCTTTTCTATCAATCTCCCATCTTTTGGTTCCATTCAATAGCAGTGTCCTGGACTGTATATACCTGATTGTTGACACCATTTGCATTCTTTCTATTTTTACATTTTTTGGAATGAGGCCATGTTCTAAGGTGATCCAACTAGCTAGCAATTAGCATCATTTAACAAGATCACCTTGTTAATTTAAAATGCAAGGAACTGGAGAAAAGAGACCTCGAGCACAAGAGGATTTGGATTGGCCAATATTTTCATCAAAGAAAAAGAGATTATAAATAGTGGCTACAGCATTTTTTCAAATTCATATAAATGTAACAAGGTTTCATTGCATTGCCTAACACCCACCTTTCAACATAGAAAATCCTTAGGCCTAGTGAATCCTGATACAGCAATCTTGGCATTGCTTTAGCAGCACCTGTGAAACTGGACTGGCATGTAGTGTTGCTTCGGCTTTAAGATCTTCATAAATGAATGCTCAATGTTTGCTGCTATTCATTACATAAATGCTCTTAAGAAAGGAATTGTAGTACTGATGTTAAGGGAATTCCTATACGTACCATAGTACGACACAACTCATGTGGCAAGTACTTAGCAAGAAGCTTAGGGTGGATATTTCTTTCCTGTGCTAGGGCTACAGTAACCATCTGCTTGAGAAGATTATTTTGTATCATTGAAGAAGAGGTTTTGTTAAGTACATAAACTGAGTATCACATGATTGTTTAAAAAACTGACCAGCTCTTACTGAGTTATACTCTCATACTGAGATGAAAGCTTGCTGGGAAGCATTTATGTCAGATCTCAGAGTAAAGCCCAGTTTCCCATGGTGGGAACTGGGGGCCTAGTAGTGGAGCTGGAGGCTTCTCATTAGGAGCAGAGCCAAGCATGGAGGGATGGAGATAGCTGCAGAGACCTAGACAAGGGGGCAGCTTGGTGTTTGGGTGTGTGGTCAGAGTAGGTCAAAAGGTTCCAATGTGAAGTGAAAAGAAGAATATTGATAAAACCTTAGAGCAAGAAGTGACCCAGAACCTCAGAAGGGTCGTTCTGAAGAACCAAGGTTCTGGTAGTGAAAGTGTGGGGGATGGAGGGAAGGTCACCAATGGGAAGAATATAGGGATCTAACACTTATATTGGACACTTGAGTCTTCTCTGGAATCTCACTACCATGTGATGATGTCTCTCCTCCCTTCCTAAGACACACCTAGAAGGAAGCCAGATGTAGAGAAAGGCACATAGGTTTTAGAGTCACGAAGACGTGGGTCCAAATCATGGTTCTGTCATTTATTTACCTGCTGTGTAACCTCGGACACATTACTTGCCCTCTCTGATCTTCAATTGCTTCAGCTAAAATAGGAATAATAAAAGTAGTTGCCATATAGGGTGTTTTTAGGATTAATGGAGAAATGAGGCATCTCCACTTATTAGGGGTATATACTTAAATAGTTTCATTTTATTTCTTTCATATTTCCCAGTAAATATCCCTCAATTGCAGTATGCTCCTGATACAGGCATAAGACCACATTCCACTGAGGTATGAAACTCTTTCCCCCCATAACAAGGTAGTTTTGGGCAAGATCATGGGTCCCAATCTTATCTATCATTTTGGGACAATTCCTGGGCTTGCAGACAAGTGCCATATATATCCTACTCCTCAAGATCAGGACATTGAGGCTTTGGCCCCTTTTCTACCTGGCAGTGTCCCAGATCTCCATCTCTCCTGATGTCCCTTCCCGTGTGGCCCAGCAGCATCAGGGTGCCAACATGGGAGCTTTGCAGCTTTCAGAGGAAGGACAGATGTCAGTCTCCATTTTAGTAAGACGGTGGGTGACTTCTGATAACCCTTGTTTTTATGAGCAGATCTCTTAGAGTTTCCCATCTCTTGGCTTAGGGAATGGAAACATTTCACAGCCCCCAACTAGACCTCTTCTGTCAACTGGGCCCTGGGGCATAAATTTGATTTTCCCACAGTGATGTGGGCTGGTAGCAGGTGCTAGGAGTTGCTGGTCCTCTGAACTTAGAATGTGAGGTATTGAGTGTCTTTTGCTTTAAGTTTCAGGTCCTTAGCTATGATTCCAAGAGAACAGGCAACTACAGAGACAGAAATCAGATTAGTGGTTGCCAGGGGCTCAGGGTAGGAGTTAGGGGATTGACTGTGAAGGGATTTGCAGAAACTCTGGGGGGTGATGGAGAGATTCCACATCTTATTCTGGTGGTGATTGTGTGATAAAATCCATTGAACTGTGCACCTCAAAAGGGTGAATTTTACTAACAGGGAACGGGAGAAAAACCCCTTTGGACAACTAAGAGTGTCGTATCACACAGTAAGGCGCCTAGTGCCTGGCACACAGAGTTCAGTACCATGTAGCCACTGTTCCTGGCAAGGCCAGAGCTGGTCGGGAGCCCCGCCAGCAGGCTGCAGTCACCAGGCTATGAGTCCAATCACCCCATCGCTACCTCTCCTGGGCTAGCCTACTACTATGGCACCAGTAATACCCACACTGGTGAGGTTCCTATGTCTGTGGGCCTTGGGCCAAGGGAGAGCTTGCTTCAGCATTCCTGCTCTGGGTCCCTGAAGGAGTAGAGCCTGGGTGGAGGCAGAGAATCCTTCAGAGGGGACCGAGTTCCTGAGCAGTAAGAAAACCTTTCCAGGACCTCCCAGAAGACTGGCTGGGCTGGTCCTTTGGGCTCTCATCTCAGCACAGCCTTTCCTGATGGCCCTGCAGAGAGGGACTTCGACCTGTACCAGACTCACTGACTCTCCTTCCCAGGAGGCCTGCTCTGGGCCCAGAGGAGATTGTGATATTTTGCTGACTCAGGAGACCAAATGATAAGGCCTTACTTATGGAAGATGCCTCCCTGTTTCCATCAACAACTTTAAAATATTTTATTTAAACATTTCAAGCTCTTGAGGCTTGACAGTTTAAAAAAGGAGGCCTTGCCCAGGCTTTCAAATAGCAATCATAGGGTAAACAGATGACCATCTGGGGCAGGCAGGGCATGTCTGTGAAGTTAGATGTCAACTGGGGTCACCCTGTCATCTGAGATTCCCATAGAATTAGCTTAAAACCCATCCATAGGAGCCTCTGTACAAGTCTGCATATCTGGAGGAGAACCTGCATTTTTTTAAAATCACACACCTCTGGCTCTGAGTTCTTGCTTGGGCTGAAGCAGCTCAGTAAACAGAGGTTCTCACTATCTCACCCCCACTGACAATGTTCCCCATGCTGGAGACTGGAGAGTGGGGAGTGTCGAAATGAATAGCCCAGCCCTGGCTGCAATTTGCATCACCTGGGGAGCTTTTAAAACTCCCAGTGCCAAGGCTGCAACCCATGCCGATTACATCAGAATCTCTGGGGGTGGAACCCAGTCGTCAGTATTTTTAAAGCCTGTGTTGTGCAGCCAAAGTTGAGAAACAGTGGTTTCCAAGTTCAGTCAGACCTAGGTTTAGTCCTGGCCCTGCCACTTATGGGCTCGTGGACCTTGAATAAATTACCTAAGCTTTCTGAATCTCAACCTCAATTTCTTCATCTCTAAAAAGGGTATGAAAAGTCCATGATAACCCCGATAAAGCCTGGTGCCTCTCAGAGACTAAGTGCCTAATAAATAGAAGCTGTTGATGTATTTTTTATGACAATCTATTGCTATTATTCTGGGTAAGGAAATGGCAATCCACTCCAGTATTCTTGCCTGGAGAATCCCATGGACAGAGGAGCCTGGTGGGCTACGGTCCATGAGGTCCGAAGAGTCAGACACAACTGAGCGACTAACACACACATTGCTGTTATTAATGGTGGATAAGAGCAATTTAACGCCCTTAAAACCTCTAGCTCGTGCTCTGAATAGAGGAATAAGAGAAGATAAATTCTAGCCACAGATATTTATTGTGATTCTAACCCATGTTAAGCTTTGAGGGGACGAAGTGATGGTATGATCTGTTTTTCAGAGACTCACAGATCTGGTTGTGGGGAGAATACATGTGTAGACAAAGAAGGAGGAAATTGACATTAACTTTACATTAGAAGATAAGTAAATTCAGATTCCATGCTGGAATAGCCAGGAGAGTTTTCACTGAGAAGTATGTGGCTCTGAAATATGGATAGGATTGTGGGGAGCATCTCTTGGAGAGGAAATGGCTGAGTAACAATTCAGTGGTTGGAATAAAGATGGATGGACTGGTTTGAGAGAAGCAGATGGTTTGTTATGGAAAGCACTGGGGGATAAATTTGGAGAGGCAGATTTGAGAAGAACTTGAATCCCAGGTGAAGGGCTGTGGACTTGATCCTGTAGGTTCTTAAGGAGTGTGTGTGGTATGATGGAATCCTCTGAACACTGAATGAAAAACTCTGTATGTGGTGAGGGAGGGGGTCAAGGATGGTAATGAATCACATCCCTCCCTTAACGGGATCTGAGCCAAAAGAGAAATATACATGTGAATCAGAATCAAAGTAGGAGCTTTGTTAATAATAAAGCTGTGTTGGAGAATGTAGCATGATCTTAAGGCCAAAATGGACTTCTTACTCCTTCCTCTAAAATCAGACAAAATTAGCCACTTAGTCATAAGCAGGAGAAGCCCTGACCTGGTTACAGAAGTAGGAAGCACAGAGCATATTTGCCACTTGTACAGAGAAATGGAGCAAGAGGTCATGTCATTTATTTTCAGTACCTTGAACATATTAACCTCTGATCAGAATTGGAAAAAATGGAAATCAGGCCATCATAAAATGGCAAATTTATAATTGCAGGAAGTTTATTGACTCTCTAGGAGTACATGGACCCCAGAATAAAAAATCCCTGATGTAGGCAGTGCTAAGTCACAGGGTTTTTTTGGTAAAGAAATGAAGTAACATTTATTCATCATAGCCCTAAATTGGAAGAAACCAAAATGTCCTTCAACTTTAAAATGGTTAAAAAAAAAATGGTATATCCATACTGTCGTGGAATACTACTAAGCAGTAAGAAGGGATAAAAAACTGATACACAACAATCTGAATGAATCTCCAGAGAACGATGATGAATGAGAAAAGACAATCTCAAAAGGTAATATACTGTATGATTCTATTTATATAATATTTCTGAAATGACAAAACTATAGAGATGGAGAATAGAAGTGTGGTTGTCAAGGCTTAAGGGTGTTGGAGGAGGGAGGGAAATGGCTGTGGCTCTAAAAGGGTAGCACAAGGGATCTTTGTAATCTAACTGTTCTATATTTTGACTATGGTGGTAATCACATGTATCTACACATGTGACAACTTTGCATAAAGTTAAATACACACACACAACAGGAATGCATGTAAAACTGTTGAAAACTGAATAATGTCAGTGGATTGTATCAATGTTAATTTCCTAGTTGTGACAGTATTCAGTAGGTAAGATGTGACCATTGGGAGAACTGGTAAAGGCTATATGGGATTCTCTGTTTTATTTCTTAAAACATGTAAACCTACAATTAACTCAAAGTGACAAGTCTTTTTAAAAAGCAAGTTTCACAGAGCATTGAGTATAGTATACTCTGAAATCTTGCCCTCAAAAGGATACATATCTATATCTATATCTATCTATATATATATTTGTGCTTATATATGCATAAAAATTTTCTAGAAGGCCACACAGGATACAGTTAAGAGTAGTGGTTTTGTGGGCCCTTGGTTAATAAGGAGATCTAGTTTTCACTGTACATCCTTTTATACTCTTAAGTTATTTTAATAATGCACATATTTTCTTTTTAATTTTAAAGGAAAATTTGTTGAAGCAAATAAATTTTTGTAGTCACTGGAATCAGACATGCCACATTATCATCAGTACTGGTATTTGATTTGTCTTCTTTTGCTGCACTTTGCAGAGTGACTCTGAGCTTTGCATCATTGGATGAGACTTTGATGGCCTGTAGAGGATCACACAAGCTGGGACTCATCTCTGATGGATATTTTTACTGTAACCAATGCCCTTTATGGTTAACAGCAATAATTATCCTCTTGTTTAAGTGGACCAAAAATTAGGTGACCCTATAGGGGATGATATTAAAAAGATCAAAATATATTTTAATTGAATAAAAAGTTACAGAACAGTATCATGTTTAAAAGCATCTGCATGTATAAACAAATTGAGAGGATTATACAGGAATTAACACTTGCATATACATAAGTGCTTCCCTCGTGGCTCAGAGGTCATAAGTGTTTCTGGGGGAAAAAAAACAAAACTGTTCTCTGTGGCTACAACTAAGGAATAGTGTGCTAATGAAAATAATGGCCCTCAAGGGTGTCCATGTCTTAATTTCCAGAACCTGTGGATATGCTTTTGCACATGGCAAAGGGTAATTAAGGTTGTAGATGGAATTATGGTCGCCCGGAGTTGGTGATGGACAGGGAGGCCTGGCGTGCTGCGATTCATGGGGTTGCAAAGAGTCGGACATGACTGAGCGACTGAACTGAACTGAATCAGCTGACTGTAAGATGAAGGGGTATTATCCTGGATTATTCAGTCATGCCCAGTGTAATCACAGGAGTCCTTATAAGTGAAAGAGGGAGGCAAGAGAGTAAGGTGTCAGGGTCAGAAGGACATTTGAAGATCCTTCACTTCTAGCTTTGGAGATGGAGGGAGATGCATGAACCAAGGAATGTAAGTGGCTTGGAGCAGCAGCAAAGGCAAGTGAACAGATTCTCCGCTGGAGCTTCCAGAAGGAATTGTAGCCCTGCTCTCCTTGATTTTAGCCCAGTGCGATCCATTTTGGACTTCTGACCTACAAAACTGTAAGATAATAAATCTGTGGAGATTTTTTTCTTTTTTGGTTGTGCCACATGGCATGTGGGATCTCAGTTACTCGACCAGGGATTGAACCTGTGCCTCCTGCAGTGGAAGTGTGGAGTCCTAACCACTGGATGGACTGCCAGGGAAGTCCCTAATTTTGTGTTATTTTAAGCCATTAAGTTTGTGGCAATAACAGATAATGTAAATAGCTCTGTAAATAATGTAATTAGCTCTGAAGTTAAGAGTATATGCTGAAATATTTTTACTTTTCAATTGACACCTTTCTTTAGGAGAAAAAGAAAAAAATTCCTTGAGCTTAAGAGCTAAGAGGTGACCCTAGATAAATGGTTTTCATCAAAACTCTGGAACACAGGAGAAGAGAGAGGCTCTGAATGGATGGGGCTCTAGGTCCACTCAATCCTGTTAGAGCTGAAGCTTTTGCACTTGTATATGTTACTGTTATTGGACTTTGGTGGCTGTATTAGTCAGGATTCTCCATGGAAACAGAGATAGGGAGAGGGAGAAAATGAATTTGAAAAAATCTACAGCTCTCCTCTTGTGTCTTTCTTGACTATGACATAGAATACTCATAACACTCTGATCACTCTGATACCAAGTATGTGGCTGGTTTTTCCCTGCCAAGCAATTCTCTGTGACACCAGCTGGGTGTCCTACACTTTAACTGAATTCTGGCACTATCTACCTGGAGAGAGCATCGGATCCCATTGGTTAAGGGCTCAGTCCCACAAGACTTCCCATTGGACTTCTGACAGATCGGCTATAAATCTGAGTTTCTCAGAGCTCTCTCCTCAAGTTGGATTAATATACTCATGTAGCTCAAGGAACTCAGAGAAACACTGACTTATGTTTACCAATTTATAAAAGGATATGATAAAGGATGCAGACGAACAGTCTGATGAACAGAGACACAGGGTAAAGTCAGAGGGTCCTGAGTGCAGGAGTTTCTATGCCCATGGAGGTGAGATGTGTCACCTTCCCAGAAGATGCAATCAGAAAAATGGGAAACTCAGATTTATACATTTATAGCCAACTGGTCAGAATCACAAGTGATGCTGAACAGGGCCTTATGGGGCCCACAGGCATGGAGGCCTTTTTGTCCCCCATTTATTGTAAGCCAGACTCCAGCTTCCATAACCGTCTCTGAGTTCCAAAGGGCAGAACAGTTGCTAATCAAGAGAGGAGCAGCCACAAAACCACCTGAAGCAAGATTAAAGGGCCTAGAGCCCTCATAGCTCAGTTGGTAAAGAATCTGCCTGCAATGCAGGAGATCCCGGTTCGATTACTGGGTCAGGGATATCCACTGGAGAAGGGATAGGCTACCCACTCCAGTATTCTTGGGCTTCCCTGGTGGCTCAGCTGGTAAAGAATCCGCCTGCAATGTGGGAGACCTGGGTTTGATCTCTGGGTTGAGAATATCCCCTGAAGGATGGTACAGCTACTCACTCCAGTATTCTTGCCTGGAGAATTCCCATAGACAGAGGAGCCTGGCAGGCTACAGTCCATGGGGTCGAAAAGAGTTGGACACAACTGAGTGACTTTCACTTTTACTTTTAGAGGCTCATTAGATTAGGAGACTGAACCACCTAAGACCCTGTGCGTGCTAAGTCGCTTTAGTTGTGTTTGACTCTTTGCAACCCCGTGGGCTGTAGCCCACCAGGCTCTTCTGTCCATGGGATTCTCCAGGCAAGAATACTGAAGTGAGTTGCCATGCCCTCCTCCGGAGAATCTTTCTTACCCAGGGATCGAACCTGTGTCTCTTATGTCTCCTGCATTTGCAGGCAGGTTCTTTACCACTGGCGCCACCTGGGAAGCCCACCTGACTATATAACCTCTCTCTATTTATCAAGGAGAAGTAAATAGCATCACCAACATAAATTTAAGCAAACTCCAGGAGATAGTGGAGGACAGAGAGGCCTGGAGTGCTGCAGTCTATAGGGTCACAAAGAGTCGAACACGACTTCGCAACTGAGCAACAACAAAATTCACCAGAGAGAGAGGCAGTGTTCTTGAGCAGCTAGCCTACTGTGTTCTCCCTTTGCCTGGCAAAGTAATAAAGCCACCCTTTCCTTCTCCATAACTTTGTCTCCATATTTCTGTTTGGCATTGGTGCACAGAGAGCCAAGATTTTGGCAACACAAGTGACAACCTGGACTTGGGATTGGCATTTGAAGTCAGGTGGCAAGAGTCTTGTGGGACTGAGCCCTTAACCTGTGTGATGGGACGTTCTCTTCAGGTGGTGTCAAAATTCAGGTAAGTGTAAGACACCCAGCTGGGGTTGCAGAATTGCTTGGTAGGGGAAAACCTCCACACATCTGGTATCAGAGTGATCAGAGTGTTTTGAGTATTCTGTGTGATAGTAAAGACCTTTCTCTGTCTCTCCCTCATTGTGATTTATAATACAAAATATTGATTTAGTCTTCATCCCCAGTCTCTGACACAGGGCTCCTAAAATCCTCATAAATTTCTAAGTGATAGGAGCACTAGGAGCATCTTTTGTTCTAATGGGGGATTCTGCAAGAAGGGGCTCCTTGCTGGCTCCTGGATGGAGGGGACTGGTTCCCAGAAAGAGCAAGCCATGATTAGAAGCTTAGAATTTTCAGCCCCGCCCTCTGTTCTCCAGAGAAGGGAGAGGGGCTAGAAGTAGAGCTAATAATTGATCAAACCTACAGGGGTCAGGAAGATCCCCTGGAGAAGGGAATAGCTACCCACTCCAGTATTCTTGCCTGGAGAATTCCATGGACAAAGAAGCCTGATGGGCTATAGTCCATGGAATTACAGAGTCAGACAGGACTGAGCAACTAACACTTCTTTCACTTCTTCACGTGAAAAACCTCCATAACATTCCAGTTGTCGGAGGTCCAGGCAACTTCCAGGTTGGTAAACACATGAGAAAGTTCTTGAATAAATAAAGGTAAAATTAGAAAGTACAATGAATGTGAAGTAGACAGCCCAAGAGCTAAATTAGATTCTCAGGGAGACAGAGGAAGCATGCACTAGATTTCATCTTTAATGTCTGTTGTAAAAGAGAAAAATATTTTCAATGGTTTCCACAACTGTTCAGAAAATCCTTGCTTTTGCATTCAATGTTGATGGGTTCTTGCAGGTAGTCTTCAGGTCTATAACTTGTTTCCAGATTTGGTGCACAGAGATCATTATGAAAAACAGCATCCCTCAAATTTGGAAGATCTCTTTGAAATTTTTGTTCTTCATATTATAGGCAAAAAGTAGACTTAGTAACTGATAACAAAGATGACCAATAAGAAATCACCTCTCAGTGCCTTTTGCATTTGACAAGTGATGTCTTAACCTCACTGAAGTGGGCTCAACTTCTGGATCTGATGCTTGAGATCTATTAAGACGTTGGACAAGTGACCGGTTTGAACTGTTAGATATTCAAGAAGTTATAATTGTTATTATTATTACTATTACTATAAATTCCCATTTAAAATGGAGATAAGTACCTACTTCATAGGATTGTTATGGTAATTAAATGAAATAATGCACTTGGACTTTGGCATATAATAATTGCTCAGCAAATGGTAGCAGCTATTAGTAGCAGTAGCAGTGTGATATCTAATGTGGAAGTGACATTATAAAGTCATGTCAAGTCAAAATCCCCTTAAAATTATTCTTGAAAAGCCCTACGAAATCCTCAAGCACACTACCCATGTCTTTGGGTATATCCTGTATAGCTCATTTCCTTCTGTCTCACACTCATCCTGTGGCATCTGCTCACTGAATGGAATTGCAAGGTTCTAGCTCTTTGTCTTTCTTTTATTTTCCTGTATGGGGTGGGGAGGGAGAGATAGCATACACACACAGTAGATGGGGCATCACTGGTTTATTAAACCTAGGAAGCTGGCTCCCTTCAGTGTTATTTCCTATAAGCCCTACCTTTTTCTACTTTCTTGTTCTCTGAGCCAAAAGACATTAAAAGTTTTTAAAAGGTTGGCCACAAGACTCCTTTCTATAGAAGCTATAGACTTTTAGAGTTGGAAAGGATCTTCAAGGGGTTGACTGATGTATTGGGTGGCAGAATGTGCCACCAGATGTGACTGTGCTACTTACAAGCCAGATGAGCCACTTAACCCATCTGCCTTTCCATAAGCTCACAAGTGAAATGGTGGCCTCTGCTGCCCACCTTCCAGGGTTGCAGACAAGACTCCACGAGATAGTATTTATCCCAATAAAGATATTAATAATAACTAACATTTACTGAAGGCCAAGTTAGCTCACTGCATTCCTACAATACCCTTGAATGAAGTTGTGCCCAAGATTATCCCCCACTGACTCATGGCGAGCCTGAAACACCAGAAGGTGTATCAAAACACATTGAAAACTCTGAAGTGTTCTGCAAACATAGGGGATGATTTGGATGAGGATGCTGAGGAATAGAAATACAAATGTGACCTTAGCAAATCACATCCTCACATGGGGTTGAGTTTTCTTATCTGTAAAATGAGAGGGTTGAACTCTTTCAAGGTATATCCAAAACTTTAAAAGTCTAAATACAAAAGCATGAAACAAGGTCCATTGTCCACACACTCAAAGTAAAGTAACTTAATTTAAGAACAAATTTTAATAAATTCACTTGTCATGCTCTCTACAGTAGCTCCTTTCAGTTCACATGTTGAAGCCTGCATGACATTTCACCCACTGCCAAATGGTCCCTTTCTTTTATGTTTATTTGACAAGCATGAGTGCTTTGAAATATTCTGAATATTTCCTCCTTAGAGCACAATTCAAAGACCAAGGAACATTCCCAGTAAAGCCTGCTTAGCACTGGATTATAATTTAATAATACATTCGTGGCTCCTTTGGTATAACTTACTGAAATATCCCCTGGAGGAAGAAGTGGCAACCCACTCCAGTATTCTTGCCTGGGAAATCTCATGGACAGAGGAGCCTGGCGGGCTACAGTCCATGGGGTCACAAAGAGTCGGACACGACTAAGCGACTGAACACACATACTGAGATCTCTAATGTGCATTTTTCTGCAAGGCCAACAGAATTGTCATTTATTTTCCCATGTTTTCTTTGGAAATATAAAATAAGAGTTTTTCAGGGAGAGAAAGAAAGAGGGAGAGGAAGGAAGGAAGAAGGAAAGAAGGAAGAGAGGAAGAAGGTAGGAAAGGAGGGAGGGAGAAAACCTCTGGTTTAACCCAACCCCAATATTTTTCATTCCCAGATGCTTCCATCAGTCCTTGTTCACCTGATTCCAGATTTTTCCACAGTTCATCCATTCATTCCACAGGTATTTATTGGGCCATACCATGTAGCAGTCACTCACTGATCTCTCTCTCACTCACTGACTGAATTTGCAACAAAGTCCCAGCCCTGGTTGCAAGCCTTGTGTACATGCACTTTGCACCTTTATTTCCCCTCAGTTTTGTTTTTTTTTTGGCTTAACATTATATCCTAAACATTTTTCCATGTGTCTGCCCTGAAAGAATGAGGACAGAGAATAAAATCAGCTCTGTAGGTTAGAGGGAATTTAAGTTCATAAAAGGTTTGTGCAATGCTGCTGGGGAAGAGATTTGAAGAGATCTAAAAGCGCTCTCTAGATGATATTCATACATTACATCATTTACTTTCATCTTTATGACAACTCTATGGAGTCGGAAATATTGTCTTCTTCCCATCTTAGGTATAAGAAAACTGAGGCTCAGTAAGGTTTTTACTGACTCCAGATCACATAGCTTATAAATTGCAAAGCCAGAATTGGAGTCCCAGTCTGCATCACCCCAAACATTTATTTCCCTTTACTTTTGAGATGGAATGGGGTCTTCCAGTTCTCCCTTAAAGAACTTTGATTTGCTTCTGTCTTTTTCTTTTTGAGGAAGGTAGGGAGTAGAGAATCATTCTGCACCACATGTTGCTCAATTTCATAACTACTTCCAGGTTTGTAAGAAAATAGAAGTAGAGAGAAAGGAAGTAACAGGCAACTTAGAGGAAGTGAAAGAAAACAGGAGCTCTTCCTTTCTTTTTCTCTTTTCTTGCCTCTAGTCCTGTCACTGCATCATTTTTGTTTGGAGAAACAACCGAGAAAATAGTATAAACAATCTACTAACAATGGCATAAAACACAAATGTCTATGATATAGTAGCTAGACCGAATAGTCAAGGAATGCCAAAGACCCACAGCTTTGTTGCATACATGCACAAGTGGTTAAAGGGAGGCCACTGTCACCTTGAACCTTTGAGCTGTCTCAAAGGTAAGAACAGCAACAAAAACAAAATTCCAATAACAGGAATCCCAGGATAGTCATGCAGCTCTTTACAGTCTTCAACTGCCTATTCAGCAGTTTGTCAAATATGAGCAATGTGTGAAGGCTTTCCGTTGGAAAAAGTTTCCTTCAGAACCTCAATGTTGCTCTTTTATTATAATATTACTTGAATGTTGGCCAAAAAGCTTGGGTTTTTGTAAGCTGTTATGGAAAAACCCAAATGATCTTTTTGGCCAACCCAATAGATGGTAGCATAAAATGAGACATAAACTTATAGTAGTTAAACTATGATAAAACTGGAATGATTTTGCATATTAAATGCAAACAAAACTACAAAATCAATAAAATTCAAATCATAAACATTAATTTAATATGATGGGTGATGTTGCTTTTCTGAAACTAAATCACTTTCCTCAATGTGAATACTGGTATGTGGATTATTAAAACACTTCCTCTGAAGTAACTATGATATTATCTGCCTTTGTTTGGAACAAATACATCATTTATGCATTAGGTTCACCTCTGTTCTTTTCTCTTGGATCCAAAAGATATAAAAGATGACTCTTTGTACTCTTATGATTGTAAATGAAATGCAAATTCCGATGCTGAAATTGCATGACAGGACTTGGTTATAAGGTGCTCATCCACTTAATATAATTCTGGGAGGCATCTCAGGACCACATTTTTGGAAACACTAGAGATTAAGAGCATAAGCTTTGGAGTCCAAAAAATCTGAGTTTCTTTCCTGGCTCTGGCTTTGCCAGTTTCTAGTTTGCAAGTTATTTAACCTCTCCTCTATTCCTTGGGTTTCCTCCTCTATAAAATGGGGATGATAATAATAGTACTTTAATTTTGCCAGCAGAAGAAGCAGACACCATGACCCACTTTCTAGATGTGTGTGATGTTTAAGGCTGAAACTGTAGAGAAACTTTAGAGCTCTTCTGTAATTTATTTCAGAGTTCCTCTGTAACTCAAAAGTAACATAGAGTTGGGCAAGTTGAAGAAAGAAACATTTCTCTGGCCTCCCACCCTATCCTCCCAATATCTGCATGTGCTGTCCTGGGTTCATGTTTTACAGTGGAAATGGGAGATATGATTGAGTTTAAAAAGTGAAACAACTGGCAATGCCAGTTAGACATTTGAGAATGAGTTGAACTAGTGCCATAGACAGCTGTTTTTATCTGAAGCCCACCAATAAGAACTTGCTCTTTTGCTTCCTGGCCTGGCAAAGATCCTTTGATTCCTGAGGCCCCCAAGGTTGAAAATAGCCTAGCCACCTGCCAATGGTTGGGATATTTTTAGGACCAGCAGGATTGGAAACAGGGCTCTGTATGCCTGGAACTTGAGCCAGGCTGCTGGGTGGGTCTCTCACCTCCACTGGGTTGCTAGGTCCTGAATTGTTGGGTCAGATCCAGCAGCCAGGCATGGAAGAGGAGAGAGAGTTCTGAAAGGAGCAGGCTACAATAGTAAAAGGGGATGGGGTTTCTTTGTTTTCAGGGAAAGAATACAGGGATAATGGGATGAGTAGACGTCTTAGTGGATATTTGAACAAAGCATACAGGAAACTGTGTTAATTTTGCTACTGCTACTGCTGCTAAGTCGCTTCAGTCGTGTCCGACTCTGTGCGACCCCATAGACGGCAGCCCACCAGGCTCCCCCGTCCCTGGGATTCTCCAGGCAAGAACACTGGAGTGGGTTGCCATTTCCTTCTCCAATGCATGAAAGTGAAAAGTCAAAGTGAAGTCGCTCAGTCGTGTCCGACTCTTAGCGACCCCATGGACTGCAGCCCACCAGGCTCCTCCATCCATGGGATTTTCCAGGCAAGAGTACTGGAGTGGGGTGCCATTGCCTTAATAAGCAGAAATCACAGCACTAGACCCTTTCTTAACTAAAATAATGTATATCAATTTAAAATCGATCTTATTGTTTCTTACCAATATCTCAAACGAAGCCTAATACACTTGAGGTTGTCACAAAAGTATGTATGCATCAAATTATAACAGACGCATCCAAAGATTTTGTTCTCTCCACCCTCCTTATCCCCATTCCACTCAAGAGAGAAGTTAATTCTTCTTGTCTCTCTGTGGGTCTCACTCTCTCTCCTGAGCAATTTATCAAAATCATTCTTCCAAACTAACAGAACATTCCTCCTAAGCAAATACACACTTACACAGAAAGAAATGAATAGATGAGAGAGCAGGAGGACCTAACTTATTTTGGAAGATGGAAAATACTTCCCTAAGAAAATAATAGGAATAAAGCTGACTGTATACAAATGCTCAGAGCAGCTTTATTTGTAATAGTTGCAAACTATAAACAGCACAAATGTCCATCAGCTGCTGAACAGAGAAACAAACTGTGATACATACAATGGAATGCTATTCAGTAATAAAAGGGAATGGACTACTGATACACATAACAATGCAGATGAATATAAAAATTATGCTGAGTTAAAAAAAAAAGCCAGACCCAAATAAAAAGGACATAGTATATGATTCTATTCATATAAAACTAAATGTGCAAACTCTGGACATTAAATGTGTACAGTTTTTTGTGATTCAATCATAGCTCAATAAAGTGCAAAAACGCAGTTCCCAGTGACTAAAAGCAGATCAGTGGTTGACTTGAGAGGAGGGTAAGGTGGGGAGTCAGGGAATAAACAGGGCTATGGGAAAACTTCTGGGGGCATAAACCATGATATATATCTATATGTATGTATCTATATACCTATATGGGGCTTCCCAGGTGGCGCTAGTGGTAAAGAATCCACCTGCCAATCCAGGAATCACAGGAGATGTGGGTTTGATCCCTGGGTCAGGAGGATCCTCTGGAGAAGGAAACAGCAGCCCACTTCAGTATTCTTGCCTGGAGAATTCCATGGATGAGGGAGCCTGGCGGGCTATAGTCCATAGGGTTGGACATGACTGAGCAACTGAGTATGCATGCATGCATGTATCTATATATCTATACATCTATATATATCTTGATTGTGATGATTTCATTGGTATATACATATGTTAAAACTTATCAAATTGCACATTTTAAATATGTGTAATTTGTTGTATGTCCATTCTAGTTCAGTTAATGTATTTGAAAAATAGTGTTTAAAATTGAATTTGAGACCAGAAGTCTCAAATAGTGTGAAATTGCAGTGCTGACCTGGGGGGAACTGTGGGGGGCTGGGGAAGTGAGAAGCCCAGGGAGACAGAAGAGGGCAAAGTTTGAGGTGGAAGGGGATGGCATGTTTGAGGGGTTCAGAAAAGTCCTGTTTGGAAGGAGTTGAGTCCTGTTTGGAAGGAGAGATCCAAGGGGAAAGGGGCAGGAGATCAGGTCAGAGAGGGCAGCAGAGGCCAGATCACATGGGGCCTCACATTCATCTATTCTTTCAGCAAATATTTGCTGACTGCTTATCACATGTCACGGAGAAGGCAATGGCACCCCACTCCAGTACTTTTGCCTAGAAAATCCCATGGACCGAGGAGCCTGGTAGGCTGCAGTCCATGGGGTCGCTAGAGTCCGACACGACTGAGTGACTTCACTTTCACTTTTCACTTTCATGCAATGGAGAAGGAAATGGAAACCCACTCCAGTGTTCTTGCCTGGAGAATCCCAGGGACGGGGAAGCCTGGTGGGCTGCCGTCTATGGGGTCGCACAGAGTCGGATACGACTGAAGTGACTTAGCAGTAGCAGTATCACATGTCAGGGACTTCCCTGGTGGGTCAGATGGTAAAGCATCTGCCTACAATGTGGGAGACCGGGGTTCAATCCCTGGGTGGGGAAGATCTCCTGGAGAAGGAAATGGCAACCCACTCCAGTATTCTTGCCTGGAAAATCCCATGGATGGAGGAGCCTGGTAGGCTACAGTCCATGGGGTCACAAAGAGTTGGACACGACTGAGGGACTTCACTTTCACTTTATTTTCACTTATTACATGTCAGGAGTTGTTCTAGGTGGTTTGGATTATTTAAATTCACTAGGGCTGTGATTCTCCAAGCCAGGCTTCAGCAATACATGAACCGTGAACTTCCAGATGTTCAAGCT
This sequence comes from Bos indicus, assembly GCF_029378745.1. NCBI lineage: Eukaryota > Metazoa > Chordata > Mammalia > Artiodactyla > Bovidae > Bos > Bos indicus. Next base: position 18,745,643 of record NC_091789.1, on the reverse strand, counting down.
GGTTTTAGAAAAGGCAGAGGAACCAGAGATCAAATTGCCAACATCCACTGGATCATGAAAAAAGCAAGAGAGTTCCAGAAAAACATTTATTTCTGCTTTCTTGACTATGCCAAAGCCTTTGACTGTGTGGATCACAATAAACTGTGGAAAATTCTGAAAGAGATGGGAATACCAGACCACCTGACCTGCCTCCTGAGAAACCTGTATGCAGGTCAGGAAGCAAAAGTTAGAACTGGACATGGAGCAACAGACTGGTTCCAAATAGGAAAAGGAGTACATCAAGGCTGTATATTGTCACCCTGCTTATTTAACTTCTATGCAGAGTACATCATGAGAAACGCTGGACTGGAAGAAGCACAAGCTGGAATCAAGATTGCCGGGAGAAATATCAATAACCTCAGATATGCAGATGACACCACCATTATGTCAGAAAGTGAAGAGGAACTAAAAAGCCTCTTGATGAAATTGAAAGAGTAGAGTGAAAAAGTTGGCTTAAAGCTCAACATTCAGAAAATGAAGATCATGGCATCTGGTCCCATCACTTCATGGGAAATAGATGGGGAAACCGTGGAAACGGTGTCAGACTTTATTTTTTGGGGCTCCAAAATCACTGCAGATGGTGATTTTAGCCATGAAATTAAAAGACGCTTACTCCTTGGAAGGAAAGTTATGACCAATCTAGAAAGCATATTAAAAAGCAGAGACATTACTTTGCCAACAAAGGTTCGTCTAGTCAAGGCTATGGTTTTTCCAGTGGTCATGTATGGATGTGAGAGTTGAACTGTGAAGAAAGCTGAGCACTGAAGAATTGATGCTTTTGAACTGTGGTGTTGGAGAAGACTCTTGAGAGTCCCTTAGATTGCAAGGAGATCCAACCAGTCCATCCTAAAGGAAATCAGTCCTGGGTGTTCATTGGAAGGATGATGATAAAGCTGAAACTCCAATACTTTGGCCACCTCATGCGAATAGTTGACTCATTCGAAAAGACTCTGATGCTGGGAGGGATTGGGGGCAGGAGGAGAAGGGGATGACCGAGGATGAGATGGCTGGATGGCATCACCGACTCGATGGATGTGAGTCTAAGTGAACTCTGGGAGTTGGTGATGGATAGGGAGGCCTGGCGTGCTGCGATTCATGGGGTCGCAAAGAGTCAGATACGACTAAGCGACTAAACTGAACTGAACTGAACTGAGGGCTGTGATAGCAAAGTACCACAGCTTGGGGGTGGGGTGGGGTGGGCCTTAAACAATAGAAATCTGATTTCTCAGAGTTCTAGGGGCTGGAAGCTAGAAGTCAGGGCATCATTAGGGTTGGTTTCTTCTGAGACCTTGCTCCTTGGCTTTTAGATGGTGGTCTTCTCCCTGTATCTTCACATCATCTTCCCTCTATATGTGTTGTGTCCTAATTTCCTCTTCTTTGAGGAAACTAGCCATACTGGATTAGGGTCCACTCACCTGACTTTATTTTTCCAGTGACCTATTTAAAAGTCCTCCCTCCAAACAGCCATGATCTGGGTACTGAGGGTTAGGGTTCAGTGTTTGGAGTTTAGGGAGGACAGAGTTCAGCCCATAACAGATAAAATATATGCACAAAAAAAGAGATGCAAGTTCTCATGGAGGGGGTCTCCATGAGGGAGGAGACAGAATAAACAGTCACAATAAGTAAAAAGGTGGTAAGTGCTCTTTAAAAAAAGGAGAAGGATGAGGGGACTGAGAATACAAACGGTGTGATAGAAGGCAGAGGTCAGGATGGAAGGAAAGAGGGAGTTACAAGTTCTGTTCTTTAGCCTGGGGACAATGGAACGCTCTTGAAGGGTTTTAAACAGAAGTATGACAGGATACATGCTTTTGAAAAGGATCACTCTGTTTACTGAAGATAAAATAAAAGGCGGGGGAAGGGAGGAAGGAGGATTTGGCAACAGTCTGATACAAGGTCATACTGGCCTGAACTAGAGTGGTAAATAGGGGGTTGGGATGATGTGGCTAGACCAAAGGTAGGCTAAAGAAATTAGATCAATAGGGGCTTCCCTGTAGCTCAGACAGTAAAGAGTCTGCCTGCAATGCAGGAGACCCGGATTCAGTCCCCGGGTTGGGAAGATCCCCTGGAGAAGGGAATGGTAATCCATTCCAGTATTCTTGCTTGGAGAATCCATGGACAGAGGAACCTGGCAGGCTACAGTCCATGGAGTCCTAAAGAGTAACACACGACTGAGTAACTAACACTAAGGAAACTGGATCAATAGCATTTAATGACTGATTGAATGAGCAAAACACAGATGACTCCTAGGATTCTGTCTTGCATGACAAGATGGATGATGGATCAGTCAGTTCAGTTCAGTCCCTCAGTTGTGTCTGACTCTTTGCAACCCCATGGACTGCCTCCCTGTCCATCACCAACTCCCAGAGCTTGCTTAAACTCATGTCCATCAAGTCGGTGATGCCATCCAACCACCTTATCCTCTGTTGTCCCCTTCTCCTCCTGCCTTCTTTCCCAGCATCAGGCTTTTTCCAATGAGTCAGTTCTTCGCATCAGGTGGCCAAAGTATTGGAGCTTCAGCATCAGTCCTTCCAATGAATATTTAGGGCTGATTTCCTTAAGGATTGACTGGTTTGATCTCCTTGCAGTCCAAGGGACTCTCAAGAGTCTTCTCCATCTGCTGCTGCTGCTGCTGCTAAGTCACTTCAGTCGTGTTGGACTCTGTGCAACCCCATAGACGGCAGCCCACCAGGCTCCCCCATCCCTGGGATTCTCCAGGCAAGAATACTGGAGTGGGTTGCCATTTCCTTCTCCAATGCATGAAAGTGAAAAGTGAAAGTGAAGTCGCTCAGTCATGTCCAACTGAGATCATGAGTGTGATTTTGGATGCAGTGAGTAACATGCCTGTGTGATACACAAGTGGAAGTTATCCAGTGGTCAATTAGATACGTGGATCTGGAGGTTAGAAGTGACTTTCTTGGTGGCTCAGATGGTAAAGAATTTGCCTGCAGTTCAGGAGACCCAGGTTTGATCCCTGGGTGGGGAAGATCCCCTGGAGAAGGGAATGGCTACCCACTGCAGTATTCTTGCCTGGAAAATCCTATGGGCTGAGGAACCTCAAGGGTTATAGTCCATGGGGTCACAAAGAGTCAGACAAGACTGAGCGACTAACACAAGGACACAAGGAGGTTAGAGGACATGCATGGACTGGAGATATAGATCTGGGAACCAGCAACATAGAAGTGGTAGAAACAAGGGATGTAGATGACATAAACAATGCCTGCAAGACTGTGTTGTTTCTCTGGTCTGCTCTCCCACTCTCTGAAATGACAATTTCACACTTTCTCCACCCTCTTCAAAACTTCTTTCACTCCTGTTCAGCCAATACACAAACATACACCACCACCACCACCAACATCATCAACTGAGACCTAGATCCCAATCTCTTCTCCTGAATCCTGCCCACTATTCCCCCTTCTCTTTCTTCATTCACTCCTCCTTTATTTCCTCCATTCCATCATCTCCTATTCATGCTCAAGCCTTCCCCATCTTTAGAACAATTTTCCTTGACCCCTCCATTCCCCTTTCAGCTATTTTATCTTTTCCCTCCTCACTGTTAAACTTCTCCCAAGAGTTGTCTGTTCTCACTGCCTCCATTTTTTTTTTTTAATTCCCACTCACTTCTCAATTTGGGCTGTCCTGGTGGCTTATATGGTAAAGAATCCACCTGCCAATGCAGGAGACCTGGGTTCAGTCCCTTGGTCAAGAAGATCCCCTGGAGAAGGGAATGGCTACCCACTCCAGCATTCTTGCCTGGAGAGTCCCATGGACAGAGGAGACTGGCGGGCTATAGTCCATGGGAATCACTAAGAGTCGGACATGACTAAGCGACTAAGCAGGCACTTCTCAGTTTATCTCAATCTGTATTCCATCCTTACCATCCATTGAAATCTTTTGAGAAGGTTGGCAGGACATTCATGTTCCTAAACCTAAGGGGCATTTTTTTATTCTCATCCTCCCTGATGTCTCAGGAGCATTTATTACAGTCGACTGCAGTTGAAAACAAAGGTTGTTCTCTTGAAGTCCCAGGCTCACTTCACTCAGTTATGGAAAAAAAATAGCTACCAAATAATAAGTTTAAATAACCATAAATTGCCCATCATTCTTTCAAATAAAAATGGATTTCCATGAAAAAGTAGATAGTTTAGTTCATAACCCAACTGGGCAAATTAATTTTTTTTGAGATGACTATCATACTTTTTTCTGAAGAAGTGCTTTATGCATACTTCCTATTTTTCATACAGGATATTAAAAAGTCCTGTACTCAAGGGTTGAGATTGAATAAAATTAATACCTCTTACTGATTCCTTAGGTAAAATAGGATTTTGCTTCCTCCTGGCATGTACTGATGAAAAGTACAATGACTATAAGTACAATGTAATATCACTGCTGTGATTTGTGCCAGTGCACTAGCAGCTTTACCCACCATTGCTTTTGCACCATCAGTGAAAATGTTCACACAGGAAAAAAAGGCAAATAATGATGATGATACAAACAGTTTTGACCTTGTGAGACCTTGGAAAGGGACCTCCAGGGACCACAATTTGAAAATCATCCTTTTAGTTTAATCAGGATTTACCACAAACTGGTGAATACAGTCACATTCCCTGAGGGGTGAATAGTGGAAAAAAGGGGGTTCTGGTAGCATGAAAGAGGCAGGGAGGCCTGGTGTGCTGCAGTCCATGGGACTGCAAAGAGTCACACATGATTTAGTGACTGAACAACAACAATACTTGGGTGATGGGGGAATATTTGACTAGAGGGGCTTAGAGTTGGGAAAACACCTCTGAACATAAGCCTGTCAACTACCCTAGATTTTGTTCTGCTGGCCTTTTGGAACACCAGACTTAGACTTCCAGAATTCAACTAAGGTTTGAAAACAACAGCAACAACTCCACAAGCTTATCAAGTCCTGAGGACACTAGGGATGGGATGGGATGGGGTGGGTGGGACCTCATGGTCTTGTATTTTATTAGACAGAAGGATACCTCAGGTAGTTTTTTTTTTTTTTTTTTTCAGAACAAAGGAATGTTTGCCTCAAAATCTGAAAATCCATACCTCTTAAGAAATGGAAAATGCTTGCAGCTTTGAAATAAACTTTTTGTTTCTAACCATCCCATTCAAATTATTTAAAATTGTAGGAGCTTCTACCAGAGCATCTATTTACTTACAAAGAATCATTATCAAGTGTTATAAACAGAACATAAATTTAGTTTAAAAAGAGAGACTGTGTGTATGTGTACGAGCTTATTTGTGTCTGACTCTTTGAGACGCTATGGACTGTAGACCACCAGGCCCCTCTGTCCATGGGATTTTCCAGGCATGAATGCTGGAGTGAGTTGCCATTTCCTACTCCAGGGGATCTTCCTGACCAGGGATCAAATCTATGTCTCCTGCGGCTCCTGAATTGGCAGGTGGATTCTTTACCACTGAGCTACCTGGGAAGCCCCAAGAGAGACTGCTGCTAAGTCGCTTCAGTCGTGTCCGACCCTGTGCTACCCCATAGATGGCAGCCCACCAGACTATGGGATTACTATTATTAATGGTACCATAAAGAGCCAGGATTGATCTTGGTTTAAATATTTTAAGATGCTGCTCCAAATAAAATAGAGAGGTTTGTTACGTATACCTATCTCTCCTATCTCTACAGTTTTATTTATTGTTTTTACCTTTAATCATCATTATTTTTAAATTTTATTTTTCTCTACAGTTTTAATGTCTCTGGGTTTGTCATGTATTAAGGGAATATGACTACAGCTAGTCACTTCCATTGGGGTCAGTTTTACCTAAAAGCCTGCAGCACTGGCAGCTGACTAAAGGCAAGGAAGTGGTTTAAGTTGCTGATAGGAAAAATTGCCATAGCAGTTTTTTCTTAGCTATTGTCAGAGGCTTGCCTAGTGTTAGAGACAAAGAGACAAAGAGGAGTACCACTGGACCCAAAACTCCTTGGTTCTTTGCCATCATGGGCTCTCCATTACAGCTATCATGGGCTCTCCATTACTGCTAAGAATATAGTTATGCAAGCTCCGATAGCCCAGCTTAAAAGTGAAAGTGAAGTCTCTCAGTCGTGTCTGACTCTTTGTGACCCCATAGACAGTAGCCTACCAGGCTCCTCCCTCCATGGGATTCTCCAGGCAAAAGTACTGGAGTGGGTTGCCATTTCCTTCTCCAGGGGATCTTCCTGACCCAGGGATCAAACCCTGGTCTTCCACATTCCAGGCAGACGCTTTAACCTCTGAGCCACCAGAGAGTAGTGGCTTAGCTTAAAAGTACCACCGGCCAATCAAAGTGTATTTTGATGACACAATCATTTGTAACAGATTTTATTGGTTAAGTGTGGTTTTATTTGGGAGGAGGTTTCTTCAAACACTAGGAACTTGTTGGGGTGTCTGTAACCAGATTAAACTAGAATTGGTTTCTTAAACATGGAGCTTGGGTGTTTTAAATGTTGAATTTCACTTTTTTAGTAAAGTTACTGATTCTGAACATATATCTAGACTCTGATTTTTCTCCAAATGTCAACATTAAAAATGCATTTTGTATAGTCATATCAAGAACCTCAACATTTATATAATCACTTCATTTCACAGGTAAGAAAACTGAAACTACAAGAGACATGCTTGCCCAAGGTCACACACAGCTGGTAAGTGTCAAAGATGAGGTTTAACCCGGATCTAAATGCTTCTTATTCACCCTCTTAAACCACTGCACTTTAGTACAGTATATCTGTCTTCTGTGTGGACATTTGAAAAATACTTAAAACTGGATTATAGGGTTGGTCACTTTTGAAGTACAAAATCACATGGGCTGATGTGAAGTATGATTATATACAAGCTACATCTTAAGTATGTGTTATTTCAGGATCTCCCTGCCATGACTTACTCATACCAGTCACTGAAATCATCTATGCTTCCATGATGAAATATTCTCAGATGTGTTGTGGCATGCATACTTACCTCAACATTGTTTTCAGGTATATGAGTTCAGTCTGCTTTCCAAGTCTCCCCATGAAATGAGTAGATAAGTAGGTGAGTGTGACAAGTTATGTATCTTGGATGTTTGATGAAATTTTAGGGCTGCCCATGGGAAAGATTGAAGGCAAAAGGAGAAGGGGGAGGGAGAGGATGAGATGGTTAGATAGCATCACTGACTCACCGGACACGAGTTAGAGCAAACTCCAGGAGATAGTGGAAGACAGAGGAGCCTGGTGTGCTGCAGTCCATGGGGTGCAAAGAGTCAGATACGACTTAGCGACTGAACAACAACATCGGCATAGTCCCTCAACAGGGTGTCCAGGAAGTTTTAAGCTTTAAATATAAATATATTTTTATTGAGCACCTACAAGATTACTAGATACAAAATCTCAGCTCACTCTACCATTTATGAGACAAGCCGAAGAGATAAGCATGAAGGGTAGGGTTGTGGGGAGTATAGGCTTTGGAACGGAACAGAGTGAAAGGGTAGAGACAAGAAAGCAGATAGCTACCCAGGACCTCCCTGACAACCTTGAACAATTTCAGTCTAAGTTACCAAATATAGAAAACGCTGAGTATCTGGATTTCTTGTGGGAAATGGCAAAACTTCTCTGGGTTGGACACAGGACAACCAAACTGGCAGGCACAAGTATCCAAGAGCATGAGGCATTGAAGTATGCAGATGTAAAAGCACAGAAATCCTCTGCAGAGTGCAGCAGCATGGGCTAGAATGGCGGGTACACCAACCCCATATCTGAGCTATGCCATCATTAGACAGTATGGACTCCCTTTGAATCTGTGAAACAAAGTTGACTAGGCAGTGGCCTTTCTTTCTTTATCAGATCTCAGATTCTTCACAATGATAACTAACGTGTACTGAGCGCCTTCCTTCTATGTTCTAGGCTCTTTACAACCATGAATTATTTCCTCTATTCAGGCCAACATCTGAAAAAAGGCTTTATAGCCGAAGGATCTGAGCTCAGAGAAGTTATTAATAAGCAACTTACCCCAGTTTCCATAGCTCATGACTCCATGCTTCTTCTATTAAAGTACACTGCCTCACATGTCTCATTCTACAGCTGTCTTCTATTTTCAAAAGGAATTGCTGACTTTTGCTTCTTTCCCCTTAACACTCTGCCTAACATCATCTCCTTATCTTGGTCAATTTTTTTCTAGCATCGTGAATAGAGACCCTTTGTGAACTGTTGTAACCCAACAGGTGCAAAGAATACAGGTACCCTGGTTGCCATGACAGAAGCTACAAACTATCCTTACCTCTGCCCAGAGACTCACTAAGTCATAGGTTCCTCTTGGTGTCACTGAGGCCATCTCAAGCTTCTGGAGCATGGAAAATGTTCCTACTATTTAAAGAATAAAACAAAATCATTCATACATAGTATTGACATCTAGCAGGTAGTTTACTAAGTGGTCTTGTGTGCGTGTGTGTGTGCTTAGTTGCTCAGATGTGTCCGACTCTGTGTGACCCCAAGGATGGCAGCCCACAGACTCCTCTGTTCATGGGATTCTCCCGGCAAGAATACTGGAGTGGGTGGTTTGACTAATAGGTAATGTAGTAATTTTTATTTTTATAATGTGGGTTGTGGGGTGGAGTGGAGGAGAAATATAGGACAATTTTTCTGTGGTTGATTCTGTAAGTTTATGTGGGGAATCAGGGCAGGAGATCTGTTTCCTGGGCTTTGAACAAAGATTTCTGGCCAGGCTTGCTGGGCCTGCCACAGACTCGTCATAGTCCAGCAACCTCATTGTACAAATGGGTGAGTTTTGAGGCCAGGCTGAAGAAAGGATTGGCCTGAGGTCATAGAGCTAGTTAATGGGACAGTTCCTTCTTTTGCAAACAGTGCTCTAGGCAATTAAAACTCTGTCTGTTCCACGACCAAATGCCTGTAATTATGATTCCTATTGCTTAATTTTTTTCCAAAATGAGCTATGGTAAGAACAGGAGGGGAGCTCTGGGCAAAGGTTTCCAGAATGGAATAGCAATACAACATAGCTGAACATGGCTGAACAATCTAGGATGAGTGGTATGGCCTTTAATACCTTTGTATGAAATGGCAACCCACTCCAGTGTTCTTGCCTGGAGAATCCCAGGGATGGGGGATCCTGGTGGGCTGCTGTCTATGGGGTCACACAGAGTAGGACACAACTGAAGTGACTTAGCAGCAGCAGCAGCATGCCTGGATTTGACAGGTGTCTGGACTGTCAGTGAATGAGAATACTGCTGAAACCTTGTTAGCGTTCAGTCCTGTTTTAGCCACATCTTCCAGTCTCAGTGCTTGCCTCAAGGTGTTGTGAGAACTAGGCCATATTCCCCACTCCTTTCAAAAGGCCCTTCTCAGGGACTTCTCTGGTGGTCCAGTGGCTAAGACTCCATGCTCCCAGTGTAGGGGGTACAGGTTCCATCCCTGGTCGGGGAACTAGAGCCCAAATGCCACAAGTAAGAGTTCACTGCATGCCTCAACTAAAAATTCCATGTGCTGCAACTACGACCTAGGGCAGCCAAATAAATATTTTAAAAATTATTTTGAAAAAGGCCCTTTCTCAAGCACAGCTCAGGTCAGAAGGAGCAAGTGTGCATCAAGGCTACGTGCCCAAATCCTAATCCCAAGACTACCAAGTGCCAGTACCTTGCTGACAGCCTCTCTCCTGAAGTCGTTCACTTAGTCTCTACCAAAAGGGAGACCATTTGCTCTTCAACAAACATTTGCTGACCCATGACTCTGTGCATGTCACAAGGCTAGGACATGAAGATACAGGGTTAAACTGTGGCTGCCCTTAGTGAACTCCCAGTCAAGTAGGTGAAACAGACACTAAACAATGCCATAGGTCAGTGCAACAGAGGCCCCAACAGTACATCAGGCACAGGGGTGAGAAGGTGGATAAGACCCCGTCCAGCACTCACCACCTCACAGACACACAGGAAAACAGTAATGGGTTTAACTACTGGGAAAGAGATCTGCTTGGGGAGCTAGGGGAACTGAAGAGAGGGGTCTAAAGGAAGTGTTGGTCACAACAACTGAGGAAGTCCTGGAAAATCACCAATTGGATGGAGGCAGTAAAGGTCTCTGTTCTGTGCTTCCGCTGAGAAATCAGATTAGCTGCCAGCCACAGAGCCTCAGGCCAGTTTCTGGGCGCTTAGAGCAAGGACAAGGAAACTCAGAAGAAGCTTTTGCTTTTCTATCTGCAGGCACAATTGTGACGCAAACTAAAGTTTGTCTGCCCTTCCTGAGCCTCCTCCCAGGATTGTTCCAGTTGCAATTTCTCCTTATCTGAAAGGGCTTTTCCAGAAAGAAGCTTAGATAAATCCGTTCTATGTGAACAACTGGTAAGAGCAGTGCCTCCCAGATTGTCTGAGAGTAAGAATCACCTGGTGTCATTCCAAATTGTATTTTTGATCTTGTTTTTCTCGTGGTATGATATTGTGACTTATAAGAAATATATATTTGGTCTTCCTCCCCATTTCTGGCTGTTGTTGTTCAGTCACTAAGTCGTGTCCAACTCTTGGTGACCCCATGGACTGCAGCACGCCAGGCTTCCCTGTCCTGCACTATCTCCCAGAGTTTGCTCAAACTCATGTCCATTGAGTCAGTGAAGCCATCCAACCATCTCATTTTCTGTCACCCCCTTCTTCTCCTGCCCTCAATCTTTCCCAGCATCAGAGTCTTTTCCAATGAGTCAGCTCTTCGTATCAGGTGGCCAAAGCATTGGAGCTTCAGCACCAGCCCTTCCAGTGAATATTTAGGGTTGATTTCCTTTAGGATTGATTGGTTTGATCTCCTTTCTGTCCAAGGGACTCTCAAGAGGCTTCTCCAGCACCACAGTTTGAAAACATTAATTCTTTGTTGCTCAGCCTTCTTTATGGTCCAACTTTCACATCCATACATGACTACTGGAAAAACCATAGCTTTAACTATATGAGCCTTTGTCAGCAAAGTGATTTCTCTCCTTTTTAATACATTCTCTAGGTTTGTCATAGCTTTTCTACTGATGAGCAAGTTCTTTTAATTTCATGGCTGCAGTCACTGTCTGCAGTGATTTTGGAGCTCAAGAAAATAAAGTCTGTCACTGTTTCCAGTTTTCCTCCTTCTATTTGCCATGAAGTGATGGGACCAGATGCCATGATCCTAGGTTTCTCAATGTTGAGTTTTAAGTCAGCATTTCCACTCTTCTCTTTCGCCTTCATTAAGAGGGTCTTTAGTTCCTCTTTGCTTTCTGCCATTAGAGTGATATCATCTGCATATCTGAGGTTATTGATATTTCTCCTGACAATCTTGATTCCAGCTTGTGCTTCATCCAGCCTGGCATTTCAAATGATGTACTCTGCATATAAGTTAAATAAGCAGGGAGACAATATACAGCCTTAACGTATGCCTTTCCCAATTTGGAACCAGTCCATTGTTCGATGTCCGGTTCTAACTGTTGCTTCTTGTTCTGCGTACAGGTTTCTCAGGAGACAGGTCAGGTGGTCTGGTATTCCCATCTCTTTAAGAATTTTCCACAGTTTGTTGTGATCTACATAGTCAAAGGCTTTAGAGTAGTCAATGAAGCACAAGTAGATACTTTTCTAGAATTCCCTTGCTTTTTGTATAACTCAACAGATGTTGGCAATTTGATCTCAGAGTTCCTAAAACTCTTGAAATATCTTAAGTGATGAGAGCAATAAAAGTGTCTGGATATTCATAACAAACCCCTTTCAACCCATCTGAGTTTATGTTAATGTGGTGACTTTTGGAAAACTCCTAAGGATGGGGACCACCAGAGGGAAGAGGGGCTGGAGGTTGAGTCAATCACGAGTGGCCAATAATTTAGTCTATCAGGATTATTTAATGAAACCTCTATGAAGACCCAAAAGGACAGGGTTCAGAGGACTCTCAGGTTGGTGAACCAGAACATTTCCATGTGCCACCATTCTGGGTCCCAAACTGCATGAGGACAGGAGCTCTTTTTTGTTTAGGACCTAGCCCTATGTATCTCTTCATCTGGCCATTGGTTCATATTCTCTAGTATCCGTTGTAATAAATCTGTAATCTAGTGACTAAACTGATTTTCTGAGTTCTGTGAGCTGCTCTAGCAAATTAATTGAACCCAAAGGAGGGGGTCATTGGAACCTCTATTTTATAGCCAATTGGTGAGAAGTATAGGTGATAACCTGGACTTGTGATTGATATATGAAGTGGAGTGTGGTCTTATGGGACTGATCTCTTAACCTGTGGGATCTGACACAATCTCTGGGTAGGTAGTATCAGAGTTGAGTTGAATTGTGGATAGACAGTGTCAGAGTGGGATTGAATTATAGGACACCCAGCTGGTGTCAGGCAATTGGTCAGTGGTATGGAAAAGCTCACACTTCAGAATTTTTGGAGCAGAATCTTACCTGGAAATTCTTATTCAGTAAGTCTGGGTACATTCTGGAAGTCTGGTTTTTTGTTTTGTGTGTGTGTGTGTGTGTGTGCGTGTGTGTGTGTGTATTTTCCTAGAGATTTTTAAAAATTTATTTTTAATTGAAGGACCTATTTGCAGGGCGTCAGTGGAGATGCAGACATAGAGAACAGACTTATGGACATGGGAGGTGAGTTGGGGGAAGGAAGGAGAGGGTGGGACAAATGGAGAGAGTAACATGGAAACATATATACTACCATATGTAAAATAGCCAATGGGAAATTTCTGTATGAGTCTGCAAATCCATTTTTTATCAAGGGCTCTGTGAACAAAGTAGAACAAGGAGCATTGCTCACCACTCAGTTTTACAAGTGTTAAGTCATAACCCACTGCATTTGCTGATGGACAGTGTACCCTGAGATGAAATCAGGATTAGAACAGAATGAGGCACTCTTTGCTTTGGACAAGCAGACATCGTGGATATTAGATGCATGTCTCAGGAAGAATGTCAATGACCCCAGATTCTTCCATCTCTCATACATAAGAAAGCATACTTAAAATCATTAACTTGAGATATCCGTTCTTTGTGAATAACAATAATCTTTTACCAAGAATGTATGCTTGACTGCCCATGTCTCCTAGCTGAAAGTTGTGGATAAACTGGTTTCACCCCTACCACTTTGGAGCATTTTCCTCAAGTGAATGGCTGTCTCCCTGACTATAGTCCTCAGCAAGACAACAAATAAAACTTAAATTCACGACTCATATGTTGTACGTCTTTCTTTAAGTCAAGAGCTTCAGGTTAAAAAAAAGAGTAATTCTTTAGGCAAATTTGGGAAACCATGATTTAAAGCATTGTCTCCAGGAATTCACAATAAAGGCTTTGGTTCCTAATGTGGAATGTCAAAAACACATATCTGAGTGATAGAGTATAAAGGTTTTAAAACATAATAATAAAATAGACAGTACTCTGGAAGAGCATCCCATAATTACATTATCACATATACTATAAATATTAGCAGATGAGAACCTTCTAGCAGCCTGGTAAACTGGGTAGGCCAAGGATTCTTGTCCCAGTTTTAGGGATGAGGAAACCACACCAGAGTGTAGCTTGTAATGTAACTGGAGAGAAAACAAACATGCATTAAATGATGCAAGAACAACACAAAGTAAGATGCCTGCTTTTGTAAAAGGATACTTTGTAACATGGTTTATAAGGTCCGAAGGGATGTGGATGGAACCCAACAGTAGACTGAAGCAGATAGGAGTCTGAAGCTTCCCCAGAGTAGGAGATACAGATATTTGTATTTGGAAACTCAGTTATTTTCTATGGCACCATGAAGTTTTTCTACATTGCATTGTCATGTGAACTATACCAGTTACATTTTCCACAACTATATATTGTACCACAAACCAGTCTGACCTGCAAGGGAAGTATAAGCTTTGGTCCTTTTGCAATGCTCTGCTGCCTAACCAGTTTGTGCTTGCAAAATGGCACGTGATCCAGTCAAGATGGAGATGTCCTAGTAAAGGGAGGATGGCGGTTATATGAGGTTTTGCCTGGGATCCTTTCTAGGCCTACCTAGGGCTTCAGATGCAGTGAAGTTGAAGGATTTCATCCAGTTGTATCATGTCTCTTCTGGATCAGGCATTCTGCTGCCAGCTATGGGTGGGTTTGAGAAATTCTTAGTCTAGGCAGGAGAGAAAGGAAGACATATACATGACCAGTGATTACCTAAGTCAGGAAGAATTCCAAAGCAGAATAAGTAACATTATATGGTGGTGGGGCAAGAGTTAATTGTGATCATGGCCAATCCTGGAGGGTTTACTGGAGGAAGTGACATTTTCACTGGGTGTTGAAAGATAGATAGGTACTGCAAAGACAGAAGGGCATTATAACTGTGGGAATCTTGGAGCAAAGGCATCCGAAGCCTGAGCCCAAGGGAAATCTACTGGCAGCCCATTGCTTGGATAGGACAATTGGGAGAAATCCTTTGGGCCTTATACTTGTAGGGAGGGGACCCAGAGTGGCTGTACCTTATTCTCCTTAATGGACATCATTAAAATTTAATTTTGAAAATTCTCTCTTTAATGATACTCCAAGGAGAGATGGTTTGATGCATCACTGACTCAGTGAACATGAGGTTGAACAAACCCCAGGCGATAGTAAAGGACAGGGAAGCTTGGAGTGCAGCAGTCCATGGGATCGCAAAGGGTTGGACATGACTTAGCAACTGAACAATAACAAAAGGGGCCTATGAGCATTACTGACAGTGTGGCCTCTCAAGGGGGAGTATTGGGGGCAGCCAGTGCTGGTTGAGTTGTCCCAGGCCCTACTATCTTCCAGGAATGGCAGTTGATGGGCTCAAGTATTGAGTTATCAGAAAAGGATTGCAGAGGACCTCATATAAAATGCTAAGGGGTTGTAGATACTGTTGAGACATTGAAAGGTTTTAAGCAGAAGAGTAATATGTTGCATATACATCTTAAATCCCTCTGGTTGCTGTCTGGGAGGTGGTTTAGACAAAGACAAGAGTGGAAGGAGAGAGTCTAATCAGAAGGCTACTGCAATGGTTCAAGCAAAAAATCATGGGGCCGAAACAGAGCCTGTAGCACTGAGGATGGCTTGGAGAAAGAGGTGGTTAATAAGATGTCTCAGAGGTAGAATTAATTAGCTTCTGTCCTCAGTGTGTGTGTGAGTGTGTGTGTGTAGGGGAATAAGTCAAGGATCACTGCCTAACAAGTGCAACGAGAGACTGTCTTCTGTAAGAGTTCACATTCTCCTCAAGGGGCAGCAGGAAAGAGAGGAGGGGCAGGTCAGAGAGAGCCAGGAGAAACCCAGAGACCAGGTGGCAAGCAAGGAAGCCCTGCCCCTGGATCCGGCCCCGCCCCCGGCCCCACCTCTTCTCCTTCTTCCCACCCACCCTGCAACTGCAGCTCATCCTCGAGGGCGGAGAGAGGTGGTATTTGAGTCCTCCGGTATCCCAGCAGGCAGTGCAGCTTAGAGATGCTGACAAAGGACCGGAGGGAGCAATCGCAGCTGCTTTCCGAGGAGCCGGTGTTGCCGAGGTGAGAGTCCCCCACCGTCCCGTCACCCACTTTCTCCGACTTCGGGAAGACGTGGAAGTTACGTTGCCGAGAGACCCGGCGGAAAGAATGAGCCGTACCCAAACCCGGAGCTTGGCTCTGTGACTGACAGCCGGGCTCCGCGGCGCCGGGACGCGGGTGGGAGCTGGGGGGAAGGCAGATGGAGTCCTTGCTGCCCCATCTCTGACTGTCAATTGCCTCGCCGATCGCGGATCTCCGCCCCAGGGTCGGGCCGGCTCGTGTGTGTTTCGCTTTTGCCCGGGCGGAGGCAGCTGGCTCGGGATCCTCCCGGTGCCTGCCAGACAGAGTTCGGTTGCCCCGGGGATGAGACTCCAGGGACAACTCTTTAGCGGATGTTTTGAAGAGGGCTAGGGGAGGGAGGTCGACACCTTCAGGCTGTCATCGTCCTCGCCCTTCCTCCCAGCCCAGCCCGTCCCCGCGGCGAGCAATTGGAAGGAAATCGGCTGGGCTGGAGCGAGGAGTCCCGGGATCGCTGGAGGGCGATGAAAGTGGGGCGGAGAGGCTGGGAGTGACAGGAAACGCCTTCTTGAAATATCAATAATGGGGGGGGGGGAGTTGGTAAGGGGTACGTGGCCTGTATCTTTTCCTTTCCTGGACCTCCGCACGGATCCTGATGGTTGCACCAGCTGCTCTGCTGTAAACAGGCTCACATGACCGGTTTCACATGGAGCCGGCCGGTGTGGGGACGAGGGCTGGAAAGGCAGGGCCCCAACCTGGTGGAGCTGAAGTCCTAAGATGGACCGTTTGATCTCCCTGCTCAGTCTTCCAACCCTTCGTCAATGCTCTGTGGTGTCCCCCCCGGATAAAGTAGCTGACATCTCTCCTCTCTGGACTGAAGTAGCATTTCTGTCCCAGTAGAATCGAGGAGACCTAACTTGGTGGGAAAAAGTCCGGATTTTTTTTTTTTTTATCTTTGAGGGCGCTAAAGAGGACAGAAACCTGAAAAATTGGGTCCTTTGGATCTTGCCTAAATAGTAGTGTACTTTCAGAATGCATTGTGTTAATGTGAATTCCAGACAGAAGGGGAAAATCTACTTCTTCAGGCAGGGCACACACGGGAATAATATATTCTTGATGATGAAATTCTTGTCCACTTGTTTCCTCTAAATGCTGGGAAATCTCTGCGGAGAAAATACCATATACAGGATATTGAATAGGGGATGGACACCAGCTTTAAGATTACACATATATTTGCTTATAAAGCAGTGGGAAGTTTGGAAAACAGGAAACAGGGCCAAATGTTCCTTTCAAGTTGTTCACGTCTTCTTATCCAAACAGGATTCAAGATTAAGGTAGTTTCTGAAGCATTTCTAGAACTCTCAGAATAAGACATTTACTCACATACCAGGATCTTTGAAATTTTTGAATTCCTTTTATTTATAAAATATATTTAAATGTAATGGACAGTATTCAGTACAAAATTACCATGTTATAGGCAAAGATAGAAAACAGAACAAATAGCTTATAACATAATGCATGTTTCTCCCCTTAACTTATTCTTGCACATTTTCTTCCTAAATTTTTTGCTTTCGATTTTTTTTCTCATGGATCTTTTACATTTAACTCCAATTTCTGAAAAGCAGAAAACAAGAAACTGCAAGAAAAGCTTCCCATGTCTCTAATAGCTCAATAAAGTAATTCATTCTTTTTTCTGATTTTAAAAAGTTTAAAATGAAAGAGAAATTTTAAATCTTGTCTGAAACAGATTATTAGTGTTCTGAATCTTGTTTTGCTACTTTGTAGCATTCTGGAGAACCTTGCCCTACAATAAATGGATTAAGTGATTTACTCTTTGAGGCCCTCCATTTCTTCATCTGTAATGTGAAAGTTTTGTTTTAATCTCCAGAGCCCCTTATAGCTCTCAAATTCCACAAAATAGTGCAGTTTTTGATTGGGCACTATTCTTGGATAAAATAAGCTGGTTAAATAAGCCAAGATGTTGGTATCAACTGAAAGGAACATACAGTATGTAACAAGAAGTACCTAGAGTCCTAATAGAAATAGGAATCGCATTCTGCAAAATTCTCATTAGGTCATTAGGTAAGTTAACCATGTAGGTTGACCTGTACCTTTCTCTCCCTCCTCTCTGTCAGGAAATTGAAGATTGCTTCAGCTAAATCCTGCCTCCAAAATTAGAAATAACAGTTCCACCTGACTTTCTTGACCTTCAGGGCATAGTACAAAGTCTGATTCTTTCACTCATTCCAGCTTCTACCTGAATTAAATGGGCTATGTGATCAGTGATGAAATTGGCATAAAAAGGCTATAGCAGGTTTTCCCCTTGGCAGTACCTTGACTAGATCATCAGGACAAGTACCAGGTTTTCAAAATTGCATTTTGCCAGCACATTCAGAAACTATCAGTCAGTCTCAGGGATTGATTCATACTAACCAAACTCACAAAAGATTTCTATGTTAATATTAATACCAGTTTATTAACTTCAAGGGAGATGTAGAACTGCCAAGCAGATCAGAAAATTCATGTACATGCCAGGGCACCCTTTGCTCTTGACCCTGTGGGAACACATAGAAATTGCTCTTGACCTCCCCTTTTTTCTAGTCTGTGTGGCTCACTTCTTAAAACACTCAGTAATTGATACAGTCGACAAGATTATAGCTTGCTTTTTATATAAAAACCATTTTGGTCACACTTGTATGGATATATCCTAGTCACCTGATTCAACTTGAGCTACCTGAAAAACATCTCTACAATCTGTTTCTTCTCCATTACTCCTGCCTTAGTGTAGCCCCTCACTTCTCCATGCCACATTCATTTAATATTTTTGTTTGTGGTAGCTACTTTGGAGTCAGGCCCGGTGCTTGAGTGGTGAGTGGCAACCGGTCTCCTACTTCTGATCATATCCAGTCAGTTCCCTGTTCTGAATCCTTCCAAGTTTCCCTTGGCCTGCAGCAGTGGTTCTCAAAGCATTGTGTGCATCAGAATCATTTGGAGGGCTTATTAAAACCAGAGAGCTGGGCCCCGACCCCAGAATTTCTGATTCAATAGGTCTAAGGTGGGACCCAAGTATTTGCATTTCTAGCAAGTTCCCAGGTGAAGCTGCTGGTCTGGTACCACATTTTGAGAAACGCTGGCATCCAGAATCAAGTCTAAACCTCTCAAACTTGGCTTAGAAGATTTTCACCATCTGCCTCCAGCTTACCTTTCCAGCCTTCTCTTTTGCTGCTCCCCCACACATGCTATTTTTTAACCATAGTTAATGCTAAAGCTCATTTTAAGAGTCCCTTTCATGCCTCCACAAATACTCTTCCTTGGAATTCACCCCCATCTCCCTCCACTCCTACTGCAAACCCCTATTTAAGGCAGACTGTCACTTTCTTTATGATCCCAGAGCATTTTGTATCTATCAGCATTTTAACTCTTCTCACATCTTATCCTAATTACTATGTATATCCATTTTTCGTACTAGACTGAGTTTTTGGAGGGCTGAGACCATGATTTCATCTTTTCTCCATATTCCTTAGCACAGTGCCTGGTATATAATAAGTGCTCAGTAAATGTTTGTTGAAATAATTTGTGATCCTCAAACTTCTGAGAGTGCTCTTCATAGCAACATATGTATTTCATATAGTTAATTAATATGGACTTTGAGAATTGTACATACATCTGGAAATAACTGAAGACATATTTGGATTTTGTAAAACAAAGGTTGCAAATAACTAGTTAGAAAGAAATGTTTTTAAAAAGACATTATTGGAGGGCATCCTTATTTCTTTTATTTATTTATTTATTGGCCATGCCACACAGCATGCAGGATCTTAGTTCCCTGACAGGATCAAACCCATGCCCCCTGCCCAGAGGCCTAATCACTGGACCACCAGGGAATTCCCCATCCTTATTTCTTTTAAACCTTAAAACGTACACTACTTAACTTTTACATCTTAAATATGTAATAGCCTAGCAATACATATCATTTATAGCAGTCAATCTTGTAAGATATCAAATTATACAAAAAAACTAGAAAGTGTATAAAAACAAAATTGCCTAATATTGGGCAGTGAACCATCTAATATAGCATGAACATTAGAATATTGCTTGTGAAAGAGTCAATTTTAGGAACAGACCAGCCATTAAAAAGCCTAACAGATAATACTAGAAGCTCAGAGATGAGGAAAGCTGACTTTATGAAATGGGAAGGAAAGAGAGGTTTTGATACCAGTGAGAGTAAAGCAAAAGAACATATTGCTGTTCACTATATACTATGTAGTTGGCCATTGGCAGAGACTGCACCATGTATGGAAGAAAGAGATAGCCCCTATGCCCAGATAAAAGGGGACTGGCCTGAAGGTGGAGCTGGGTCCCCTAATCAGTAAACACAAGAGCCAGGGACAGGTAGGAAGTAGCTGGTGCACTGTAGCCACGCAGATGGCTCACTAGTGTCTGGGGCAGGCTGTACTTCGAATCATGCCTAACTGTTTCACACTTTGAACCAGTTTGATACAAGAATCCCCAAGAATTACTTTTTTCATTTTTCTTGCAGCCTCCTATCCCCCCACAAAAAGGGCAGGGGGTGGGGAGGGCAAATGTCCCTGTGTATCTCAGAGCCTTTTCTTCCCCTTCCTCTGGTCCATCCTAAGTGAGAAGGATAGCAAATGGT
This sequence comes from Bos indicus, assembly GCF_029378745.1. Lineage (NCBI taxonomy): Eukaryota > Metazoa > Chordata > Mammalia > Artiodactyla > Bovidae > Bos > Bos indicus. Next base: position 18,725,513 of record NC_091789.1, on the reverse strand, counting down.
CACACTTTGGAGTATTGGTCTCCTCCCAGAAGTGCGGGTAGAAAGTATAGGTGCCGATTTCAGTGTGTTGAGGCTCGCTCTCTCTTTTTTTTCTTTTTTTTTTTAGAGGGAGAGTAGTTTGCAAACTGGTCACAAGGTGGTGTGCACACATAAGGTTTTCTTTCAAATTTCATTCATGTTTGCATTTCTGTGCTTTGGGTACAGAGGAAAAGGATGAGGCAGTTTCCGGTACCAGGAGCTCTGAGTGGTGTTGTCTTTCTGTAATGTCGGGGGTATATCAGAGCCTCAGATTTCTAAACCCTGCTGGCCTAGTTGGGCAAGGGGGAAGGAGGCAGGGATGGTGAGGAGAGGGAAGTGGGAGGGAGGGGGGGGGGGAGGCAGCTGGGAGTGCTGATGCTCTCGGTTCTCCTCTTACCCCAGCCCATGGCAGGTAGCCACCATAGATTTACTGTTCCTCTAATTGGGATCAGTTGCCTGTCTTTTGCGGATAAAGGGTGTTCAGCTATGGGGAAAGGGAGCTGATGGAGGAGCCAGTTATTAGTGGACACCTGTAGGTTAACTGCTGAGTTCAGTATCTTCTAATGCCTAACATTGATGTCTAGTCTTCAGATGCAAAAAACAAAACAGCAAAACAAAACAAACACAACCCCAGAGAAAAACAATATAGCGTTATGCCTGAAATCTGGAGTCATAATTACTCCACATAAAACAAATGTTAAATTATTCACTCTATGCAATAAGTATATTAAAAAATAATGTAATAAAATTACTGAGATCCTTGTAGATTAGAGCAGTAGATGAAGTCAACAAAGAGGGGACATTTGAAGTAGGCTTCGAAGAATGCATAAAATTTTGGCATCCAGAGAGGAAGAATAAAGTAAAGTTTGGTTGTGCTGTGCTGTGCTTAGTCGCTCAATCATGTCCGACTTAGACCCCATGGACTGTAGCTCACCAGGCTTCTCTGTCCATGGGAATTCTCCAGGCAAGAATACTGGAGTGGGTTGCCATGGCCTCTTCCAGGGGATCTTCCCAACCCAGAGATTGAACCCAGGTCTCCCACATTACAAGCAGATTCTTTACCATCTGAGCCACAAAGGAAGCTCAAACTTGGGTTACTAACAGCCATAGCTCTGCTTTCACAATCAGGAAAAGAAAGTATGTGCAACTTAGTGAGTGAAATTGTCTGTGTTTTTTTCCTTGATAAAACCGAAAAGGAAACACATGCATCAAGACTTGAATTTTGGGTCATCCTTTGAGAATTCTTCTTTTATGGAAAAGCAGGGGAATTTTCTAGAGATGAGGGCATGAATGGCCATCAGCATCAGGGAAGCAGGATTTTTGAACTGAGACACAGAGGAGATGATCATTGTATAAGGAAGTGTGAGTCTGAAGACCAGAGTTCTGCCACCAATATCCTGTGCAACCTTGGGTAAGACCCTTAACCACTCTGGGCCTGCTTTTCTTATTGGTAAAATGAGAAGGATTAGGAGCTGACATTCTTTGACTCTGTGTGTACTTGACTTTCAGAAAGCAACCTTATTAACTGATTTGCTGTGAGGTTTTACCAGCTTAATGTATAATCTGTCCCCAGAATTTTTGCATTTTATCATTTTGCAATGTTGACTAGAGCAAAAAGAAAGTGTTAGTCTCCGGAAAACCATTAATTAAAGGCAGGTGTCACACTCCATCGTGTTTGTTGGCAGAGTCTATAATATTGCACTGGTGACCTGGTGCTAATTCCTCCCTAATCTCCACTGGTTGGAGTTTGGGAGGCGATTTATATCTTAGCCAAGATAAGTGAAAAATGGCAACAGAAATCTGAAAAGAAATAGTAAACTGCTGAAAATGGTGACCAGGGGACAGCCAGCCTATTCACGATACATGGGAAAATATTTAACTCATAAAGAGAAAGCTTCAAAATTCAAAAATAAGAATTTCTACTAAGCCATCATTTAAAGCTAATAATCTACTCTGACCTGTGCCAACTAACTTCTTGAGGTTAGAAACAAGAGTTTAGCACTTGTTCTGTGTGTTTAATTTTAACTTCTCAGTCAGATTTACAAACTGCCTCATATTCCTTTGTGACAAAGTTTTACATTTTCCTAGGTTTGCAAGTCATCTTCAATAAATCTTACTTTTTCTCATTGTATTGAGTTTCTGTTGCATATTAACTTATCTTAAATAATTAAAATCATTCTATTTAACACATAGGTTAAGGTTTTCAATGTTATTAAAAGACCATAAATTGGAAAGAGCAGTTAACAGATTTTTCACACATGGTTTCTAAATTCCTTATGTTTCAAAACTGGCACCTTTCTCAAATTAGCCTCTAGTAGAGTTATTGCTTGATTCAACCTTTTTTTTTTTTTTTACTTTTAAATTAGGTCTTCATGTGGTTCAGAATTCAAAAGATATAAAACAGTGTTCAGAGAAAACTCCCTCTCACCCCTGTCCTCAGCCATTCAGTCTGTCCTTCCAGGGGCAGCCCTGGCTGTCCTTCCAAAGATATTTCCCCCATATCCAAGAAAATAGGTTTACATAGTCTTTTATCTCCCTTTTCCACACCAAAAGTAGCATACCCTACAGTTTGCATTGCACGCTGCCAAAGCGCTTCCCCTTTCTTCTTGATAGATAGCTGGTATCCCAGCAAATGACTTTATCATACTTAATTTAATGAATCTCTTATTAATGACCATTTGGGCTGTTTCCAATCTTTTGCTGTTGCAACATCTAGCCCTTCTTGCATGCCAAGCTTCATTCTATGTGCCTCACATAAATTATTTTATTAATACTCAGTGCTGCAAGAAAAAAAAAAAGCAACCCCCCTCCAAAAAAAAAAAAAATCCCTCAAACCTTTCTCATACAGGATTTCACACAAGGGGAATATTTGGGAATATTTATGCCCAACACATTCCTAGAAGTAGAATCTCTAGATCTGAGGGTTATATACATTTCATTTTAGCAGGTATAGTGGATGTGCCAATTTATATTTATATCCTTGGAAGCAATGTAAGAACATGCCTGATTGCTCCCACCATGTACTGTCAAACATTTTTATTTTTGCCAATTTGACAGGTAAAAACATGTATTTCGGTATAGATTTAGTTTGTATTTCTCTTGTGAGTGAAGTTACACATACTTTTGTAACTTTAAAAACAATTTGTATGTCCTTTTCTACAAAATATTACAGTGTTTGCTCATTTTTATATTGCATTATCTTTTTTTAATGATTTATGAGTCCTCTATATATAGTAGGGGAATTACACACTGCCTGTGATATGAATTGAAAATGTTCTTTCAGCTTTACTTATAAAATTTATTTGCCATGCAGAACTTTAAAAATTTTTGTATAGTTGAATTTATTATTTTTTTGGTTTCTGGTTGTTAGAGAGCCTAAGATTATATAAAAAACAGATTTCCCATGGTTTCTAGTGCTTTTATGTTTTTAAAAATACATTTAAAGCTTCGTTCCATTTGGGATTTATTACAATTAAATTTTGGAATTTTATAAGGAGTGAGGCATAAAATCAACTTTTTTTCTGGATACCTGATTTTATCAACATTTGACTGAACTATGTTCCACAAATTAGAGATGCTACCTTTTATCATAAGCTAAATTCTCACCTTGAATTTTAGAGTAAAATGTTGAATATTATTTAGTGATGCCAAATTTGGTTGTTCTATTCCTGATAGCTAAGCTTATTAAGAAAGTAATTGTAGAGCTTATCATTTTCTATTCAAAAAAGTATCCCAAACTTCCAGGAGTACATTATCCAAATAGAAATGTGTCTAGCTCTTAACAAAGAAATGAAATTCATGGCAAATAAAAACTCAGAAGTAAAATAATTTTATCAGATGCCCTTCAGAATAACTTTAGTTTTCTTTTATTGAAATGGACAGTTAGTTTGGTATAGTGGAAAGAATACTGGACAAAGAGAGGCCTTCTGGCATTTTTTTGTCTGTCTGGTCTTTTCCTAATTTAGTAATAGCAACGAATACTTAGAGTAGCACCTTGCCTATAGCAAGTGCTAAAGGCTTTACATATATCAATTCATTTGGTATATATAATTAATAAGAAGTTTGTAATCTGTTGTAAATTAAACAGATGTAAAATATTATTATTAATAAAAATGTCGAGTGCTTTGGGCTTAGTCAAAACAGTAACAACAACCTAACACATATGAGCTATAGGCATGCCGTAAGTGTACAAATAGAAAGTGGGCTCTGGGGCAGCCTGTGGATGCTGACCTTACCAAGCTTCTTCCTTTCACATTCTTGTGTCTTTGCTTATGCTGATCCCCAGGAATGAATGCCCTCCCTGCTCACTCCCCCCAACACAGAAGCCTTTCTTTTCTTTAAGGGCCACCCCAAATATTATCTCCTGGCCTCTCTTCCAGGTAGAATTATCCAGGCAGTCTTCTAACTCCCTAGCACTTTATATACAGCAGTATGCATTATAATAAAAGTAGCTTAAATATTCGGAGAAGGCAATGGCACCCCACTCCAGTACTCTTGCCTGGAAAATCCCATGGACGAAGGAGCCCGGTAGGCTGCAGTCCATGGGGTCGCTAAGAGTCAGACACGACTGAGCGACTTCACTTTCACTTTTCACTTTCATGCATTGGAGAGGGAAATGGCAACCCACTCCAGTGTTCTTGCCTGGAGAATCCCAGGGACGGGGGAGCCTGGTGGGCTGCTGTCTCTGGGGTCACACAGAGTCGGACACGACTGAAGCGACTTAGCAGCCGCAGCAGCAGCAGCTTAAATATTTGTTTTGTCTCTTCAGTTAGACTAGTCTCTGGAGAGCAAGGCCAGTGCATTATTCATTTTTGTATTTCTGTGCAGCTCTTGACATAGTTCCTCACCTAAAAGATTGTGGGCAGGAGGAGACACGGGCGACAGAGGATGAGATGGTTGCATGGGATCACCAACCAATGGACATGAGTTTGAGCAAGCTCTGGGAGATGTTGAAGGACAGCCCATGGGGTCACAAAGAGTCAGACATGAGTTAGCGACTGAACAACAACAATGTTCAGCTGGGAAAAAAGAATAAAAATTTGCATACATGATTATACAGTATCCTATTTGATAAAAGTGGACAAAGCCCCAGTCAGAATCACAGCCCTGATAGCTGGTAGAAATCAAACAATGTAATCATTTGTTAATATTTCTCTTTGAGTGTATGAGAACTTGAGTGCAAAGGATTAAATGGTTTGTGGCCTATTCTAAAGCTGTGGTCTACAAACTCAGACATTTTCTGTGATTGTATATTTTTGCTTTCACATTTTATTTTACAAAGCCATATTTGGGGTGCTAACTAAATAAGAATGTTGTTGATCAAAATTAGATTAGGAAATAAATGCAGAAACATTACTTATCAGACAGGCAGACTTCTGCCAGCTACAACTTTCTGGAACATATTCAAGAGCCCCAGAAGGAATCCAAAAAGGTCTCTGAAGTTGGAAGAAAATAGCTCTCACAAAGCTTGTGTACTTGTGTAGGAGGAGGCATGGTGCCACTTGCATGCCAAGGCTTGCTTACTGACTTGAATTTTCATAGAAAACTCAGCAAGTTTGGATATTTGGCTTCTTTTCAAGACATTTCTGTTTGTGGGTTTCAATAGAAAAATGATTAAGAGAACTGTCCCACCCATGCTGCCAGAGGCACTAACTAAAGCATTGTTGTAATGATGATTTTTTTTTTTTTTTTGCCTTTTCATGTTGTTCATGGGGTTCTTGAGGCAAGAATACTGGAGTGGCTTGCCATTCTCTTCTCCAGTGGACCACATTTTGTCAGAACTCTATACCATGACCTGTCCTTCTTGGGTGGCCCTGCACAGCATGGCTCATAGCTTCATTGAGTTACACAAGGCTGTGATCCATGTGATCATTTTGGTTAGCTTTCTGTGATTGTGGTTTTTGCTCTGGAGGCTGTGGGATTGTAGTTCTTGACTCCTTTGTCTGCCCTCTGATAGATGAGGATGAGAGGCTTGTGGAAGCTTCCTGATGGGAGGGACTAGCTAGCTATGGGGAAAACTGGGTCTTGCTTTGGTGGGCAGAGCCAATGCTCAAAAAATCTTTAATCCAATTGTCTGCTGATAGGTGGGGCTGTGCTCCCTCCCTATTAGTTGTTTAACCTGGGGAGGCCCAGTTCTGGAGTCTACAGGCTCTGTGGTAGGGCTAGAGGCGACCTCCAAAAGGACTTATGCCAACACGTGCCTCCCAGGACTGCTGCTGCCAGCGCCCCTGTCCCTGCGATAGGCCACTGCCAACCCACTCCTCTGCAGGAGACTTTCAAACACTCACAGACATGTCTGGCTCAGTCTCTTGTGGGGTCAGTGCTCCTTTCCCCTGCATCCTGGTGTGCACAAGGTTTGTTTGTGCCCTCCAAGAGTCTCTGTTTCCCCAAGTCCCACTGACCTCCAAAGTCAGATTCCCTGGGGATTTCCAGTCCCTTTGCTGGATCCCCAGGTTGGGAAATCTAATATGGGGCCTAGAACA